>NC_053171.1:96017070-96334054 GCF_016835505.1 Polypterus senegalus | reverse complement strand
TAAAGGCCATCTCACATTAGATGACTGTTCTAGTGACTTTTCATTTACGTAATCTTAGCCAGTCGGAGACAGTAAGTGGTGTGCTCCTGTCTTACATACCCAGCCACTCATTCCAACTAGGCCACGACTCACTCCAACCTGCGTGATTTTGGTTTTACAACAACAACAACAACAACATTTATTTATATAGCACATTTTCATACAAAAAAAAATGTGCTTTACAAAATGAAGAATAGAAAAATAGAAGACACAATAAAAAATAAGTCAACATTAATTAACATAGAATAAGTAAAGTCCGATGGCCAGGGTGGACAGAAAAAACAAAAAAAAAAAACTCCAGCGGCTGGAGAAAAAAAAATAAAATCTGTAGTGATTCCAGCCCAAGAGACCACCCCGTCCCCTCTGTTTTAAGTTGTAGGAGTGGGCTCTGTGTGCATGAGAGCTTACAATCAATGACTACTCGTCCTGAAGTACAATGCATTTAACATAGCAACGAGAACAAAGGAATGAGGGTGTTTCGGTCTGCACAAACAGGAGAGAAGCACATCTGTCCAATGTCTTGTGCTTTATGTTCCATTGCAGAATGGAAAAAAGAAAAAAGGGCAGATTGCAGCTGAATGTACCTCAGCTATTAGCCCTTTGTGCAGCTTTCTGTCAGGCTGCACATTATGGGCTCTTAGAAGAAGGGACAAGCACAAATGTGCTGGAATGTCATCATGCAGTTGCTAAATTAGATGTGCCCTGTGATTTTTAGTCATTTAAATTGACGTGGTTTGGTGTCAAAATCAGCAACAACAGTCAGCAAGTCTGACATACTCCACGACTAGAAGTCGCATAAAGTGGCATCAGCTTAAAGTGGAGAAAATGTGAAACGCCTACTGTGTGTCATCGCACTCCACCTATAAAAGTTGGCTGCCACCAGCAGCACAGATCTAAGCTTTGGATTATCTTCAGAAACAGACTTTAATCATTTGAGAGCTATTGAAAGGGAAACAAGCTAGTGTGAGGACCTTTTAAAATTTGGCTTTGACATTCTATTTTCTTTTTGCTCCCTTGTTTCCCCGGGTACTGCCTTTTAGTCATAAATTCAATCCTTGATCACTAGCCTAGTCCTATTGGTCTTACCGCCATGTCCTGGATTTGAGTCCTACATCTGGTTATTATACTGAACTGCATGGGATGGCAGCTGAATTAAGGAACTGTAATCAGGAGACAGAGAGAAATCAGAATAAACAGACTAAGATTGAGTTAAAGAATCTAATACACAAGACTTAGGACATTAAATAATAATTAGAATCATGAAACAGAGCCAAACAATCAGTATTCAAAGGTTCACGTAACCAGAGCCAAGACACAAATCCTTGACAGAACAAAAAAAAAAAGAATTAGTATCCAAAGAACCTTTTAATACACAATAATATCACTGGTGTTTTAGGGTTAATCAAAGCAGGAGGTCCAAGGGGCTGACCTTTATAGCTCTTGACCTGTCATGACATGTGGCCCACCCGATGTCACCGCTAACAACTAACTAGCATCTGTCAAAAGTCCCAAAATGGTTCCCATAGGAAATGCCATAGCAGGATAACGCAAGAAATAACTAACACACAGTATGATGCATCGAAACAAAAATGAAATATGACCATCGGATTCCTGGGTATAAAAAATAAAAACTCCAAAATGTTGTATAATTTGTTTAGAGATAGAGGAACCATTTACAAAAAGTTAAAAATGAGAGTCAGATCATGATGTTTGCCTTTGTGAAGTTTACTGACCTTTCCTATGTATGAGTTAGTTTTTCTCTCAAAGCTTCATCAGCAACATTTGACAAAGCATTTTTCACGGCAGATATGTGATCACCAGAGACTAGATATTTTCCTGGAAATCTTTCAGGTAGCTGGCTTAGACAAATACTTTCTTTCTCGGCACCCCATGATGCTTTGTGAAGCCAGCATGACATCACAGAGCTGTACCAGCCATTTGCAGAACTTTTATGTATGTGTACTGTAAGAGTAGCCTGCCTCACATTTTGCTTAACACGTGCGTAATGTAACTGCCTGATATGTACTCCAGCTAGATATGCACCCCACATGTGTTTAAAAAAATGTATATATTTTATGGGTAACTGACCATAATGAAGATGTCATGTGTACTGCTGGCAAATACATAACACTGATTCCTGTGTGTTCACTAACTAGTCGCTGAGCCACATGACTAATTTTGTGTGTCGGCTGATTACAAGCACAATTAGCCATGTGGCAGAGCTATGAGTCAAAGCAAACCTTAAAGAGGACTTCCCTGAGTGAGAAAACACATGAGACCCTGTGAAATAATAATAATACCAAAAAAAATTATTACTATTTTTAATATTTAATAAAAAATAGTGTGATGTATCTGCACTATTAGATCAGAAGCAAAATAGATGTTCCAACTGCATGGACCTGCAACTTCAAACAATGAAATGACCGAAGACTGGAACTCTGTGAGTGCAATGTCGATTTTTTATTTTTTTACTTATTGCTAGTCTGTGGCTATTTGTTATATTTTGTTTGTAGTTATTGTTCCAATGGTGTCTTTTGTTGTTGGAGACATTGCTGACTCACAGATCAGGTCACAATAATCAGGTCAGTATAGATGCTTTGCTACCCCTCAGGGACACTTAAAAGACCATTGCACCACAGTAATCCACTTAATCCTAATTCAGTTCCTCCTTCTACTTTGACTTCAATGCATTTTGACAAATCTATCAAAGTTCCCGAACTCCATAGAGTTTGCTCATCACTAATTAGGTTAAGTGGTGATTCCTGGGGTGAACTTCTCTAGGCTGGTGGTAAGTTTGTCCTCCTGGCATTGCAATCAATCTTTGCTTCCATTTGGGAGACTGGCATCATCCCAACTGACTGGAAAACGGGACTTGTCATCCCTATCTGGAAAGGGAAGGGTGATTGCCTGGATTGCAGCAACTACAGGGGGATAACACAGCTCTCAGTGCCAGGTAAGGTCCTTGCTAGGGTCATCCTCAATAGGATCCGTGATCACTTGCTCACCAACCAGTGACAGGAACAGTCTGGTTTTACGCCTAAGACGTCTACCATCGACTGCATCCTGGCACTGAGGGTTCTCATAGAGTGCAAACACGAATATTGGCAGAGTTTATTTGCAGCCTTTGTCGATTTTTACAAAGTTTTCGACTCAGTTGATTGAGCTGCCCTGTGGAACATCCTGAGGGTTCGCGGGATCCCCTTGAGGTTGCTGGATATCATGGCTGGCCTGTACACTGGTACTGTGAGTGCTGGGCAGAGTGGAGGCAGGAGCTCTTAGTTTTTCCCAGTTGATTCAGAGTCCGTCAGCGGTGTGTTCTGCTCCTACTCTGTTCAATGCTTGTATGGACTAGGTCGTGGGGTCCAGTGGCTGTGGGGCATCTGTTGGTGAAGAAAGATTCACAGATCTTGACTTTGCTGATGATGCTGTGACCTTTGTGGAGTCAATGGAGGCTCTGATCGGGGCACTCGAGAGACTGAGTGAAGAGTCTGAGTGTCTGGGCTTGCTAGTGTCCTGATAAAAACCAAGATCCAGGCCTTTAATGACCTCTTGGGCACGGCCATCAGCAGTGTGTATGTTTGAGGAGAGAGTGTCGACCTCGTCGAGAGGTTTACTTACCTGGCAGATACATTCATGACTCTGCTGACTCTTGCTATGAAGTCAGAAGAAGGATTGAGAGAGCATGGGGGTCATTAGGTCGCTGGAAAGGGGTGTGTGGCACTCCCGATGTCTATGCAAAAGGACGAAGGTCCAAGTCTTTAGAGTCCTGGTGCTTCCTGCATGGTTGTGAGACATGGACGCTATCCAGTGACCTGAGACGAAGACTGGACTCCTTTGGTACTGTGTCTCTCCGGAAAATCCTTGGGCCCTGTTGGTTTGACTTTGCTCATGGAGTCCCGAATCAGGCACATTACCTGCATTGTGAGGGAGTGTCGCAAACCGGGATCCCGAGTTGTTTCGCCGTGTAGTGGGTGCAGCAATGCACTGTACTAGTGCATGCTCCCCAACTTGGTGATTCCAAATTGGTCCCCTGTGTGTGTGTGCATAAGTGGACCCCATACAGAGCTATTTTCTGCCTTGCGCAAGATGTTGCTAGGATAGGTTCAATGATTTGGATTAAGTGGGCTTGAGAAAGTTATGTATTATTTCCTAATTATAAAGTCCTAATCAAAAAGGCTGTATATTTCCTAGAGTCTAAAAACGTAATCTCAGATTGACTGGTACTGTCCACAATTAGGGTACGTTTGTTTACTGTAGATGATATTTCATCTAAGGTTCACTTCTGTCTTGAGTATGTTGATTCAGGTTAGAAATCAAGTCTACTGCCATCAAAGCAATAATCAGTTTAGGGTTTCTAAAGGTAGATGCATGGAAGAGTATGTCAATGATTCCTAAAAAAAATGGGGATAACTGTAAAACCCTGGGTTGTAAAGATCCTTGCAAAAAAGGATCTTTATTAAAGGAGGATTTATTAACAAAAAATAGGAAAATAACAAAATACTCAAAAAATCACAAAGGAGGAAAAGGATTTGCTTAAAGAGCAATCCACAGCAATCAAGTCTCAATACCAATCCAGAAATCAAAAAACAAAGACAAAAGCAAAATTTAGAAACCCAGTAAAGCAATATAAAGGATATACTTACTGATCGTAACTCTCAAAACTCCACCAAAGGGGATACAATGTATGCTAAGGTGTGATGCCCCAGGTTGCCTGCAGCCTTGGCATCACCTGTTTTCACAGGGTATTGATAGTCATGAAACCGAGGATAGATTAGTGGAACAAGGACACTCCAGCAAGCAAAAATGGTGCAAAAGTGCAGTTTATTACATACAGACAGTGTCCAAATAAAGAGTGCAGTGCAGTTGTATAATTAAATAATCGATTAAAAACAAGTGCTCTGCTGTGGGAGTTCAAATTAGGCAATAAATAAATCTGATCCAGCCACTTCATTCTACTCTCGCAAACCTTCAGCCATTCCCGCTCCCTGGATGTTCAGCAGTTTCTAAGGTGTGTGCATTTGTTGTGTAAGTTCAACATGCAACTAAGTGTACACTCATGGTTTTACATTTTATTCAGTTCTTTGCCACATTTGTTTTCTTTACTATACAAAAGATATTTAATTGTATTTTAATCAAAGGGGTTATCACTTTAAAAATGTTCTGTAAGAATAAAAATTCCAGCCATTTTGAGCGAAAGAATTTTTGGCAACTGCCAAGTACAATTTTTCTAAGAAATGACGAGAAAAATTAATTATAGTACATGTAACTACTTTGCAGTGCATGCTTCCCTCTCTTTCCCCTAAAGCAATAAAATTTTAAAAAGTACAAGCCACAATAATCAATTAAAATAGCAAAAAAAAGTAACTAGCTGTAAGATGTCAGATTTGCCTTTAAACAGCTTACAACTTGAAATGGAGGTGGACCGTTTTTTCCAGAGTCGTGCCTTAATGCAAATCTACTGTTTGTCCTTTCCTAATGAGACATGAGTAAATAAAACTGAATTTAAACAGCACTGTTTTCTCTCATTAGAGATCCTTTCCCAAACCTAATGAAGAGAGATAATAATAGTCTTGGGTATCTGTTCATTTACTGTGAGCCCCATTCGAAAGGCACACTGGAAGATTAGGGAAAGTGATGCTGAAGGAAGAGTGCAGACTGAATGCAGGCTGTTAGGCATTCAGAGGTTTCATTGGTTATCCTTTCATGACTTTTCTCATATGGCGAAAATAATGGCACAGAATAATTACAATTAAAAATAGTAATATGTATTCAAATATTGTAGACTATAAAATGGGACTTAATTGTATTAAACTAAACTATTTTTTTTTACTAAGCTTTGACAAGGAGAAATGGCTTTGCAATAGAAAATCATGCAGCATATGCTTATTTCTCTGACTATTGTTTAGTAGGTGCCTGGTATTTATTCTGTTATACTTTCTGTGGCTTGCAGGAGTTTTAAAGTGAAATGAAAGATAATTAAATAAGACCAAATCACAGTATGTCCAACATCGTCCCATTTACAATACAGAGTAATGTTTTCGATTGTATATTCTTGTTAAAAAGTTGCTGTGACGATGTACTGTTTCTGGCTTACCTGTGGTTTGGAGATTATGATTGATGATTCGGAAACAAAAGTGAGGGCATGTAAAACACAATTTCTATGGCTCCAGCACCTTTTGTATTAGTTTAAACATATTTACAGTTTACTTCAGAGATCACCTCTCAGTCACCCAGCATCAAATAGAGTGCAGTGTCGGGTCATTTTTTAGATCTTTAGAAGAGGTTCAGGAGAAGTTGTTGTAATGAGAAATAAAATAGTCCAAAACCAATAAAGACAGTTGATCTAATTGGCGTTTTTCACGGCTAGGTCTGTCAAAAATGATAAAGATAATGGCCTCAAGCTTAAAGATAAACTGAAGTTCCAAAAGTAGTGGATTTCAAATGAATCACTGAATTGCATTGCTACTTCCAGGATCCACAGCCACAGTGAGGATTGTCTCATTTATTCATTATTTTTAATTTGGTATCTTGTGTGTTACAATCTTCCATTGTGCTGTTGATATTGTCAAGTGGTTGGTGATGTCACCTGACTTTCACCCACCATAAAAGCAGCTTGAACAAGTCAAGTTAAGTCAAGTTGGGGAGCATGCACTGGTACAGCGTGTTGCCGCACTCACTACACAATGAAACAGCTCAGGATCCTGGTTGGCAGCCCCCCAGGCAGACACGCGGTGCAGTCGCACTCTCCAGAAATGACCCTCCATCTGTTGCAGCCAGGTGCTACATGTGCGACCCCTTGGCCTGGTCCAGCCATTCGGGTCCCCAACAATGAGGATCTTACGGGCTGGATCACCCTCGGGGAAAGGCGCCACATGGCTGTAGTGCCATAACTAACGCTCCCTCAAAATGCAGGTAATATGCCTCATTCAGGACTCCATTAGCAATCGCTCATTTGACATAAAGTCAAATCAACAGTACCCAAGGACTTTCCAGAGAGACACAATACCAAAGGAGTCCAGTCTTCATCTCAGGTCACTGGATAGCGTCCATGATTCGCAGCCATATAGCAAGACAGTGAGCACCAGGATGCTAAAGACTTGGACCTTTGTCCTTTTGCAGAGATATCGGGAGCGCCACAAACCCATTACCAGTGACCTAATGACCCTGCATGCTCTCCCAATCCATCTACTGAGTTCATAGGAAGAGTCACCAAAGACATGAATCTTACTGCCGAGGTAAGTAAACCTCTCGACAAGGTCAACACTCTCTCTGCAGACAGACACACTGCTGATGGCCGTGCCCAAGAGGTCATTAAAGGCCTGGCTGTTGGTTTTTATCCAGGACACTCGCAAGCACAGACACTCAGACTCGTCACTCAATCTCTCAAGTGCCCCGATCAGAGCCTCCATTGACTCCGCGAAGATCACAGCATCATCAGCAAAGTCAAGATCTGTGAATATCTCTTCACCAACAGATGCCCCACAGCCGCTGGACCCCACGACTTTGCCCAACACCCAGTCCATGCAAGCAATGAATAGAGTAGGAGCAGAACACACTGCTGACAAACCCCAAAATCATTTTTAATCAACCCCAGCTTGAACAATGGTAAGCAAAAATATTTTACCTTTTTTACTTTAATTGCATTTAATTTAACTTTTTAAAGACCTATTGTAGTTTTCTTACCTGTCAGGGTAAATTTAATATAAGTTGATTACTGAGGTTCAGCAAGCTGAACTAAATCCTTGTGATGGGTGTTATTATATTTCAGCCAGGATTTATTCCCTAGCTTATGTGCACTTTGTCTTATTGTTGTTTTTGAATAATAGTTTTTATTGTTCTTATGTAATTCCTGTTAAGTTGCCTTATTGTGTGTTATTTGTGTACTGTTTCTTTAAATGATTTGCCATTCCATGTGTTTTGTGTGTAGAACCCACCAGGAGGCGGGGCCATGTTGGTGTCACTGCTGATGGCTCCTCCCTCTGCCTTTACCGTGAGGTCATAGAGAGAATACTATCCATCCATCCATTATCCAGCCCGCTATAACCCAACTACAGGGTCACGGGGGCCTGCTGAAGCCAATCCCAGCCAACACAGGGCGCAAGGCAGGAAACAAACCCTGGGCAGGGCGCCAGCCCACTGCAGGGCGTAGAGAGAGTACCAGCAGTGGATCATTGCGTGTTGTTTGGAGATCATTGTATGTAATGCTTTTTTTTTTTATTCTGGTTTCTTGAAATATTTTGCTTCTATTTTATGGTTTCTAGGTTACATATAGGGACTTGTTTGTCTTGGATTGCCTTTTTACACAAATGCTATTTAGCTCCGTTTTGACTTTCCAGTTTTGTACGGAACTTATCAATGTTCATTATATTATGGTTTTCTTGCACAGATTTTCCAAGATTTTGTTATATTTCACCAAGGATATATTGTTAGGACCCTTTCACATTATTCAGTTTGAAATTGCTTGCTTTAATGTGTGCTTAAACTATTCAGCATCTTATGTGCATGTATCATGTAATTATTAATCTGTAAATGTTATTTCTGAGCCTGCACTCAGTGAATAGTACAATAGAACATTTAAATTAACTGAATGTTGTATCCTGTGGTGGGCTGGCACCCTGCCCGGGGTTTGTTTCCTGCCTTGCGCCCTGTGTTGGCTGGGATTGGCTCCAGCAGACCTCCTGTGACCCTGTAGTTAGGATATAGCGGGTTGGATAATGGATGGATGAATGTTGTATTATATTTGGAGAAGAAAACTAGAAGTAAGTCTCCACTGCCTTCTAGAAGAACGCATGTGTTTCTGGGGTAACAGGTCCCGTGGACTAAGCATTTCTTCTGGTTGCATCCTATAGCCCTGTATGTGATTTGACTTTTAGCAAGAACCGAGAGTCTGTAACTAAACTACCATTCTCTTATACTGTATATATGCATTATTTTCCCTTCGATTATCTGTATTCACTGTTGAATATAATATGGCTACTCCAGTAAAGTTCAAATAGAGTGGATTTGGAAAGTATTCAGACCCCATCAATTTCTGCACATTTTATCGTGATGTAGATTTCATTTCTTATATAGATACATTTGCCATTTTTGCCCATCATTTTCCATTCCTATAATGACAAAGTGAAAACATATTTACAGAAAGGTTTTCAAATGTATTAAAAATCAAAAACAGAAATCTCTCATTCATATAAGAATTCAGACCCTTTGCTCTGACACTCCAATCTGTGCTCAGGTGCATCCTGGGCACTTTAATTCTACTTGAAGTTTGTCTAGAACTTGAATGGCGTCCACCTGTGGCAAACTGAATTAATTGGACATCATTAAGAAAGGACAATAACCAAGAAATCAAGTCCACAATAAAACTGTAGTGAAGCACAGATTAGGGCATGAGATAAAACCATTTCTAAAGCTTTAAGTGTTCCCAGGAGAATAGTGGCCTCAATGAAAGTAATTGTAAAATGAAAGAAGTGTGACAGTTTAAAGGACTCTGACAGTATGAGAAATAAGATTCTCTTGTCAGATGAGACAAAAACCTAACTACTTGTTCAAAACTCCAAGCACTTTGTTTGGAGAAGACCTGCCTAATACCACCCCTATGATGAAGCATGCTTGTGGCTGCATCATGCTGTGAGGGTGTTTCCCAATGTCTGGGACAGGGAGACTGGCCAATATTGAGTAATAAACGTTGAGCTGCTTGAAGAAACTCTGCTACAGAGCACATGCACCCTTAGACTGCGGCAATGGTTCACTTTCCATCACAACAGTAACCCAAAGTATGCAGCCAAGACAACACTGGAGCTACTTTGGGACAAGTTCTGACTGTGCTTGGGTGGCCCAGCCAAAGCCAGGATTCAAAGCAAATAGGATGTCTGTGGAGAGACTTGAAAATGGCAGTTTACAGATTGACTTCCAATCCAGTCTATTGACGTTTGTGAGGATCTGCTAGGAAGAATGCGATAAACTGGCCAAATCCAGGTGTGCAAAGCTTACGTAAGAAGACCGTAAGAAGACTCAAAGCTGTAACTGCTGCCAAAGGAGATTCTACAAAGTATTCAATTAAGGGTCTCAATACTTATATGAATGAGCAATTTAGTGTTGATTATTAATATATTTGCAAACCTTTCTGAAAACATTGTAAGTTGACGTTATGGGTTATTGAGTGTAGATTGCTGGGGAGAAATATCAAATGTATCCTTTTAAAAGGAAATGTACAACATAATAAAGTGTGCAGAAAGTAAAGGTGTCTGAATACTTTTTGAATCCACTGTATATACTGTGGAAGGCAGCCCGGAACACAGACAGGCAGACACCGAAGGTTCAATCACCAACACACGTTTATTATACATTATTTACAGTGCACACAACCCAGTGCTCCCGCACCTATCACCCTTAGTCCAGGCCTCTCAACAATTCCTCTCTTCTTGACCGCCTCCGCTGCTCTCCTCCGAGCTCCGTCCTCTTCCACCCAACTCCAGCCATCGAACGGAGGGAGAGGCAGCCCCTTTTATGCTCACCTGGACGTGCTCCTGGTGCCTCCCTATGAACTTCCACCAGCACTCCAAAGTGTGGCGGAAGTGGCGGCTGAACACCCGGAAGCACTCCGCTGACACGAAGTGCTGACGTCCAGGGCTTCTCAGGCATCCAGGCACCCCCTGGCAGTGACCACGGGCCCCTATAGGGTTGAGCTTTCATGCTCTGTTCTCGGGGTCCCCATACCAACCAGGGCGGCTAACCTCTCGTGGTCCGGAGGAGGAGGTCCTTCCGGGTGTCCTGGCTGGGTAACGCCCCCAGCCGCCACAATACATTAAACTGAATACTGGAAAGTGATAACAATTGCAGCGTCTTTGATCGCAGTCAGCTAAAGTCACAAATGGAGAACAGGACTCACATCACTCTGTGGTGTTAGTATTTATATAGTTGATAGACATACCTTAACACTTACTGATTATTAAAATATATAATATGAACATGTCTGTAAGACATAAGTCAGGAACTAGATATAAATATCAATTAAATGATTTGTAAACGCTGCTCCTATTATATTCCTTTTAGTGTAAGTACATTTCATATTTGAACACAAAAATACATTTTTACTTTACCAGACAGAACAGATGAATATCTTTGCTACTTTCCAGAGTTTTAGATAAATGCTTTGCAGTTTTCATTTAACGACATTGAAAGCTGCATGCAGACCCAAACAAGTGATGATTTAAGCTAAAACCTTCTAAACCCACTTCAGACTCTCCGAATGCTTACGACAATGCATTTGCCCACCTAGCTCTTAATAACAAGCCTTGGTAACTTGCTGCCCCTCAGTGATTTTGCCAGTAACACAATATCTACCACAACGCTCTCCACGAGAAGCTTATTGTATTGTGACGTTACTTTCAAATGCTAGTTCTTAGGAATGAAGCCTTAGTGCCCCTACTGATGAAATTCATGAGGATGTACAATTGTTCAGGGCGGTGTAACAAAAGAAACAGTTGTGAGTATTTGCACAAGTGGTCTTTGGAGTTAATTTTAAAATAAGCTTCCTTTCCTTGGAGAAGTTAATTAATGCTTTAATATGCAAATAAGTAGTGAAGATAAAATCATGACAAACAGATGGCAAGTGAGCTTAATTATTTTTTTAATCCAGCAGGGGCATGTATTAAAGTTGTGGCTTCATTTTCCTCGGGCCTCAAAAGAAACATGAAAAACACTCTGCTCTAAAATAGCAGCGTATTGTTGCTGCAACAGCTGAATACATTTGAAGCTTTGGTTTTTGTTTTAAAACCTTAGCACTAATAGAGCGCTTGCTACTGAAATACCATTTCAATTGTTGTTACAGTGACCTAAATACTTCTAACCTCTGGAAGTAGTGGGAGTTGCAAATTATGTGCAAGCTGTGCCCAGAGAGCTTCTTTAAGACTTTAATTACAAGCGCCAGTTTGATGAGGTTGAAAGACATCTGATTTAAAGAAAAAAAACAGCTTTGTACAGGTGAAGAGTTCTTTTCTTTAGAGGCAGTGACCGCAAAAACCCTAAACCTATGGCAGATAACCTCAGTCGGAGGAAGCTTAAGTGATCTCTGATTTTCAGTCCAATCATTCTCTTCAGTATGTGCCTGTTTGTCATTCTTTTGCTTAATTACCGTTAACTCTGCTTCTCTAACTCATTTATGTGTTATAATATATAATTGTTCTTATTATCTTGTAAAGTGTGTTGTGATAATACTCTGAAAAAGAATAAAAGGAATAGGCAAAAAGTAGGCAATTGCCTTCCATTCATTTGCATGGTAAGTACTGTCACAGGAGGCTGGGGGACAGACCCAGCTGGGACGCCTGGAAGGACCGGGAAGTGGCATATACGTCCCCCGGGCCACTAGGGGGGCAAACACCCTGGATGTTGAGGGGACCACGGGAAAGGAGTAAGGAGGCTCAAGCCCATTGGGGCCCATGGCCACCTCCAGGGGGTGCCCCGAGCCTCACGGAGCCCAGGAAACATTCACTTCCACCACACCTGGGAAGATGGAGGAAGATCCTTCCAGGGATGCCCGGAGTGCTTCCGGGTGCAAGGGCAGCACTTCCGCCACATCAGGAAGTGCTGCAGGAAGAGTGTCATCAGGCACCTGGAGCACATCCGGGTGGGAATAAAAGGGGCCACCTCTCTACAATCAGGGAGCTAGAGTCGGGAGTGGGTGCAGGACGAAGCTCCCGTGAAGAGAGGAAAGGCGGCCCACAGACAGGGAGAGAAAGGCCCGTGTTGGGAGTGATTGGCGCTGGGAGCGCCGTGTGCTGTGCGGGACTGTGTTTCAGCAATAAAGGTGTGTTTTTTTATTAAGAAAATGGTGTCTGTCTGGTGGTGTTCGGACTCGGGTCTCACAGTACGTATCCTTATAACTTTCAGGAAACATATTAGAATCAACTGATCTCCCACAAAACAAGAGGCTGACTACAGCCATGTGATCTAAAATATTTCATAAACAACACAGATTTACAGTATCATTTTACAAGCCCACACAAAACCTGGATAAGGCGATTTTAGGAAAATAACATTACATATAGAATAAAGTCGATCTTATACAACAAAAAAATAACTTTCCTACAATCAAGTCGACTTACAGAACAAGCGACTTCATAGTCAAACTAGAGAGAAAAAGAATGAGAAGTTAAAGAAACAAAGCAGGGTCAATAAAAGACAAAACCTTCTGAGGTTGAAAGGTGGGAGAAGAAGGGCAGGAGCACGAGGGAGTCAGTGCTATGGAAAGGAAGCATGGAGCCCCAGGGAAAGGAGTGTATGGCCAACACTTCATAGAGGGGGCTGAGGGTTGTTTGTGCTAAGCAGCCACTATACTGGGGGACTTCCTATGAAAGTCCAGGAAGGCAGCAGAAATCGAAGAGGTGGAGGCTCGGTGGCACCCCGTGGATCGCCATAGGATGGGCGGTGGGGATACGAATAAGTCTGAAGGGTATCTGCTCCTGTGGCTCAATGCCTCGCTCAAAGCCAAAGAGACATCATGTTTAAATGGAAGCACTGGAGTCTGTCATTTTAAACAGGTAACTCCTGCATGATTTTAGCTCCATTTTAATGGATTTATGTTTTTAACCTCCACTATCACACTTTTTATGGGTTGTTTATTTATTTGTGGACTTTTTTGCACTGCACTATTTGGACACTTTCATTTTGATTGTTTGAGTTTTTAATAAAAACACCTTTACACCTACCCCTTGCTAAGTGTGTGTCCTCATTTACTAGGCTTATGTCTTGAGTACGTTATTGGAGGTGGCAAGTTCAAGAGACTCCCAGAAGTGGCTGTGGTGCTGCTGAGCTTAGTTCTGTATGTTCAGCTTATCAACAAAAATGTGTCACTTTCTGAAATATTAGGACAGATTATTTCAACCAGTACTCGATTGTCCAAGTATTAGTGTCAGGAAATGTATCTTGTGGACACTTCTACCGATGGATGTTGATAATGTATGTGACGCTTACACATGCACAGGAGAAAAGAGTACAATGGACATGCATGGCCTACAAAATCCTTTCTTGTAATCTGGTTTGAGGTTTTACGTGGCCAAAAACCGGGCTACTCGTGGATAAATCTCCATGTATTAATCTAGCGCCTCAGAGACCAATAACCCAGTTTCTCTAAACACAATGAGAGTGAACTGGCATTTTAGAAACCACCTTTCTGTAAATAACTAATGTTTTAGGAAATCATTCAGAAATGTAAATAGAATCTACACAGAAACAGAGGAGCTCACTCACTCATCATAGTGACAAATTACCAACATGCAACTAAATACGTACCAATAAATAATTAAATGAAACAAAAACAATGAAAACACAACAAGAAAATATTAAGGTTTTCAGTGTAGTTCTGAACATAAAGAGGTCTTTCACAAAAAAAGATGAGAAATATTTGTTATTCTGAAAATGTGTTCATGCTACCCTTTATAGCTGAAGTCACACAGAATGATTCTGCTCTTAGATTGATGACTTCTCAGTTTCACTAATGCTTTTCAACGGGAGATTTTGAAGTTTCAAAATTGTGTACAAAGCACTGCATTCAAGGGATGTTGACGAAACTTCCCTGAAGAGTAACTGTGGCAAATTTTAACAAAATTGGTCCACTAGGAGAAGAGTTGTTTCATGTGGACAGACACACAGACATGACTATCACAGAAGAGACTTTTCACGTTATAAATGCAACCACAACTGAAAACAGTCAAATCAAGCAAAGGCTTTAGTTCAACAAAGGAATTACCCAGTAATTAAGACTGGATGCAGTGAAAATCTGCAGCTACTATGGCCCATCTGGACTTTGGTATTTGTGACAAAAACGTGAAGGAAATGAGTAAACATTGCAAGTGATTGCTGGATTTGAGCTCTTAGCTTGCATTCCTATATACAGAGTGGTCCAGATCTAATTATGCAATTTTCATTACGCTATAACTTATTAAGTTTATTACGTAGAAAATCACCCCAAAAAATCCCGGACCATCGAGAAGTGTGCAAACTGACGACATGAATCGTCTTTGCAATGAACTGGAATCGTCCTCGCATAAATCAAAGTCATCCAGGCGATCTGGATCTGCATTATTAGATCTGGACCACCCTGTAGAATTCTCCCCTTATCCCTCTGCCCTTCTTTCCATCCTTTTCTGTTCTTATCCACTCTTCTGAACTTCTCAACTACTTTAGAAGACAAGTCGTTACTATTTTCATCTATCCATCCATTATCCAACCTGCTATATCCTAACTACAGGGTCACAGGGGTCTGCTGGAGCCAATCCCAGCCAACACAGGGCACAAGACAGGAAACAAACCCCGGGCAGGGCGCCAGCCCACCGCAGTGCTATTTTCATGTACGCACAAAATGCCTTTCTGCTGGGTATAAGGGGAAGGTGCCAGAGGCCTCAAGATTACGTTCTAGATTATTGATATTCCCTAATGGAATGGTTAGGGTAATCTACATAATGATTATGGTTGTGAATGAATGGATATTGATTGTATTATCTTGGCAGAATACCATCCCTGAGGATGAGATAACCTAGAACAGCCTAATCTCACCCTTTAATAAGATTATCTGACAAAAACCGCGTTGCTCCAGATGCTGCCTTGGGCAACAAGAATGGATGTGAAAAATACAAACAGATGAGCACAAAGGTCTGAGGTAATTGAAGCGTTTATCCTCCCCCTAAAACCTTACTTGAAACTGACAATAAATCTATTTTGTCTCTTTCCACAACCGGAATAGATTTTTCATCTTTAGGATCTCTTGAGGAGCTTGACTGTCACTGACAAGACAGCATTTTATATAACAATCTACTTTATTTTCTTTCTGAATCAAAATGGAGCTCTAGTTGTGAGAAGAGTGAAGAATAACCTCACTGGGCGAAAGAGTGGCCTATGTATTTAGGTAGTGAGAGTGCCTCACATCATATTGTGTTTCATAATAATGAAGTAGAAAGGTCAACTTCAATATAAATTGATCTACATAAGCAAATTTTAGGATATTGTTTGAGAGACAATTTGGAATTTTTTTTTTCTCTTCTATCAGCTTGTCGCTGACGATGAGGTCACCAAATGTCGCCATCTAGCCCTGTCTGCTGTTAAATCAACTGCTTGCTGCAGACTAATGTGTCTATTTCAAGGTCTTCAATGAAGTTATCAATCCAGCGTTTTCATTGTCGTCCTCTAGATCTTCTTCCTGTTATGTGGCACTGCATGACTCTCTGTGGTAGTCGTCTTCTGTCCATTCTGTTGACATGCCCAAACCATAGGAGTCGTCACTTGCAAATTTGTTCACTTAGCATTTGTTCCTGCTGTAGTCTGTTTCTTATGTCTTTGCTTCTTCTTCGGTGCATTCTAGTTTCTTTAAGAAGCCTCCATAGCCAACTCTTTTTGTGCGACTTCTATTCTTCTTTCATCTTCTTTTCTTAGGCACCAGCATTCTGATCTGTACAACAAAATTGTAATAACCAATGTTTCATACATAGTTACTTTTTACTGATTGCTATATTCTTGGATTTCCACAATTTGCTTAGTTTTCCAAATACTGCAGAAGCTAGTCTGATTCTTCTCTTGATATCCAATGTACAACTTCCTTCTTGGGATATCAGGCTTCCCACGTAGACAAATTCTTTCACCTGTTCTAGATCTTCTCCTCCAAGCTGTATTTTCAGTTGCTGTGCATTTGACTTACTCATTGTCATATTTTTTGTTTTTGACTTGTTGATGAGTAGCCCATATCTCCTGGTAGTTGTGTCAATTTTGTCAGTGAGAAATTGCAGCTGTTCATCTGTCTCATCTGTGTACTTTAACATGGCTTTCTGATAACTTCACCTTCATCTAATCCTGATACTCTGTATATTCAGTTCATTATAATAACTATTCATGGTGGCTCTAAAATCCATACTGACCCCCTACTCTCTCTTCTGTTTCTTTTCCCGTTTTCTTGTGGTGGCGATCTGCACCACCACCACCTAATCAAAGCACCGTGATGTCCTACATTGATGGATTAAAAGCCAGACGTCTACATGACCATCATCATCATCAAGTCCTTCCAAGAGAACCCTAAATACAAAGAGGACTGTTTCATTTATGTTAGGTAGAATGCCCAGAGGGGACTGGGTGGTCCTTTTGCCTGGAACCCCTGCAGATTTTATTTTTTCTCTCCAGCCGTCTGGAGTTTTTTTTGTTTTCTGTCCTCCCTGGCCATCAGACCTTACTCTTATTCTATGTTAATTAGTGTTGTCTTATTCTAATTCTTACTTTGTCTCTTATTTCTCTTTTCTTCAGCACTTTGAGCAACATTATTTGTATGAAAATGTGCTATATATATAAATGTTGTTGTTGTTGTCTCAGCAATGAGATCGATGTCGTCAGCGAATTTAAAGTTATTTGCCATTTCACCATTGATCTTTACACTTGCCTCAATTTCTGCCATAGCCTCCTGGATGACCGCTTTCAGTAGTAGGTTGAATAGGTATGGGGACAGGTTGCAGCCTTGTCTCACTCCTACTGTCACTTGGAACCATCCACACGAACTGCACTAAATGATTTAGGGTATACGTCTTCGAGTAGTTGGATCAGATGTTCCGGTATACCATATGCCGTATATGAGTATATGCCATAGCCCCTCCAGTCACACGCTGTCAAACGCCTGCTTGAAATCAATGAAATTATTATATAGTGTGCGGTTTTGCTCACAAAATTTGGAATATATAATACCATACATTTAGCTATTTGCTATATTTCAATAATAACTTGTCCAATTTTTTTAACCTGCAGATTGCAATTCATGGTCATGGGGAGGTGAAGCCTGGTGGCTAATTCATTGTAGGCCATACTCAAGAAATGCATTGGAGTAACGTAGCATTGACAATAAACCAAATGTACAAATATTTGGCATGTGGGTAGGAAATTATGCGAAGAACAATGTGGAACATCCCTGTTTCACATTCCAGTCAGGATGTAAGAACTACGAAGAAAGACTGAAGGAGTCGAACCTTCACAGTTTACGGAGATTAAGATGTGAAATTAATGACGTTTTTAGCAGTTATAAAAAGAATTAGTGCAGTGGATTCATGCTGTTACTTTAAAAAGATTTCAACAAGATCATGGGGATGTGGTTGGAAACTTGTTAAGGGCGAGTTTTGTAAAAATGTTAGAAAGTTTTTTTTTCACAAAGAGAACCGTAGACACATGGAATAAATGACCAAGTAGTGTGGTCGAGAATTGGACACTATGACATTCAAAGTTTGACTTGATTAATTTTGAAGAAATTAGGTGGATAGGATTTGGGTGAGCTTTGTTGAGGTGAATGGTCTGTTCTCGTCACAATTTTTATCATGTTCTTACTGCGAAGATATGTTTCAAGTTATGATCAAGTTCCAGAATTGGCTAAGGTTTACATAAATCAACTTTCTCTTTATCTGTTTGCAGTTTTAAGGGCTAGTTTACTACAAATAACTCAAACATGTTTGTTGAAATAAAGAAAATAATGCAATAGGATAATAGAAGATGAATAGGGACATGTAGACCAAGGATGATAACTAACAAAACAAAACGTACATTTAAATTAAGTTGGTTTGATATTTTTCTGTCTGCTATATAAAAAGGCACACAACTTGTGAATTCCATTTTTTTAATTCTTATCTGAATGCATTGCCATTATGTATGGGCTCCCTGATTGCACATCTTGCTGTCCATTAGAGATGAAGGAGTTAATGAGGCACCTATTATGATTTGTATATTTTAAGAATTTACTTCTCTTTCAATACATTTCACAAGTTAAAGCTGTACAGAGAGCACAGATCTACTGCTTACTCTGAGTGGCTTTGCTTCTTGGAGATATACTGTATTAGTCCAGACATTTCAATGATAACTGATGCAAAGTTTTGTCTGTCACATTTGTCTGGAGAAAACCATACATACTCCTCATAAGCAGTGACCAGGCAGTGTGGTGTGGTGGTTAAAACCTCTGGACTTCAAACCTTCAGGTTGTGGGTTCAATTCCTGCTGCTGACGCTGTGTCAGCTTGAACAAGTCACTTGACCTGCCTGGCCTGTATTTACACGATGCATTTGCTGTGTTTAATGACAGCCTTCAAAACAACTTGGCAATGATTTATTCACAGCAAAAATTCATTACAAGTATTGTAATGAGTTGGCACTATGTATCCAGTGTGCCACTTCTGGAATGAAATGCAAAAATTGTAACTCCAGGCTGTGACAGTCCTATTTGGATGTAGCTGCCAGGTCTCTCTTGAACTAAAGACCATTAATAGTTATAGTGTACTTAATATTTTGTTGTGAGAACAACACACAACCAGTTAATCACAATTCAGTCAAATGTAAAATAAATTAAAATATTATATTATGCCTTTTCCATAGTATAGTTTCTGGATATCTGATGCTTACTCAGCCATATTACATTGCATTATTAACTCAAGTTTTTGACATACTTAACAAAGTTTGGTGCTCATCTCAAATCACATCAAAACAAAGATGATGTGACCATGGGGAGCATCACTGAGCCCCAAACCTCAGACACAATTATTACAACACTCAATCCAGGGGCTCAAACAAGAGACTTTTCCTTTACCGAATACCTTTTCACAGGTATTTAATACTCAGTCTCTTATTATTATTTCTTTCTTTTCATTTTCTTTTCCTCTACACTTCCTCTTGACTGAGGTAGCCCCTTTTTACGCCGGACCCAGGAGTGCCTTTGCTGTTATAGAACATGACAAGGAGAAAGCATTTCAGGGTCTGCCTCAAAAAGTAGGGTCAGCCTTTCTCTGCAGCTCCCACTGGTGGTACCTACAGAATACAGCAGGGCTGCCCCACAGGACTACAATTCCCAGCATGCCCTTTGGGCACATGAATTGGTATACTGGCTAAGGATTGCTGCGTGCAGTGTTGGGAGGCTTTCTCACTCCTCCCGGCCAGGTAAGGGAATGGAGGTTCATCTCAACCAGAATGCCAGTCTGTTCCTGTCATTTGTCACATTGTGCATATTCCACAGTAGAGTCAAATCAGTACTGTTGTACAGCTATGGAAGTGAACAGACCTACTCATTAATGAGCTTTGTTAATAAATGTCTGTGAAAAATAAATCATATACGCTAGAGAAACAATCCAACACTTGTCAAGAAGAAAATAACATCCAGAATATGAAATGGTATTGGTCATGTTCTGAGAAGGGACACAGACAATATAGCCATGGTGTCAATGCAATATAACCTGCAAGGTGGCCACAGGGTAGGATGTCCAAACTCTCCCTGGAGAAGATCCAGACTAAATGAAGCCAAACAAACCAGCAAACTGTGGGCAGAAATCAAACATCTCACCCCAAATAGAGTCTGATGGAGGCAATTTGCTGAAGCCCTTTCCTCCAATGAGGAGTTTGATGATGCTATATATGTATAAGATGCACTGTAAGAGGACAAGGAACTAGGAAATGAATCAAAGTTGGGGAAAAATACTGACCATACTGACCCCAACTCTCTCTTCTGTTTCTTTTTCCGGTTTCTTTGTGGTGGCGGCCTGCGCCACCACCACCTACTCAAAGCATCATGATGCACCAACATTGATGGACTGAAAGCCAGAAGTCTACGTGACCATCATCATCAGGTCCTTCCATGAAAACCCTAAATACAAAGAGGACTGTTTGACTTATGTTAGGTAGATTGCCCAAAGGGGACTGGTCAGGCGGTCTCTTGGTCTGGAACCCCTACAGATTTTATTTTTTTTATTTTTTTCTCCAGCCTTTGGAGTTTTTTTTTGTTTTTTCTGTCCACCCTGGCCATCGGACCTTACTTATTCTATGTTAATTAATTTTGACTTATGTTTATTTTTTATTGTGTCTTCTATTTTTCTATTCATTTTGTAAAGCACTTTGAGCTACATTTTTTTTGTATGAATATGTGCTATATAAATAAATGTTGATTGATTGATTGAAAAAAGGTGTATCATGACTAGGAAGATGAGAAGAACTGAGCAACCTTAGCCAAAACACACAACTAACTCGTAGTTGAAAAGGGCACGCAATGACTCAGAATACTAAAAGACCAAGTAACGAAGCAGTGGTTTAGTTTATTTAAAGATCTTAATCCTATAATGATACTCAGTGCTGCATTGCTCCACAATTTATAATGTCAGGCTAATGATATCAACCTTAATGCCGCGCTGGGCCTCAACGGCTACTGAGAGAGACACGTCAGCGATGGATCACAAGATGGCTATGCAGAAACTCAACTAAACAATATTAATAATAAACATTTCCCAAAATACAAATATAAATTACCAAATCCAACCAGAAAGATACTTGATAAGGAAAAACATACTATTAACCCCAAGAAGGATGAGGAATAAACTTTAGCGACTGATACTTCTCAACATGTACAGTTTCTGGTGATATAAAGGCATGATGTATTGGTACTTCTGCCATATTATTTCAATTTCCTTTTACAAGTGCAGTGTATGCTAAACAGTTTCCTTTCATCACAGGCTCAGATGATTTAGCAGTTTTGCTGAATGCACAACTGGGTTTGGACTCGAACGAGCACAGTTTGGATTGCTTGTCCAAGGACATGGAGTGTTGCAGCTTATTATGCCATCCAACTGCTCCAATGTGTCTGCTGAGGCCACAGCATCACATCATACTGCGATTACTCAAAGCAGGCTAAATTCAACAGGAACTGAGTGTCAGATTTAAAAACGTGTTTCAGTTGGACCTTAACCTCAGATCAGATTAATCTGCTCCCCAACCTTTATGCTTTATTTCAAGCCCTTCAGTAGCGCATTTCCACCCAGCAAAGAAGAACAATACTGTGGTTTTCTCTTTTATTTTCAAAGTGAATGTTACTCTATTTCCCACATTGTTGTACACTACATTTAAATTTCATTTTTAACATACACATGATATGAAATGCTCTCAGTTTCTTGTTTTTACTCGAGTACCATGCCTACCAGCCCAGCTCACTGTAACTTGGACACTGAAGTATTTTGAAATAATGAAATGATTCTAATTATCTGCTCTCTTCTCTCTGAAAGCATTCAGGTCTGAACAGAGTGTGCTTTGAATGACTGACAGCGCATTAATAAATATGTAAAAAACGCATCATAAAACACAGAAGCATTGCTGCATATGGCAATACAGTATGTGCCATGTTCTTCCTATTTTCTATTAAAAGTACTTCACCTGGAACAGAGCAGAGTTTACCTCATGTTTGATGTGGAGGGAGGAGGGCACGGTGGTGTGGTGCTTCATGCTGCCATCTCCTAGCTGGATGACCTACTGTAGGGTTTCATCTCAGTCCTACTCAATGTTGTAGTGGAGTTTGCATCTTTTTCCAGTGTTCATGGGAGTTTTTGTCGGGCACTCTCAAAGACATTTATGTTTTGGTCACTGATGGCACTAAATGTGATATTTATGTATGAATGTGTTTAAAATGGACATTCTTTTCAGCACTGATTTCTCATGACTTGATAATGGAACAATGAACGTTATGAAGCCAGAGTCTATTTTTATAGGCAGCACTGAGCTACCATGCCAAACAAATTGCTACAAATGTACTGTCAGGCTGTATCAGGCCAGACTTTTTACTCACCTGCCTTCATATAGGAAACTAGCTGTCCCAGTCCACGATTCAGAATTCCACAATGCCTGTGACATCAAAAATGGCATGCTCACTCAAAGGCCTGATACTCAACACGCTCATTCTAAAGAATTTCTCGCATGTACTAATAAAATGCTTTCCAATTTCACATTTAAAAAGCTTATAGAGAAGGTGCTAATTCCGTTGGGGCACCTTGGGGCTGATGATCTGACCATGGAGGTCTCAAACTTGGGTTCTTGTGGAATTGGAATTTGTTATTTATTTAAACAATTTTTTTCTACTCTCATTTTGCTACATCAATGCTTAATGGACTTTGTGACAGATAGAGGGTGCTATCGTCCTCTTGAACCCTCGGACAATACGTCAGACACCAGGTAAAAGCCCAATAATTCATTTTATTCGGACCAATAAGTGCAGAAAGCACCCTCCTCTCCACAATACTCATAAACAATACATAATTACTAATCGATAAACCAATCCACCACTCCCAGACGTGTCGCCACCCTTCCACACAGCTCTGCTCAACATCTGGGATTTCCCATCGTCCTTTTATATTGTCTGACCCGGAAGTGTGTCGTAGGCAAAGCGACAGGGGACATGACGTACTTCCGGGACGAAGAAGAGGACTTTTTATCTTGACCCGGAAGTGTTTCCCATCCTTCAGTCCATGTGATTTCCTATCAAGATAGGGCACATATGACTCTCTGGGCCTCCCTGCAGCGTCCTCTGTTGGCCCCTGTGGTATCCAGCAGGGCTGTAGGGGAAAACTCCATTGTCCATGATTCCCTGCTGGTATTCGGGGCACCTCCATGCTGCAGGGAGAGCTCGACCTGGCGGTCTGGGGGTATTGGCTGGGATGACAAGCCGGCCATAGACCACAACTTGCATGAGGTTAGTACTTCCTCTATCATTTTTTTAATTTTTATATTTTTGTCTATTTATATGTTCCATTATTAAGCTATTAGCTGTGCTACCAATCTAAGATGTGTTGATATCTAAGTAATCAACGTAGAATTCAGCATTAACATTTGCATTGCACCATGCAATGCATATTTCTTTGCTGTATGCCATTTGGTATGGGATTTATAAAGGCAGTGTTAATGTTTACGACGTGCCATCTGTTGGAATGAGAAATGCAATGCATATATATCTGTGATGTGCCATACATGTAGGATTCAGAAAAACAGCATTGATGTCTGTGATGTGTCATCTTTTGGAGTGACAAATGCAATGAATTTTATTACTAAAAATGTTTGTCATGTGCCATCTGTTGGAATGACAAAGACATAGCAACCGGAAGGACAAACACCGTTTAATTAAGGTGGATAAGGTCATTTTCTCTTTTGCTTCGGTTATGTTTGTGCTGTTTCTCGGGAGCAGCTAAATGAAATAACAGTGACCAGGCAATGTTCTAAACCAGAAAATATGTCCAAACTTTTGCCTAAGCTCAAAATGCTAACCAGAAATCTTAGTCTAACAGTTAAATAAGAATAATCAAAACTACAGTGACGTTTAAGTAACACACACACTAACAAGGAGGATTTGTTTCTGTTATTATCTGTAAACTCAGTTAGTTAAAAGGTGAACATAATGCTGACCTTTTTAACCATTGATCCTTTAGTATTGTTAATAAAGGGCAGAATGCAGAGGATCATTGTCAGCACCAAAACAACCAGGAGATGATTGAAAAACAAGAAATTTCGGTCAAAAGAAAAGCAAGGGGCAGAATCCCAGAGAAGCCAAATTAAGAACAAGTAACCAAAATCAAAATGCAAGAGTAAAATCGAAAGACAGAATCAGAAAAGGGTTGTAACAGGGCGCAAAACAATAAGGCTAGCACAATCTTGGAATTAAAGCTAATTATCCATATGAAGATCAAAGGTTTTTGCTTCCACTGGGGAAAAATGCATAATGCAATTGCTGACATATTTATAGTGAAACTTCCATCATGTCATCAGTGTGACAATCAAGTTCATGTGAGCTTGAAAACGGTGTTATGGTAAACAAAGAAAATTAAGACGGAACTGAAAATCAACTATTAATGATAAAAATAACATCAGGAATTAAATCCTCATGATTGAATACTTCAAAATAGGCACAAATATAGGTTTCAACAAAAATGAATGCCACATGTAAACAAAATAAAAAATAAATAACGGGGTAAAATGCGAATTATAGATTGTTAATTGTAGAATTAGAATTAGAATTAGAATTAGAACAATCTAGACGAGAACAGGCCATTCAGCCCAACAAAGCTCGCCAGTCCTATCCACTTGCTTCCTCCAAGAAAACATCAAGTCGAGTTTTGAAAGTCCCTAACGTCTTACTGTCTACCACACTACTTGGTAACTTATTCCAAGTGTCTATCGTTCTTTGTGTAAAGAAAAACTTCCTAATGTTTGTGCGAAATTTACCCTTAACAAGTTTCCAACTGTGTCCCCGTGTTCTTGATGAGCTCATTTTAAAATACAAGTCTCGATCCACTGTACTAATTCCCTTCATAATTTTAAACACTTCAATCATGTCACCTCTTAATCTTCTTTTGCTTAAACTGTAAAGGCCCAGCTCTTTTAATCTTTCCTCATAATTCAACCCCTGTAGACCTGGAATCAGCCTAGTCGCTCTTCTCTGGACCTTTTCTAGTGCTGCTATGTCCTTTTTGTAGCCTGGAGACCAAAACTGCACACAGTACTCAAGATGAGGCCTCACCAGTGCATTATAAAGGTTGAGCATAACCTCCTTGGACTTGTACTCCACAGATCGTGCTATATAACCTAACATTCTGTTAGCCTTCTTAATGGCTTCTGAACACTGTTTGAAGTTGATAGCTTGGAGTCCACTATGACTCCTAAATCCTTCTCATAAGATGTACTCTTGATTTTCTGACCGCCCATTGTGTATTCAAACCTAATATTTTTACTTCCTATGTGTAATACTTTACATTTACTGACATTAAATTTCATCTGCCACAAATCTGCCCAAGCCTGTATGCTATCCAAGTCCTTCTGTAATGATATAACGGATTCCAAATTATCTGCTAATCCACCTATCTTGGTATCATCTGCAAACTTGTAGGTACACTTTTGATAAATATAAAAGCAAATGAAATGAATTCTCATGATTTAGAACCTATAATAGGACTCAGAGTCAAGAAACATTAGAAGGAGGTCAGAAATAAATTAAAAATATTCCCAGATCATAACAAATTATTTGGCATTTGGTAATGTTTGTGACATGCCATTTGTTGGAATGAAAAATGTAATATGTTTTATTGCAAATGTTAACAATAAATAGGGGCAACTGAGTGTAACTGCTAGGCGGACAGAAATAGATAAATAGATAAATATAAATATATCCATCCATCCATCCAGGGGTCTGCTGGAGCCAATCCCAGCCAACACAGGGCACAAGGCAGATACCAATCCCGGGCAGGGTGCCAACCCACCGCAGATATAAATATATATATATCTATATATATATCTATCTATATCTGTATATATATACTGTATGTATATATATATATATCTATACTAATAAAAGGCAAAGCCCTCACTCACTCACTCACTCACTGACTCATCACTAATTCTCCAACTTCCCGTGTGGGTGGAAGGCTGAAATTTGGCAGGTTCATTCCTTACAGCTTCCTTACAAAAGTTGGGCAGGTTTTATATCGAAATTCTACGCGTAATGGTCATAACTGGAAGCAGTTTTTCTCCATTTACTGTAATGGAGATGAGCTTCAACGCCGTGGGGGCGGAGTTTCGTGTGACATCATCACGCCTCCCACGTTATCACACATAGTACATAGAAAACCAGGAAGACCTCAAAAAAGCGCTGAAGAAAACATGCATTATATAATTGAGAAGGCAGCGAAACAATAAGAAGCGAGCGAGTGACATATACAACCATATTCATGAGTTCTGCTACTTGGAAACAAAGCACGATGTAAACCTACACTTTAAATTAAGTTCATAGACAGGCTGCGCTGGCGTTTGTAATTTAGTGCCTGCCCATATAAGGCCGTCCGTCAGCGGCAATCCAATAGCAAACTGCCATGGGTAAATATTCACGGGTGAAGGACTGTGCTTATGGAGAGGAAGATGAGATGGTCAGGGTGGTGTTTGACACAAACTCAGCGAAACTGCGAGAGAAAGTTTTAAGTGTCTATGGTAACATTAAATACAGCCACGGACATAGCACGAGATGGCACCAGCACAGCTGGGAAAGTGCACAGATAAAAAGCAACAGTTCCAAAGAGCGCTGAACAAAAACCGAATTACACAATTGAAAAGGCAGCAAAAAATATGAAGCGTCTGATACTTACAAGCATATTCATAAATCCAGCTACTGTGGAAACAAAGCACACGTTGGAAAAAGTCAATGTCCCGCTAAAGGAAGACAGTGTAAAAAACCCGTGCATGCAGTGTGTCAGGTCTCAGATAAAGAAGAAGACGAGCTGTTTATTGATGCAGTAAGAAACGAATCGATGAATGAAACCTGTCATCTTTACAACGATTGACAAACACGGAATGTAACTTGAACACAACACATCCTACAAATACGAGCCTGATTGAAAGAAATAATGATAATCAAATCCTTGATGACAGCAACACTCAGTAACACTCACAAAACAAATACTGTATATTGACAGTCATGTTACGTTATTTTTAAAATGTTCCCTTTTCTTTTTCTAGCTTTTTTAACACACTACTTCTCGCTGCGATACGCGGGTATATATATATGTATATATATATAACCCGATCTACATACTCGAATAATGGATACTTTATTCGCCATCAATGATTGTTTTGGTAAAGCCATACTCAGTGTATTCATTAGATGAACTGTAAAAAGTAAGAGCGAGGGAGGATGACTCATTGAGGCATGCAGGCTGTAGTGCGATCAACTCTATCTGAATTGCGCGATCACATTTGAAAAATATATCTTTTCAAGTTCTATTTAGTCCATATGTGTCAAACTCAAGGGCAGGCCACATCCGCCCGGTGTAATTATATCCGCCCGAGATCATTTTATATACTGTATTATTGTTATTAATGGCCCGGGTATATGAAGCGCTGGTAACACAATAAACTACAGATCCCATAATGCAGCGCTTCAGCTGCCTTGCCGAACACTTACCGCTTACTAGAGTTATTGCGCACTGAGTTTGCACGGCGCTTTGGTGACTTTGAAGAACAAAAAAAGTCCGTCTACATGCGGCTCGAACCTTGTGCATGTTTGGTAGCACATATCTGTGTGAGAAGCTCTTCTCAGTGATAAAGACTAACAAAACAGCACACAGGAGTCGCCTCACTGATGAGCACCTGCAATCCATCCTGAGAATCTCCACAACACAGAACCTCACAGCAAACAGAAACGAACCTGTGGCCAAAAAAAGATGCCAGGCGTCCAGCTCTAAAATGACATATGAGCAAAGACAACTGAATGATTTGATTTGTTATTGCACGTAAGAGCGGAGTCAACTGTTTTAACAAACAGCGTATTGCACTGATCTGAAATAGCTGTGTGTGTATATATGTAGATATGTATGTATATGTATATATATGTTTATATATGTGTGTGTGTATGTATGTATATATATATATATGTATATATGTGTGTATATATGTAGATATATATATATGTATGTATATATGTGTATATGTATAGATATGTATATATATATGTTTATGTGTGTGTGTGTAAATATATATATATATACAGTATATATGACAACAACACTCATCACTCACAACAGTGACAAAACAATTACATTGACAATCAGGTTACGTTATTTTCAAAATGTTTCCTTTTCTTTTCATTGCTTCTTTAACACACTACTTCTCTGCTGGCTGGTATTTTGCTAGTTTATATATATATACAAATATATATAAATATATATATATATGTATACTGTATATATATATATATATATATATATATATATATATATATATATATGTATATATAGATGCGCAGATTATGTGCAATCAGAAATCAAGAATATTTCCAATCAGAAAAGCTGGGGATTCTTGGATTTTTTAATGCATCACAGCAGACAGAATGACATATCTAGAGACAAGGTAAGACTGGACAGAGGCAAACAAATACTCTTCGCTCACTCACTCACTCACTCACTCGCTCACTCGCTCACTCACTCACTCACTCACTCACTCACTCACTCACTCACTCACTCACTCACTCACTCACTCACTCACTCACTCTCGCTCGCTCACTCACTCACTCACTCACTCACTCGCTCACTCACTCACTCACCAGAACAACTGGTTGATATCCACTCCAGATGTGTGTAATGGAACATCATGCGTTATTACAGCTTACCTTCTCTTCTTTTGGAGTTCTGTCAAGATCAACCCTGATCAGTGATTTGTTTATTCGAAGTGCAAGAGAGAGAGCCATGAGACCCCCGGCTCTGAGCAAGTTTCTTCGAACATCCAGTCTCCGGATGCATCGGCTTTCAGCAATGAACTCGGCCAAAGCTACAGCACCTGCACCTCAAAGAGGAGAAACTGGATTAGCAAAGCAAGTCCAAAGTACCAACACTTACTTCTGTACTGGTATGCTGTACGTCTTTGTAGTTTCTTTAGTTACTTGAGTCCATCTTACATCACTGATTAAATAGCATTATCTTATACAGTATATTTACTAATGTGTCACCGCGTTTATCAATCAGGCAATTCATGCAGTGACATCCAAAGAACCGCTGACTTATTTTCTTCCATTTTACGTTTGTTCTGTATCATCTATAATTTTACCAAATTGTGTGTGTGTGTGTTTTGGTTTAAACTGACATCCCATACACTAACATTTCAAAGCTTTTCTGCTACATGCCACCCCCCCCACTATTATAGAATGCCACCATCAAAAATGATAAACTTTTAAAAAAACAAGTACACACCAGTCTTACAAAAAAAAAAAAAATCATTCTTGATTCTAAAGTAAATTGGAGAAGTGTAGTTAAATTTCATTGCTTAATACATCAGGTTCCTGCAGATACTACAATTTTGCAAACTACATGGGGTAAAAGATTATTTATATACAAATCAACAACATGCTTGAAGCAGCTGTGTGATCAATATCAGAATTTTCTGGTACATATCTGCCTGAAAATCATTTAGAAATAAAAGAAAAACAATCTATAAAAACAATAATTTTGCAAAAGCAAATGAAAATTGAACTTTACTGTTTTGAAGCAGATTTAAAATGCATTTTGAAACTTTTTGTTCATTCAGACATGACTGAATCAGCCATTTTTCTTTAGCACTAATTTAATTCTAGCTTTTTGCTAAGTATGGTGTGTAATATACATGCCTACTGAAATCTCCTACCGCTCCTACGTAGCTTTCTGCACTGTCACCCAAAATGATTATGCCATCCATCCATCCATCCTCTTCCGCTTATCCGAGGTCGGGTCACGGGGGCAGCAGATTGAGCAGAGAGGCCCAGACTTCCCTCTCCCCGACCACTTTTTCTGGCTCTTCCGGGAGAATCCCAAGGCATTCCCAGGCCAGCTTGGAGACATAGTCCCTCCAGCGTGTCCTGGGACTTCCCCGGGGCCTCCTCCCGGTTGGACGTGTCCGGAACACCTCACCAGGGAGGCGTCCAGGAGGCATCCTGATCAGATGCCCGAGCCACCTCATCTGACTCGTCTCAATGCGGAGGAGCACCGGCTCTACTCTGAGCTCCTCCTGGATGACTGAGCTTCTCACCTTATCTTTAAGGGAAAGCCCAGACACCCTGAAGAGGAAACTCATTTCAACCGCTTGTATTCGTGACCTTGTTCTTTCGGTCATTACCCATAGCTCATGACTATAGGTGACGGTAGGAACGTAGATCGACTGGTAAATTGAGAACATTGCCTTATGGCTCAGCTCCTTTTTCACCACGACAGACCGATGCAAAGCCCGCATCACAGTGGATACCGCACCGATCCACCTGTCGATCTCACGCTCCATTCTTCCCTCACTCGTGTACAAGACCCTGAGATACTTGAACTCCTCCACGGGGCAGGATCTCGCTCCCAACCCTGAGAGGGCACTCCACCCTTTTCCAGCTGAGGACCATGGTCTCGGATTTGGAGGTGCTTATTCTCATCCCAGCCGCTTCACACTCAGCTGCAAACTGATCCAGAGAGAGCTGAAGATCATGGCCTGATAAAGCAAACAGGACAACATCGGCTGCAAAATGCAGTGACCCAATCCTGAGTCCACCAAATCGGACCCCCTAAATGCCCTGGCTGCGCCTAGAAATTCTGTCCATAAATGTTATGAACAGAATTGGTGACAAAGGGCAGCCCTGGCAGAGTCCAACTCTCACTGGAAATGGGCAATGCGGACCAAGTTCTGACACCGGTTGTACAGGGATCGAACAGCCCCATACTCTCGGAGTACCCCTCACAGGATTCTCCGAGGGACACGGTCGAACGCCTTTTCCAAGTCCACAAAACACATGTAGACTGGTTTGGGCAAACTCCCATGCACCCTCTATGTGAGTAATTATCTTAAATGTAAATAATGGATGGCATGGTGGTGCATGGGTTGCCTTGCTGCCTCATATTCATGTGCCTTTGCAGGTTTTTCTGGGGGGGTTACTCCATTTTTCCTCCCACACTCTCAAAGACTTGCAGGTTAGGTTAATTGGACGTTCAGATTGGCCACTGTGTGAGTTTGCCCTGTGATGGACTGGTGCACTGTATTTGGCTGCTTCCTTCCTTGAATCCAGTGCTGCTGGGACAGAATTTGGCCATCTGTGACCTTGAATTGGATTAGGTGAGGTTGAGAATCAAATGAGGTGAGATCGATACTCAAATATTGAAGGGTATATTTTACTGCTTACTTACTAATACTTAAAAACATTGCCAAGAAGACATCTTTTTGTTACAATCTTTAAGTAAGTGAAACATTAGGGACAAGGGATAAGTTAACCAGTGGGTCAGTATGAATGCATCCATCAATCAATTCCTTTCTTTTTCTTCTCCCTCTTCATTCTAATCCAACTTCTATGTGGGGTTGATGTGCTTGATCAACCTTCTCCAAACAGCTTGGTCCTGCACCATCTCACCAGTCAAGCCCTTTTCCTTCTTTTAGTTCATCCTTGCAATTTCTTTTTAACCAGTAGACAGAGTTTGAATCTATCCCTGTGTCCTGAGGTACAAATAGGGTTACCATCTCTCTTGTGTGTCATGAAAGGTGACCAAAGAAGACTGGCATCAACAAAGGCAACTGGCTGTCACAATATACCCTCTAATGCAGGGACAATTGGCAAACCTGGGTGACCCCAGAAAATGGTTATTAAACCAGCTGAGAGAGGGAGACCGGGTTCATATCCCAGCCTGGTCGCCATCTGTAGGATGTTTCCATGTTTTCTCCACGTCAAGTTTGTGTTGTTTTTTCCAAAGAATGTGTTAATCAAGTTCACGAGGGACTCAAGCTGGCTTGATGTGAGTGTGTTAATGAAGGGGCCACGCAATGGACCTGCAGTGGCACCCCATTCAGGTTTGGATCCATCTTGGTCCCCTGAAATGCTGGAATAAGCTCTGGTCCCTACAGCATTACAAATGGTTTTGGTACGTTTAGAAAATGGATACACAGTATGCAGTAGATCAATTCAAGTTAAAAATGCAGCAGAGAACAACGGTTGTAATATTGACTTGACGTTGCTAATCCTTGATCATTTTTTACTAAATCACAATGACATTGCTGTATATTTTACCTTCACAAGTTAGTCTGGTAGATGCCAATCCAAGTTTCTGTACTGACTGGTTGATTATCAGAGAATCTTTTAGCCTCTGAATTCCTTCATTTCTGAGGGCATTTTTGCCCAGATTCAGTGTCTCAAGATTCTTGACACAATACTAGGAAAAAAAAAAGGAATGATGGATGATATCTGTGAAATTTCCTATAACAGAGAGAGTTTATGTATGCTGGATGTAAATTCACTTAGGAACACAAGCAAAATTCCATTGAATTATTATTATGACATAAATTTGTAATCCACTAATGTCTCTATTCAGACTGGTCTTAAAAGACTGACCCTGAAAAGGCATGCACTGTTATTTCTCTTTCAGAAAACATTAGAATGGTGCAATTTGGTGAATATTTCTATTATGTTCACTCATTCATGTCCATGCATTCCAATGCCTGAAATACAAAGGGAAGCAGCAGTCAAGTTATTACTTATTGAGTACTTTATTGAGGCATGTCCATAAGACAGACATGAAATCAATTACATCTGCGTTTAACCATTCATGTTTTGGTCAAAGTAAAAATAAAAAATATTACCAGTAAAAGAGAAAGTGTTAGAGGAGCTTTTCTTAAAACACTGCCCCTTGTGAAAAAGCAAATTTTAGATATTTGAGTTCAGACCAAACCTGTGTAAAGAATATAAAGTTCACTATCTGGCGTAATGCACATTTACAGCACTTTGAGCTACTTTTTGTATGAAAATGTGCAATATAAATAAATGTATCCATCTAACTGTTATGTGCAAATATGTCTAATGGATTAAGCTGATGCCACTCTCACATACAGCCTCCAAATTAGGATGTAAAAAAGATCTAGAGTTTGATGACCAGATGTGAATTTACACAGAATTTGGGACAGAAAATGTGAGGGAGACAGACAGACAGACAGACAGACAGTCAGTCATCAACTGAAAGCAATGCATCTGCAAAATAACACATTTCCAATAAATCATTCAACCAGTACTTAAAATACATTATTCCCATTCATAAAAGGTGTCTATCTATCTATCTATCTATCTATCTATCTATCTATCTATCTATCTATCTATCTATCTTTATGTTCCTCAATAATACCATACAAAATGTATATGTAGTTACTTACCATCTAAAACCGCTTTTGAATATCATTTAAGCTGAATATAGTCATTTATGCTATAGGAGACATTTCACAAAGAGTATTTCTATTATCAATTAGTTGATCATTGAAAAACAAAAAGAAATAGATGGAGATGGGGTTTCCAATATCAGATAGATAGATAGATAGATAGATAGATAGATAGATAGATAGATAGATAGATAGATAGATAGATAGATAGATAATGAAAGGCACTATATGATAGATAGATAGATAGATAGATAGATAGATAGATAGATAGATAGATAGATAGATAGATAGATAGATAGATAGTGTGGAAAGCAGCCCGGACACAGACAGGCAGACACCATAGATTGACTACCCAACACACGTTTATTGTACATATTCTATTTACAGTGCAGCACACAACCCAATAATCCCCCAAAGTCCAGGCCTCTCAACAATGCCTTTACCTCTCAGGTTCGCCTACACTTTCCTCCTGAGCTCTGTCCTTCTTACACCCAACATCCAGCCATCGAATGGAGGGAGGTGGCCCCTTTTATACACATCTGGATGTGCTCCAGGTGCCTCCAGATGAGCCTCCCCCGCCCCTTCCTGGTGTGGCGGAAGTACCGACTGCACACCTGGAAGCACTCCGGGTGTCCCTGGTCTTCTTCCCCGCAGCACTTCCGGGTGTAGTGGAAGTGCTGAGGGCCAGGGCTCCACAGGTATTGGGGCACCCTCTGGCAGTTACCATGGATCCCTATAGGGTTGAGTTTCTAAGCTCTGTTCCCATGGTCCCCAAAGCCACCAGAGCAGTTGCCCCCTCGTGGTCTGGAGGGGATGTAAGCCTTACTCTAGTCCTCCTGGGTATCCCAGCTGGGTACCACACAATAGATAGATAGATAGATAGATAGATAGATAGATAGATAGATAGATAGATAGATAGATAGATAGATAGATAGATAGATAGATAGATAGATAGAAAGATAGATAGATATTAAAGACACTATTAGATAGATAGATAGATAGATAGATAGATAGATAGATAGATAGATAGATAGATAGATAGATAGATAGATAGATAAGAAAGGTATTGTACAAATAACGAATAGATACAGCAGTACATATAAAAAGAGAAACAGAAAGGCACAATAAGTAGATAGATATGAATAGCAGTATAAGATAGAGAGATAGATAGTAATATATTTAGCAACATTTGCCAAATTTATAGCACTCTTGGGAATAATAATTTTGGCTGAATAATTCTTTATCATAAGATATCGATACTGAACAGGTGGAACAAATTAGTTCAGTATGTAATTTCATTCATTTGACATACAGATGTACATCATTTTATTCTAGTTTTTTAATGTCCTAATGTCATCTGTGTCCAAGATTATTCCATTGAATTTTGCCTGTATTTCCATATTGTACTGTTGAATTAGATCAGTAACACAAACTATCGAAAACTGTATGTCTCTGAAAGAAAACCAAATGAGCACCAGCAAATTGGAGATATGTAATAATAAGTTAACATATTTATAGCACAGAGTTAGTTTAGGGCTGATTCCGTGTGCATCTGCAGAGGTAAAAGGGTTACAAGTTATTTCCCTGGTGAAAATGAAAGAAGGTTAAAGACACAACTTTTCGGCCATTTAGCCTTCATCTGGATTGTAATAGGAAAAAAATGAGCAAGTAACATAAAGAAGAGGGCAAGGGTGGAGAGATTAAAGAGTTAGCTGGGCATTAGGACCTGGAGAAATGTGTGATTCCAGGGTGAAAATGAGCTTGGCTTGTTTGGTGTGTCTTTGAAAAGTGTCTTTGAAGCCCTGTGAAAGAGCTCAACCAGGGAGATCAGAGTGGTTGTGGTCAGGAATGTGAAGTATTCCACAACAAGCTTGGTAAGGTTTTTAATTTTAACTACTCGAATGTGCTCCCTGTAGAGCTCTGCTAACCGTCTCTCTGTTTCTCTGTGGCTACACAGTTCCTACAAGAAATTCAGTAAAGAAGACTTTTAGACTGACAAGAGGCCATTTGTTAATATTGCTTTTACCAGAGGGACCAGACACAAGGATATTGTTGGTGACATATTTACAAGTGACACATCGGCCCCAGCTACAGCTGAAAGTACCTGGTGGGGAATGTGGTCCTCCACTGCGTAGGGAGTTAGAGGGGAGAAGTTTTAGTAGGGTTAGGTGGTCAACAGAAGGAGATTAAGTGAGGGTTATTAAAAAAAGGCTTCTGTGGAAGGATCAGTCTGCAAAATGGGTAAGTTTTGCTTGATGACCAATGGGAGAGATAGAGTGGAATGGGATGAACAGTGGGATGCAGGTTTCGTTATCAGTGTTCCTCTAAGAGTGGATGTTACGAGGTACACTCCTGGCTTACTTGAGGGCCCTGTCCACAAGATCTATAATATGTGCTGAAAGTAATGTTAACATAACTTAACATTCTCACACCCACTCAATTCAACTCATAATTTCCAGTAGCATCCAGACCATGGTGAGATCCAGCCTTGACCACCAATGCACAGGCCAACACCAGAGTCAGTTTAAAAATGGCACTAAATAAAATGTTTGAGGATACAAGGTGAAAGCTGCAGTATCTGGGAGAAAAAAAACAAAACACAGAGACATATGCAAACTCAGTAAATAGAAAATAACTAGTGTTGGAGATGGCTGGGGTGGTGACCCGGCTGGGATGCCCAGGAGGACCAAAGGAGGGCTTGCGCCTTCCCCAGACCATGTGGGGATGACCGCCCTGGTACCTTTGGGGGCCACGGGTACAGAGCTTTAAGGCTGAACCCTGTACGGGCCCGTGGTCACCGCCAGGGGGCGCCCTATGTCTTTGGAGCCCTGGACCTCAGCACTTCCGCCACACCCAGAAGTGCTGGGGGAAAGATGAGCAGGGACACCCGGAGTGCTTCTGGGGATGCAGCCGGCACTTCCGCCACACTGGGGCGTGTTGGTGGGAGATTACCGCAACACACCTGGAGCACATCCGGGTGTTTATAAATATGATGACTTGAGTCGGGTAGAAGAAGGACAATGTCTGGGAGGAGGCAAGGAGGTGGCCTGAAGGAAAGGAAGGCACTGAACTGTGAGGCCTGGACTTTGGGGACTTGGGGGACTGTGAGCACTGTAAATATGACAAATAAATGTGTGTTGGGTGACATGAACATGTCCGCCTGTCAGTGTCCGGGCCGGCTACCACACTAGGCATGGGATTTGAGCACAGGATACTACATCAGAGAGGTCACTGTAAAACCAAAAAATAATATTATGTTCTGTTATCTTTTAAAAGTACATTGAAATACTGTACAGTATATTAAATATAACAATTCAGTGTTTCAGGAGCTGGAGTCTCAGCAGCATCAGGCTCAAGATAGAGACCAACTCTGGATGCGCACCACACAGCCAATAGTAAAAAATTAAAAATACAAATAATAGCATGACATATATACACAATAGCAAGACACCAGCATAAGTAGATTACGGCATATAATTCTGAAAAGATTAATATTTATTACATGCAGAAGTAATCATTTGTTCAAAAATGGCCACACTAATGTTAGGCACTGCTGATGGTGGTGAGTCACTGACTAGAAACATTCAGCAAAATACGAGCAGGGATACCTCATCCAACTCTTCAGTTTCATCCCTGCATTCTTGGACCTTTGGTAGCCTCCTCTGCAGCGAATTTGTCATTCATTCACTTGCACTTCACATACATTCTCAAATTTCCAGTGCCACTTCAAAATTAATTTGTGCTGCTCAAGAGTTGAGCAGACCTCCATTATTTTGTATTTCACTCAGATTAATGAGTAAGTTGTCTCAGCTTTTAATTATGAGTAATGTCATACGTTAAGTACACGCCACTCTAGTCAGATGTATATTTATTTTGGGTTCTACCTAGAGAATAAGAACAGATATTTTTTATGTAGACACACATATGATAATGCAGACAGAAGTATCTAGTCTCTTGGGTGTGAATTTCCCCTTGGGATTAATAAAGTATCTATCTATCTATCTATCTATCTATCTATCTATCTATCTATCTATCTATCTATCTATCTATCTATCTATCTATCTATCTATCTATCTATCTAATCAAAGCCCAGACTAAATATTTTTACCTTATGGGAGGAGAGACTTGCTGCCTACATTTTGTTGACATAAGTAACTTCTGTAGAATTCTGTTTTTTATTTATGTAATTATGTCATTCATTTTTTAGTTTCATTTTTAGGTATGTACTAGCCCAGGGGTGTTGAACCCCGGTCCTGGAGGGCCACAGTGGGTTCAGGTTTTCATTCTAATCATTTCCTTAATTAGTCATCAGTTTTTGCTGCTAATTAACTTCTTTTGCCTTAGTTTTAACTGACGTGACTCAGACCCCTTTAGTTGTTTCTTTTTCCTTAATTAGCAGCCAAACAATAATGAGAGACAAAACAAGACCAGCTAACCTGTTCCCATCACACAATAGCTGAAAAATAAAGAAAGGTGAAAGTCTCAGTAAAACAGAAAATGAAGAGTTTTGGAAATGTCTACTATGGCAGAATGAGAGCAGCAACAAGCCATGGAATTAAATGACGGGTTCAATTAAAAGCAAGAATCAGCATCTCATTAAGAAATTGGTTGGAGTTTGAATCCCCAGTTTAAATGGTCATCTGTTAGATAGGTAGATAGATAGATAGATAGATAGATAGATAGATAGATAGATAGATAGATAGATAGATAGATAGATAGATAGATAGATAGATAGATAGATAGATAGATAGATACTTTATTAATCCCAAGGGGAAATTTGCTTACTCCAGCAGCAGTATACTGCTAAAAAACAATATTAAATTAAAGAGTGATAACAATGCAGGTATAACAGACAATAACTTTGTAATGTTAACGTTTACCCCCGAGTCGCATAGTGTGGGGTCTCCTCAGTCTGTCAGTGGAGCAGGACGGTGACAGCAGTCTGTCACTGCAGCTACTCCTCTGTCTGGAGATGATCCTGTTCAGTGGATGCAGTGGATTCTCCATGATTGACAGGAGTCTGCTCAGCGCCCGTCACTCTGCCACGGATGTCAAACTGTCCAGCTCCGTGCCTACAATACAGCCTGCCTTCCTCACCAGTTTGTCCAGGCGTGAGACGTCCTAATTCTTTATGCTGCCTCCCCAGCACACCATCGTGTAGAAGAGGGCGCTCGCCACAACTGTCTGATAGAACATCTGCAGCATCTTATTGCAGATGTTGAAGGACGCCAGTCTTCTAATGAAGTATAGTCGGCTCTGTCCTCTCTCGCACAGATCATCAGTATTGGCGGTCCAGTCCAATTTATCATCCAGCTGCACTCCCAGGTATTTGTAGGTCTGCACCCTCTGCACACAGTCAGTCAGCTCAGATGATCACGGGGTCAATGAAGGGCCTGGGCCTCCCAAAATCCACCACCATCTCCTTGGTTTTGCTGGTTGTTTGCTCGTTTCACGTCTCATTTCTGTTTGGCTGTCATTTAGTGAAGAAAAGAAACAATTCGGGGGACCGAATCCTTAAAAACAGGGCTAAAGAAAAGACGTTAATTAGCAGTGAAAACTGGTCACTTATTATGAAAAGGGTTAGAATGAAAACCTGCAGCCACTGCGGCCCTCCTGGCCTGGAGTTCGACACCCCTGTACTAGCTGACCCGCCATTGTAAAAAGGGTTAAGGAAAGAGAGTAAACCCTTGTGTGCTTTTTAAAATGGTGACCCTGTTGTTCTTGCTGGCTGTCTCATTCGTCATCCGTACTATTTCTCTATCAATGTCTGTGCTCTTGTGACTCGAGAATTTGTTCCTTTGCAGGTCCGATTGGATTCAGAAATTGTGGTGACTCCTTGTAGGGTGGAAACCTTGAACACTGTCATGGCTGACTCGTCCTCCTAGTTCAAGGTGGACAGTTCGTAGGGCTTGAATTATAAAGAAAGACTGACAAAGCAGGACTTAAACAACAGCCCTTTGATCCTCCTCTGTGTGGCGCTGCACTTCCACTCTCTATCAAACCTCATCCAACACTTCCCGCAAAAGCCCAAAATACTCCTTTTTTACATTAGAGTAGAAAGAAGCAGCACACGGTGTTGTTGTACAGTTAGGTAATGTTACACTCTGGTCATTTTGTCTGCTACTCTGGCTTTAGTCTGTTAGGATGTTTCACTTACTCTGAGCCAGCAGGTGGCGCTGATGTGAAAACAGTAGCACACAGAAAAAGAAAAAAAAAACCACAGGAACCCCCAAAGGGCCAAAATTATGGATTTGAAAGTGGTCTATCTTGTCTGTATGGTCCTAGACAGCAAAATTTAGTCCAAATTGGTCAAAGGGTGTAACATTTATAGAGAACAAACAGACAGAAAGATGGAAATTCTATTATATATATACAGTGGTACCTCGGTATACGTCTGCTTTGGAATAAGTCCAACTTGGTATACGTCCTGTTTGGACACAAAAAATTTTGCTTGGTATACGACCTTTGTCTGGAATACGATTCGCGTGCTAACCTTGTTTACCTCTCTTGAGACAAAGCCACGACTGCCCACGAGCGTTAGTGCGCCAGTTGCTAGCATTCAGTGAACAACCCGCGCTATAACTCTCTGTGAACTTTCACGTGTGTGGTATAGCGGGTCCACAGCTCCTGTCAAAGTTCAACTTTAAAATAAATAATCACTGTGCTCGCAGCTTGGTGAGGGGGCGTGGTGGTTGTGTGGCTGAAGGATGTCAGGGCGATTAGCGATGTGGGCGTTTCTCACCAAAGTGCACTTGTGAGGGACCGTCCGCATTCATGATTGTTCCTGGGGCTGCTTATCTTGATAAAAAGAAGCGTGAGTCGGCTAGAAGGGGAGTAAAAAGAAAGAACGGATGCGCGCGAGAGAGCGAGAAAGAGAGCGAGCATGGATGAAGTGGCTGAAGCAGGCAGTGCGAAGGTCAGCTGCAAGTAGGGCGACTCCCCAGTTGGGAAGCAGGCACCGGGCTTCTTGTTTTTTTTTTTTATTTTTAAAGAATGCTTCCTGCTGTAATTTAACTTCGTTGTTTTTAAGAAGACTTTTTTCTATTGTTTTTAACCTCCACGTTTCACTTCTGATTTTATGGATTATTTATTGAAACTTTGGAGACTGCACTTTAATTTGAACACCTTGTTTTGTTAATTGTTTTAATAAAAGCACTTTGCACTTTTCACCATCCCCTTGCTTTGTTGTTACCGATGAGGTTAGCAGCGAGGCACATTACCGGCGGTGTAGAATTCAAGGGCTCCCCGGCAGAAGATGGGAGCATACAGCAAACCTGCATCGTCACAACGTGATTTTGTGTTTTTTTCATGTAAATTTGAATTGATTGTTGAAAAGAATGAAGGTGGCATGTGTATTCGGGACATGGCTGCTGCATACCGTTTACCGAGAACGACGGTATCTACGATTGTGAAAAACAAAGATGTTATTAAAAAGTAAAGTGAGGTAAAATTGTCATTTATTTCATCTAATTGCTTTTGTATTTATGTATTTTAGTATTAAGCAGTGTTTAAATTATTTTATACAACCCCATCAATGTATAATATGCCAATAGCAATAGGATTTTTTTTTTATGGGAACGGATTAATCATTTTCCCATTATTTCTTATGGGAAAAATTTGTTTGGTATACGTCCTGTTTGGTATAAGTCAAAGGGTCTGGAACGAATTATGGACGTATACTGAGGTACCCTTGTACTAGCAACTGGGAGCCTGATCGAATCGGGCTACAAATTCTACGTTTGTGAAATCCATACTTTCTCTGCAAAGAATTATTTGTTTTGTTAAGTCCTTGAAATTATTTTGTTATCGTGGCACTGATTTGGGCTTAAAATAGACCTTTTCCGTCGATGTAATGAAGAGCTTCCTGTTTAAACTGGGCTGCGAGATGTGAACTCGGCTCTTCCATGCACCTTATTTGATTTTTTCCGTCAAACAGATTTTCAAGCCAAACCGTATTTTACGACTCTAATCAGAGTCGGAGTAATAATTATGTTGGCGTGGTCATTTTAGATCTGAGATCGGCTCAAATTTAAATAATGACCGTTGTTAATACCCAGCCGTCATTACTCAGTTTGCCAATAGATGTCAGAAGGACGGATGCCAAAAACCGAACTGCCCAAAGATAGATTTTGAAGTACCAAGCAAATGGCGATATGTTCTAAATTACTTACGGTTCCGGAGCTGTCGAAGGGTTTAAGCCAGTCGACGATGATAGTCCTGGAAAGTTACGCCCCACCAAACTAACGATCCAAAAATCAACCAAACTTACTGTTATCTGCTCGAACCAACACCGACTTACTAAACTCGGCTGTCCAGCGGCGTCACTGAAGTGTTCAAACATTCTTAGCCAATCATGCAATACTGCGTCCGCGTTTACCACGTTATGTTCTAACTACAGAGGCAGAGTCCCATTGCATGGTTCTAACTTGTATTGAGTCGAGGTATTGACGTGAACACCATACATATGGGGTATTGACGCGAGTACCATACATACAGATAGCATCAAATTATATATAAGGATAGACATACAGTATGTCGAAATGTGCTTTTGTATGTTGCTCACTGGATCAAAGCAAATGTCTAATTGTGGATAATAAATGTCACCTAATCTCTTCATGTCTTTGAAGCCTTGAATGCACTTTCATGGATTTCCCCACCTCAGAACAATAGACACAGTCCTTGATAGTGAGGATTTCTGGTTTAGGAGAGGAGTAAACCCCATAAAACTGACAAATGCAAGGCCATAAATCGGAACTCACTAATAATAATTCTTTGCATTTATATAGCACTTTTCTCATTACTCAAAGCACTCAGCAATTGCAGGTTAAGGGCCTTGCACAAGGGCCCAACAGAGCAGAGTCCCTATTGGCATTTACAGGATTCTAACTGGCAACCTTCTGGTTACAAGTGCAGATTCCTAGCCTCAGAGCCACCACTCTACCACCTTTCCTGCGTGGTGAAGTACAATCAAGAGTCATATTCTAGAATGGAGACAATCCAGCCATCAAGATGAAAGTCCAAGCCTGATTAGGGATAGGCACTAACATCATGTTGACACTTGCAGACTGGGAGCAAACCTAAAGTCCACACCCTATGTGACAATAGGAAGTGACAGAGATGTGCTGTTTATGAGCAAAAGCAGTTCATTTTGAAGATGTCACGGCCCTTTAAATACTGCTCAGAGTTGGAGTATGGACTTCCAGGGGCACTGTGATACAATCCACATCCCAAAATCGACACTCCTGGGAGAGTCTGGTAACAACCCCTGGAATAGTTTATAACAGGTTGTAGGGCCCAGTATTTGGTTGCCACCTAACCCCATACTGATTCTAAGTTCCCAGCTGGTCAATGTGTGCGCAGTTTTTGCATGTTGTGTGCCTGTGTAGGTTTTTGCCTGGCCAGGAGAGTTTTCTCCTTCCATCCCAAACACATGCACATTAGGCACTTCATGAGAGTTGTGGAGGGGATGCCCTTCAATACACTGCAACCCTGTCCAGAACTGATTCCTGCCTTAGGCCTGATGCAATCAGGATAGTCTCCAACCCCTCCTTGACCCTAAAATAAGTGTATTTGAATCAATGAAATGTTATTTCATTTGAAAATGAAGGTGCATAAACAGAAGAAATTAAAGTGCAAGAATAAAGCCGGCTTGTAAAGAAAGAGTAACTTCAGTCTTTAACAAAATTCAGCTTTTCTAAGCAGTGTAATAATGAGTTTCTCCCCAAAAACCAGCAGGCAAAGCCTTCAACAAAACAAGCTTTAGGAATAAATGATTTTGGCAATCAGGAAGAAAAAGTGGATTCTGTGCGACTAAGGTTACGCTGTGTGTGTTTACTAGGCGTGCAAGCAAAAGGGGCTCTTGATTGCTAGGAAACAAATCAGCCCAAATTGGGACGCCACTAGCAGACACCCTAGAAGCCTGAAAATTGTCTTATCAGAATCATTCAGTTTTCTGAAACTGCAAAGCCTGATTAGCAGCTATATAAGCCACGAATGGCAGGAAAAAAACCTCAAATCCCAAAGTCATAGTGCAGCATTGCAGAACGAGATGTTTTAAGCTTCATCATTTAATCAAACTATAAAGAGAAATAAATGGGTGGGAGGGTCCATTCTTTGTTTCGGTGTACAGTACATGGTGATTAATACCATAACACTGTAAACACGGTGCAGACTCTGCAAGGAGAGTGTATTTTTATCGTATATTCTTCATCAACTCTGAATATTTAGGCTCCTAATGTTTTATTTTTATTTTTTTGTTGCTGTTGATGTGCTACATACACTGCTCCATAGCCTCAAGGTGAATCTCAAAAATTAATATCTTGCCAGGATTATTTATCCATTACTAATAATATGTACATATTTAGAATGTCACTTAGCATTTAAAGGTTGGCTTTAAAAAGTTTAGAGTATACAGTATGTGACACTAATTTTGCTACGTTTTCACTATGTTTTAGTGATTAACGTGCTTAACTTGCTTAAACCAGTTTCTAAATAGAGCTATTATTATGAAAATGCTTTCATATAAACTGTTTAGTTGAAATATTCATATTCAGTTACATTTTTGCTCATCAAAAATGGAATTATTAAATTCCAGCCTGGTGGCTGCCCTTGTGGACTTTGCATGTCCTACCTACGTCTGCATCTGCTTCTCTTTTTACTGTATGTACCTGTCTCATTTATGTAAGTGTGCACTGTTGACTTTTTAGTGTACTATGTAGGCATTGTTTTTCTTACCTAATTTAATTTTGTTTTTCTTTGTGTGTGATTACTTGTAAAGCATACGAACATAAGAGACCATTTAGTCCATCAAGCCCGTTGGTGTAGCTAATAGCTAAGCTGTCTCAATATCTCATCCAGATTCTCCTTAAAGGTCATCAAGGTTTCTTCTTCAACTCCATATCTCAGTAGTTTGTTCCAACGTCCCACAACTCTTTGTGTAAAGAAGTGCTTACTAGTTTCAGTTTGAAATGCACTTCCCCTTAATTTCCACTGATGTCCTTGAATATGTGATTACACTTAAGCTTAGCAGTAGAGTGTTGTACCATGTTAGCCATAGATCGATACAGGAGAAAGTAGGATGAAATGACACCTTTTATTGGCTAATCAATGCATTTGTAATCTATTTAGTTAGCCAATAAAAGGTGTCATTTAACCTTACTTACACTTAAGCTGAAAGAATGTTGCTGGATCTACTTTATCAATGCCTTTAAGGATTTTGAAGACCTGGATTAGATCACCACGGTGTTTCCTCTGCTTGAGACTAAACAGGTTTAATTCTCCGAGCCTGTCAGAGTAGGACATGTTCTTATATGATGTCCTTACATTGATGGATTAAAGGCCAGCAGTCCACATAACCATCATCATCAGATTCTTCCATTAGAACCCTGAATACCATGAGGTCACTTATTTTAGGTAGAATGCCTAGAGGGGACTGGGAGGTTTTGTGGCCTCGGACCCCCTGCAGATTTTTTTTTTCTCCAGCCATCTGGAGTTTTTATTTATTTTTTTTTCTGTCCTCCCTGGACATCAGACTTTACTTTTATTCTATGTTAGTTAGTGTTCCCTAATTTTAATTATTTATTCTGTCTTTTTTCTCTTTCTTCATCATGTAAAGCACTTTGAGCTCCATTGTTTGTTTGAAAATGTGCTATAGAATTAAATGTTGTTGTTGTTAAGTCCCAGGATGTACTTGGTTGCTCTCTTCTGCACAGCTTCAAGTGCTGCTATGTCTTTCTTGTAGTGTGGTGACCAGAACTGCATACAATACTCCAGATGGTGTCTTACCAGTGAGCATAAAATCCCTTGACTTAAATTCAACAGCTTTTAGCACTTTGAGCTACGTTGTTTGTATGAAAACGTGCTATATAGGGTGGATCAGATCGAATTATGCAATTTTCATTACGCTATAACTTATTAAGTTTATTACATAGAAAATCACTTGAAAAATCCCGGACCATCGAGAAGTGTGCGAACTGACGACATGAAGAATCGTCTTCGTGCCAAACTGGAATCATCCCCACATGAATCAAAGTCGTCCAGATGATCTGAGAAATTTCAGTTTTTCATTTTTAATAATTTTGCAAAAATTATTAAAAAAAAAAAAATTTGTCATTCCGGGGTATTGAGTGTAGATTGCTGGACAAAAATAATGAAATCTACAACACAATAAAGTGTGCAGAAAGTGAAGAGGTCTGAATACTTTCTGAATCCACTGTATACAGTGTTTTTTTTTATTTTTTTATCCTCTTTCATTGAATGTCTTTACAGAACTGTACTTAAAGCCGACCCAGCTTTATTCCGCTCAAAGCTTCACTTTGGATGCGCTACATCAACGACACATTTGTCGTAATAAAAAGTGACCAACTAAATGAATTTCACTGCCACATCAGTTCGGTATGCCTTGTAATTCAGTTCACTAAGAAAAGAGAACTGAATGGATGCCTCAAATTCCTGGATAGCTCCATTGAAAGAGGTAACAATAGCACTTTTATTATGAGTGTTTTATCGCAAGGAGTGTTATGCGGACAAAATATTACACTTTTCCAGCAATCACCCTTCGTCACATGAATGGAGTTGTGTTAAGACATTGTTCAGAAGAATTTACACCAAATGTAATATTAACAAAGGAAACAAAAAAGAATGAAAGACATTATTTGTTCTATCTGTTCACATCAAATGGCTACCTCAGGACATTTATCAAACAATGCCTACATAGGAGATGCTCCAGACCTCAGCAAACAAATTAAAGGAACACCTAAAAACAAATCAGATCTCAATGGGAAAAAATCCTGCTGGCTATCTCTACTGATATGGACTGATATGGTAATGTGTTAGGAACGAAAGGATGGCACATCGTTTCATGGAAATGAAAATGATCAACCTACAGAGGGCTGAATTCAAAGACACCCCGAAAATCAAGGTGAAAAAATGATGCAGCAGGCAGGCAGGCGAGTCCATTTGGCCGAAATTTCATTGCAGCAACTCCAAATCATACTCAGTAGTTTGTATGGCCCCCACGTGCTTGTATGCTTGCCTGACAACATCCTAATGAGATGACAGATGGTGTCGTGGGGGATCTCCTCCCAGATCTGGACCAGGGCATCACTGAGCTCCTGGACAGTGTGAGGTGCAACCTGGTGGTGTCGGATGGACTGAAACATAATGTCCCACCCAGAGTTGTTCTATTGGATTCAGGTCAGGCGAGTGACTGTGGGGGCCAGTCAATGGTATCAATTCCTTCATCCTCCAGGAACTCTGCATACTCTCACCACATGCCGGACATTGTCGAGCACCAGGAGGAACCCAGGACCCACTGCACCAGCATAGGGTCTGACAATGGGTCCAAGGATTTCATCCTGATATCTAACGGCAGTCAAGGTGCCGTTGCCTAGCCTGTAGAAGTCTGTGTGTCCCTCCATGGATATGTCTCCCCAGACTAACCATCACTGACCCACCACCAAACCGGTCATGCTGAATGATGTCACAGGCAGCATAAGGTTCTGCACGGCTTCTCCAGACCCTTTCACGTCTGTCGTATGTGCTCAGGGTGAACCTGCTCTCATCTGTGAAAAGTACAGGGTGCCAGTGGTGGACCTGCCAATACTATGACAAATGCCAATCGAGCTCCACAGTGCCGGGCAGTGAGCACAGGGCCCACTAGAGGACGTTGGGCCCTCAGGCCAAACTCATGAAGTCTGTTTCCGATTGTTTGGTCAGAGACATTCACACCAGTGGCCTGCCTGCCTGCTGGAGGTCATTTTGTAGGCTCTGCCAGTTCTCATCTTGTTCCTCCTTGCTCAAAGGAACAGATACTGGTGGGTCCTGGTGATGGGTTAAGGACCTTCTACGAGGGGCCCTGTCCAGCTCTCCTTGAGTAACTGCCTGTCTCCTGAAATCTCCACCATGTCTTTGAGACTGTGCTGGGAGACACAACAAACCTTCTGGCAATGGCACATATTGATGTGCCTGCCAACCTGAAGAAGTTGGACTACCTGTCCACCTCTGTAGGGTCCAGGTATCGTCTCATGTTACCAGTAGTGACACGGACCATAGCAAAATGCAAAACAACAGATGAGGAGCAAAAAATGTCAGTGGCCTCCACCTGTTAAACCATTCATTCCTGTTTTGGTGCCCCTCTAGTGCACCAAAGCAGCTGAAACTGATGAACAAGCCCCTCTGCTACTCGACTGAGCAGATCAATAGCCCAGAAGGTTCATTGACTTGATGATATACTCGGATTCAAAAGGGTTCCTTTAATTTTTTTCAACTGTATATATTTACAGGTATATAGTTGCAACCCAGACAATGAAGCCTGCTGACATCACCTCTGGCTCATCTCCAGAAGTCCATGGTATAGGTCTAAATTGGTGGTGCCCAAGTACCATCAAAACGGTATCACAAAATAACACAAAAAATGTCAAGACTTTACAAGAGAGCCTTTTAGCCAAAAACCCCACATTAGAAAATGGCTGCCCTGTGTGACAGGTGAAATTGCAGGATTTAGTCAAGAAATAACTATAACTATATATATAGCCTTTTTTCCTGTGTCAGTATTTATAAAAATGTCCTTTCTTATCAGCAGAGGAGAAAGCTAAGGGTGCACATCGGCTCAGGTGAGGACAGCAGCCTGTGCTCTTTTGATGCTGTGAGTGAATGAGAGTTTGTTACAACGAAAACCATTAAGAGTGTCAGAGGTCCTGGGAAAATAGGCAAGAAGATGAGAGAGACAAGAGACAGAGAGAAGCTTGTCCATGTGGGGCAGGCGTGAGTGAACTAACGTAAGTTCTGAGTTCCTGGAGCCGGACACATGGCAACTGGCCCGTGACATGTCATGCCATGAACTCATATTGGAGAGAACAGGAACAACGGCATCTGGGATTGGTCGGCTGTATAAAGTCAAGTGTTAGACACAGAACTTTGTTGTTCTGCTTTTGTCAATCTGAGAGTGAATTCCATCTCAGGTGAGCAACAGATAAGGAAAAATAGCCCTAGAGCTTAGTAGTAAGGCCGTCTTGGTGAGATGTTTCCTTGTTTTGTTTGTAAATAGTTTTATGAAAAAAAAAAGTTATTTTCCGTGATTTAAGTGTGGAAGGAATGAAGAAGAAAAGGTTTGTTTTTGTGAATGTTTTTCTATTTTTCTTTTTGCTATTTGTTTGTTTTAGCATGTCACCAGGGCTGTGTGTGTAATATTTTCATGGATGACCGGACTCTGATTTTATATACCATTTTTGTTGGATCACATTTAATAAATACTCACTGTATGTTTACATTTTACTTTTTGCCCGTGTCTCATTTTTCTTTTCCACCTGAGTTGTGCTCAGGGTCAAGAATTACAGGTCATCTCACCCTCAGGTAGAAAACCCCAAAAAAGACATAATTTATCAAAAATATGCTGAAAATCCATAAAAAAAGAAAGGAAGTGATGTCTATCCTGACAGTAGAGAGGCTGCAAGGCAGTAACAAGTCCTGGACAGGATGCCAGTCCGTCATCGAGTTGATCATGTGGCTTTTGATTAGAATACTCTGGTTTTCCCTGTGGATTTCCAGATCTTGTGTATCTTGGTGGATTTTGTGTGCAGCAAGGTGTCAAGTTGGATAGCACCACCGCCTCATGCCCATGCACATTCTACAGCATTTCCCTTTGTCTGCATAGCCTTTTAGCGGATACTCTGATTTTCTGTAATATTCCAAGCAAATATGTATCAGTGTAACTTCAGGTCTATAAATTGTCCCGGGATGGATTATTATGCCCTGAACTGTAATGGCATCCCATTCAGGGCTGGTGTCCAATGTTGACTTCCCAAAGACCCTAGCAGAGTAAAATAAAATAAAATAATATATTGTATAGTTTGTGGTAAGCGGCCTCGGACACAAACAGGCAGACATCATTATAAGTCACCCAACACACGCTTTATTTCTAAATACTATATGCAGTGAAGCACACAACCCCAAAACTCCCCCAGAGTCCAGGCATCTCACACGACGATTATTCTCTTCAGGCCGCCTCCTTTCCACTCTTCCCGCGCTCCGTCCTTCTCCGCTCCCGACTCAAGCCCCCAGACTGTAGGAACGGCACTTTTTATTCCCACCCGGATGTGCTCCAGGTGCTCGATGATGCTATTCCAGCAGCACTTCCTGATGTGGCGGAAGTGCTGCTCTTGCACCCGGAAGCACTACGGGCGTCCCTGGAAGGCTCTTCCTCCATCTTCCCGGGTGTGGTGGAAGTGAATGTTTCCTGGGCTCTCTGAGGCTCGGGGCGCCCCCTGGCGGTGGCCACGGGTCCCAATGGGCTTGAGCCTCCTTGCTTCTCTCCCGTGGTCCTCTCCAGATCCAGGGCGGTTGCCCCCTCGGGGCATGGAGGACGTATACGCCACCTCCCGGTCCTTCCAGGAGTTCCAGCTGGGTCAAGCTCTACAACAAATCACAGTGCCACTCCTGCCCCCAACCTTCCCACGTTGACTCCAGAACAAAGTGAGATTCACACACTGTTAGCATACCATGAAATCAATCAATCAATGTATATGTACATACTGCAGCACTTCAAAGTATACCCAAGGGACTGGCTCGTTATTATTCAAAGAAATAATGTCAATCTTTGAAAGAGAAAGAGTCTGCCTTACTATTAGAAAAAGCTATGCAACGGGGTATTTTTTTAAAAATTGATATTCACCTTTATTCAAAAATGGGTCACCCATAATAATACAGTTCCGTGCTTCTGTTTGTTTTCAGCCGTAGCGCTGCTACTTTCATTATTTTACCTTTATGACAGTTTCTCTACTCAGTTCATTTTAGCGTTTTTTCTTTTTTTTTTTCTGCCTGACCAACATAAACTCCATCTTTTAAAGCGCAGAGGCAGGAAGGAAGAATTGCAGAGCCGTGGCCAGCAAGTCATGTGGTATTACTTGAAGACACCACTGCTAATTCATACCAGAGCAAAGAAAAACAAAGGCTTGCCATCCGGAGCTTCCAAGGACATAAAATGGCAGGTAAATTAGCAATTTAATAAAGTTCCTTGACACTGGAGCGGTTTATTTCTGGGCATTGTTTCTCTTTTTTTTTTTTTTTAAAGGCACCAAAAAAAAAAAAAACTAGCGAAAGGTTAATAACAGCCTTTCCCGTGTCATATTCGACACTACCAGCCACTGCTCTAATTATGATCATTATGGTCGCAAGGATGTCTAGTTATCCTTCTTAATCACAGACTACATGAGAAAACCTCCCAAACACATATCTATTATTTAATCAAACTGTTCACATTCAATGGCACTGAAATGGAACAAGTCCGCTTTATTTTCGGCCTGGATGGATCAGCCTTGAATGTGTATATCCAAGATGAAAGAAAACAGGCTCTTAATTTGTATCCTTTTGATTTTCAGTCGCCATTCCAATGACAGAAGGTGTAGTTTATTCTGACAATCAGTGTGTGTGAAGAAGAATGGATATTATTAGGGATTTTATATAAGATATCCCGCAAGGAAAAGTCACGCTATTTTTGGTGTGCCCATTCCCCCCGCCCGCCTGCAAATCTGCACTGTACAGTACAACTCTTAAGGTCGCTATGTGAGATTTAGAACTAGCTCCATTGAAGAAAAAAAAAAACAGATGAAGCACAAGCAACGTTAATAGACTGCTACAGCAAAGATATTCTTTTTCAGACCGATAGTTTTCATTTCATCTTGACTTTGCCAGCTAAATAATTCAGCAAAGTGCTGGAATATGATTTTCTTTCAAGAAAATGATGATTAGGATATTAAAGAAGATGCTAACATTTACATTTAAAATGATCATTAAAAAATAACTGTAATATGAAATAGGTGATAGCAAGTAGAATTGCAGAGTGCATTTCAATCAGACAACCTTTCAAAGCATTCGGAAACACACGGAATTTACAAAGTGACATGGTGCCACTCTTCTGCATGGTGCAGGTGAGAAGGCTGTTCATCTCTACTTGTACATCATTTTACGCGAGGGTCTGTAATAAGCTTTATGTTCAAGCCTTTTGAAATTCACCCTAAACGTGGCAAATAGGAGTCAGGAGTTTTGCTCCTTTGAAAATCATTCTTTCTTTTTTTGTTTTTAAATAAACCTATGCAAATGCAAATTAAGCCATACTATGGTCTTCTGTTTTATACCAAATAATTCCAACAAAATGCTTACTCACCAGGGCTTTTGCAAGATGCCTCATGCTTTGATGAGTCAGCTGGTTGTTCCAGAGTACCAAGCACCTTAGGCCAGAGTTTGGGACCATTAAACCTTCACAGATATCTTCCAGACCTGCACCATAAATTCATTGTAAGGAAATGAGATAGCAATGAAATAATAAAGACCAAGTTTGACAATAAGTGTATATCGTTATTGCTCAATAGTTACCTAAATTTACTTTAACTAGGCATGTTTACTGTGTACTTACAATGTAACTCATCTAACAGCGTAAGTAAGTATATTAAAATCATCGGGGGATTAAGAAAGAAAGGGAAATGTGTTCTTACATACATCATTACTTAAGTTACAATAATAATTCTTTACATTTATAGAGTGCTTTACATAGTGAGTGGGGAGCCACTTCATCTACCGTCAACATCAAGCATCCACCTGGATGATGCGATGTCAGCCATTGTGCACCATTACATCCATCCATCCCTCCTCTTCCACTTATCCGAGGTCGGGTCGTGGGCACAACAGCTTGAGCAGAGATGCCTAGACTTCCCTCTCCCCGGCCACTTCTTCTAGCTCTTCTGAGGGAATCCCGAGGCGTTCCCAGGCCAGCTGAGAGACATAGTCCCTCCAGCATGTCCTAGGTCTTCCCCAGGGCCTCCTCCTGGTTGGACGTGCCCGGAACACCTCACCAGGGAGGCGTCCAGGAGGCATCCTGATCAGATGCTCGAGCCACCTCATCTGACTCCTCTCAATGCGGAGGAGCAGCGGCTCTACTCTGAGCTTCTCACCCTATCTTTAAGGGAAAGCCCAGACACCCTGCGGAGGAAACTCATTTCAGCTGCTTGTATTCACGATCTCGTTCTTTCGGTCACTACCCATAGCTCATAAACACAGGTGAGGGTAGGAGTGTAGATCAACCGGTAAATTGAGAGCTTTGCCTTATGTAAATTATTATTAATTATGTTAAGTAGCAGTATAGCTACATACACACTTCTCATTTCTTATTTGATACCTTACCTTATCATACCTTGTGGGATACCCCACTATGAAAATAATGAATTCAGCTTTTGTTTTTGTTTCTGGTTCTACAAGTATAGGAGGAGTAGGGACAATTTACTCTATCATTAGCTTGGGAGCCATGCAAAAACAGTTCACAGCCCCACAGCATGATGGAACCTTCACCAAATTTGACAGTAGGTAGCAGGTGTTCTTCTTGGAATGCGGTGTTCTTCTTCCATACTAAGCGCTTTTCGCTATGACCAAATAACTCAATTTTTGTCTCATCAGTCCAAAGCACTTTGTTCCAAAATGAATCTGGCTTGTCTAAATGAGCATTTGATACAACAAGCGACACTGTTTGTGACGTGAGTGCAGAAAGGGCTTCTTTCTCATCACCCTGCCATACAGATGTGCTGAATTGTAGAACGATGTACAGATACACCATCTGCAGCGAGATGTTCTTGCAGGTCTTTGGAGGTGATCTGTGGCTTGTCTGTAACCATTCTCACAATCCTGCACATTAAATATTTTTCATTTTTTTAAATATCCTGCTGGGCCTGGGCTGGTTTAACAGCAACTGTGCCTGTGGCCTTCCATTTCCTGATTCCATTCCTTACAGTTGAAACTGACAGTTTAAACCTCTGAGATGGCTTTTTGTAGCCTTCCCCTAAACCATGAGACTGAACAATCTTTGTTTTCAGATCTTTGGAGAGTTGCTTTGAGGATCCCATGCTGTCTGTCACTCTTCAGAGGAGAGTCAAAGGGAAGGAAGCACAACTTGCAACTGACCACAGTAATACCTTTTTTCATGATTGTCTATGTAGTTCAAGGCTTAACGAGCTCATCCAACCAATTTGGTGTTGCAAGTAATCAGCATTGAGCAGTGACAGGCATTCAAATCAGCAAAATAACAAGGAGACCCACAATTGTGCACAGCCAGTTTTTCACATTTGATTTCATTTCATACAACTAAATACTGCGTCACTAAAAATCTTTGTTTGGAAAACACCCCAGTGCTCAGATGTTCCTAGGAAATGAAAGACATACCACTGTTATCTTTTTTGTTGAAAGTCGAGGAAATTATTATGCAGGCTGTGAGGGGTTCCCAAACCTTTTCATATGACTGTATATGCGTCTGGAGACCATTTTCAGAAGTCTCCATTTTCAGGGGTTAAAAACATTATGGATTAGAGGTGAAAATAGAGACTAATATCTACGTTTTTAAACAAAAGCATAGTAGTATAATTTTCTTGTCGTCATTATAGTACACAGATGGAAAGAGCTTGACCGTACTGGCAAAATGTCCACTGCGAGGAGACAGAAAAGGAGCAGTTGGGAGCATGCCATGATACGGCACATTGCCACACACACGTACCACACAACGAAGCAACTCAGGATCTCAGATTAGGACCCGAGCGCAGCAGTGCAATGGGTGACACCTCAGCACCACACTAGTTCGAATGGAATGGAACAGTGTGAGGTTTTTTACAGTGGCTGGAGTGCCAATCCTGCAACCAACTCCTGAATTTTCCCTGCAAGTTGGAGGACCTGCTTCTAGGACTGTGAGGTCAAAGGTTAAAAAGATGAGGAGATATAGATGCATTATAAGTAAATTTAGTTCTGGTTGGTCAAGTTGAGATGAAACAGATCCTTTCACTGTACACCAAATTAATAATAAAAATGTCTCTTGTGGAGGACTGCCAGCTTCTCATGCCGGTCCTCACCCCCAGGCCGCCAGGAGGAGCTCTCCCGACAGTAGTATCGTGCCCCGAGGTCCAGCAGGGCCTTATGGACTTTGTAGTATTTATACATAGCCCTGCTGGATACCTTGGGGGCCACCAGGAGTCGCTGTGGAGGGGCTTATAGGCTCTTTTATGCCTTATGACCCGGGAGTACGTCACGGTCACGTGACGGGAAGGAACGACGTGCTCCCGGGTTGAAGTAAAGGACTGATTGCCCTGACCCGGAAGGAATAAGGAACTGTGGACTGATGAGACAGGAACACCTCCGGGTCAGGGGCTATAAAAGGACTGTGGCTCAGTCCAGACACTGAGCTGAGCTGGGAGGTAGGAGGGTGAAGTGTCTGGGCGAGGAGGAGAGATTATTGAGTTTATTTGGGTAATTAAATATATGAGTAGAGTGTAGGGTGCTTGGTGCACTGTGCAAAGAAAGAATAAAGAATATTGGACTTTTATCCCGTGTCTTGCGTGGTACCTGAGGGTTCAAGGGAGCACCAGCGCCCCCTACTGCCACACTCTTTAAAGTGCTACGGACTGAACAAAGATGACCTGCTGGTTTAATCCTATTTTATCCATTAGCATATAACTTTCAATGAAAATCCAAACATTTATTCCACCAACTGGAATGGTTTAAAGTATGTGGCATGTCCCAAAAGGGCTACGAGTAGGGGAAACTTAATCTGGAAAGCATATTTCACAGCCCTTAATCTTGGTATTCATTACTATACCTCTCTGCTCTTGCAAGGTTCATTTGCATGATATTTATTCAATTATTACAGTGTTTCCAATCCTAAACAAATTAGTCACAGACGGAGAAAAGGTGGAGGCCTTGAATAACAGAAAAGCAGGTGTGGTTAAAATTAAAGAGCTTATCAGTTTTTACCATTGGAAAGATGTCTTAAGTCAGAAAACGAACACAGGTCATTTTAATTAAGATTTCATAAAGTTGATCTTTTCAATAAATCATATTCTACCCAAATAAATAAAACAAATAAATACATAAAACTGGTCTTTTAAATAAATCTGAATATCCAATTTTTAATTCATAAGATTAAAGGTCAAACAACATGAAACAGTAGCCATCAGTTTGTAACTGTTCCCATCATTCTTATTTGAATCATATTTATCATATACTGTACCTGTGTCTGAAATGTGGTTGTCTCTCAGGTCCAGTACTTTAAGAGAGCAATTGTATTTGACCAGGTCACCCAGTTGCATAGAGTCCTGAGAGCCATTGAGGCCATTGCTGGCTAGGTAGAGCTCCTGCAGCGCTGGGCTAAACGTGAGTCCTGAAACTGGAAATGTCAAATCAGCCCAAAATCATTTATTGGTTATCCACTCAGCTGCAATACACAGTACATCCATCCATCCATTATCCAACCTGCTATATCCTAACTACAGGGTCACGGGGGTCTGCTGGAGCCAATCCCAGCCAACACAGGGCGCAAGGCAGGAAACAAACCCCGGACGGGGCGCCAGCCCACCTCAGTACACAGTATATGCACTTGTTTATTGCCAACATGGTGCTGAATTATTGCACAGTTACTGTCTTAACTTACTCTTGGGAGGATCGTTTTATTTTAAAAGTATTGTGACATCCCTCTTGTGTGAATGTTACGTATATATTAGTCACTTAAAAGACTTCACGTTAAATTCCAAAAATAACCTTTTCCATGTTAATTAGAACTGAAAGTTAAACATGAAGTGGTTAAACTTATATTCCAAAATGAAAAGGCAATGCTGTATGTTTTAGTGTTTTACAATTACCTTGTAATGAAGTAGAACCAATATGCTGAAAACTGGCTGATTATTACTGCTTCACCGTAAGGCGGCTAATATAAGGACAGGCTAATATCACCCCCCCAAAGCCCCCACCTATGTCCCACTTTTGATATAATCAACTTAAACAGTGAAATGTGTATATACATACCGTTCAAATAAATTAAGGAAAACACTTAATCATCACAGTCTAACACCAAGTCAGTTAAGCTTCAGGGATAAGCATCAGTCTGTCCAGTTAAGAAGCGTAAGCGATTGTGAATCAACTTCACCTTCTTTGGTGCAAATGACAGGGACAACAGGTTCACTGGAGAGGCATCACCAAGAAAACCTCCAAAAAATTAAATGGTCTTGCGGTAATAGGCCACAGACAATTGCACTCTCCTTATCCTTCCTGACTGATTCCTCTCTACTTTTGCATTTTGCTAGTGTTCTTGTCACTACTGGTAGCATGAGATGGTTCCTGCACTTAATTCAGGGTTCATGGGTAGGCCAGCTCCTCCAGGATGGCACATCGATATGTGCCATCAAAAGAAGGTTTTCTGTGTCTCCCAACACAGTCTCAAGAGCAAGGAGGAGATACCAGGACACATGCCATTACACAAGGAACGCTTGACAGGGCCATAGAAGGACATCAACCCAACAGCAGGACCAGTATCTGCTCCTTTTTGTGGGTAGGAACAAGAGGAGCACTGCCAGAGCCCTGCAAAATGACCTCCAGCTGGCCACTGGTGTGCATGTTTCTGACCAAGCTGTCAGAGACAGACTCTATGAGGGTGACATGAAGGCCCGATGTCCTCTAGTGGAACCTGTTCTCACTCCCCATCACAATGCAGCTCAATTGGCATTGGCCAGAGTATACCATATTTGGCAACTCTGGCACCTTGTTCTCTTCACATATGTGAGCAGGTTCACACTGAGCACATGTGACAGACTTCTAAGAGTCTGGAGATGCCATGGTGAACACTATGCAGCCTGCAACATCACTTGGTTTGGTGATGGGTCAGGGATGGTCTGGCGAGGTTTATCCTTGAAGGGTCATACAGACCTCCAGGTGCTAGGCAACTAACTTCTGTTAGTTAATGGGATGAAATCCTCAGGGCTATTGTCAACCCTAACACTGGATGTTCCTGGATAATGAAGGAATTGATGACATTGATTGGCCCATACATTCCCCAGACCTGAATCCAATTGAGACCCTCTGGTTATGCATCAGTGCATCTAACACCGCCATGTAGTGCCACAGACTCTCCAGGAGCTCACTGATGGCCTGATACAGGAGCACGCCCAGATGTTGTCAAGAGTGCATTCAGGCACATAGGGGGCATACACACGGCTGAGTCACATTATGAGTGGCCATGATGAAATTCATGCAAACAGGATCAGCCTATGATTTCAATTTTTTGACTTTGATTTTAAGTTTGATGTTAAATTCAGCCCTCAATGGGTTGGTAATTTTAGATTCTATTGATCATTGTTACATCATTTTGTTCTCAATGTGTTACACAGTATCACTCAGTAAAGATTTTCCACTTGAATATTTTGTTCATCAAGATCTGATGTGTGATTTAACTGATCCCCTAATATATTTATCCCCTATATATTTATATATACAATATATGTGTGTGTATATATATATATATATATATATATATATATATATATATATATATATATATATATATATATATATATATATATATACATATATATGTAAAAAATACAGTTACAAGACATTTTTAGCTCTCTATAATAATAAAAAAATCCTGAGACAAAACGAGACTTTTTAGCCGGGGACAAGACGTGACTTTTTCAGAGAGACACTTTCATGTCCTGCGAGACCAGACTTTGTGCCAAGAGATTTAACTACACCCGGGGCTGGAAATAACAGACAAAGAGTAGATGACAAAGTAGAAAGTCGTAAAGAATTCAAAAACGTTGATGCGATACACATGCAGAGCAGGTTAGAGATAATGGAAGTACGAAAATGTGAAAGTCTCAGAGAAATGATAGTGAAGAACGCATTAGTGCAAACAAACGGAAAATATTACTCGGTGAAATAACGGAGCTGCGAAAAGAGATTGAACATATTGTTCAGATTTAAACTTTAAGTCAGAGACTTATAGATCGTCTAATTCATGTTGCCATCAGGGAAAAGTAGTGTTTCTTCCCAATGAAGAGGCCTATCCACGATAATTAAAATATTTGTTGTTTGGTGAAAGTGAAATCCACATACGTGAGTGGCAGAGACGCAAAGTGGCTAGTGGGCCAGGGGGGTTGGCAAGCGAAGCGAACAGGGGGCAAAGCTCTCTAGTACATTTACAAAGAAAGAATGAAGACAGGAATGAATTTTGTCCTCCCCAACATGTAGTAATGCCTATAAACATATATACCTGTACAGTTAAATACACACCGCACCCCCTCATGAAGTTCACACAATAGTCCTGTGACCAAGGTGGTCCCTCTTATAGACAGAGAGATGTACAGTGCTTTAGTCAGCCATAGAATTGCGGTCACTAAATAATGAGCAAGACTCTTATTTGATAAATATTATTATATATGCAACATTCTATGATCTGCTTCTCGCAACTGAAGAGGGCACCATGGCGGATGTTTACCGACTTGTAGACCAACCACAAGCGTTACCTGGTAGGTAACGACCCATACAATCAGATTGTGATTCAGACAACGAATGCCATGAATGTAATTACCCCGATCTACATGCTGTCAAATAAACGAACCACACGCCGTGGCAGAACGTAAAGAGGCTTCGCTACTGACATCCGAGGTTCGATCCACGAGAGGGGGTGCAGTGAGTGTGTACGCCTGATGAGCCCAGAATTAGGGCGAAACACGTGTCGTGTACTCTTTGCATTATGTGACAGTAAACTATGCAACATATATGTGTATATATGTATATATTTATATATACAGTATATATATGCATGTGTGTGTATATATATATATATATATATATATATATATATATATATATATATATATATATATATTATAATGCCCAACATTTAATGCAATACATACTATGTCAGACCATTTTACAATAGCTGCAGGTAGTTAGTGTGCACTGGCACCTTGCTTAGCCACATATTCAGGCCTCATTCCCTGAAGGCTGCACACAGTTTCCTTTTCCTTTTCTTTTTTTTTTCTTTCTCTTATAAATCGATTTAGCAGATTTGATCAAGTCACTTGGTTGCATGCAGAATGCCAACATTGTCATCATTCACAGTTGGAACCAAGTGGAGGGGATCATTGCGATTGATTCAGTGTAGTCTTGCTGCAAAGCCTTCTACAGTTAGTTTTGTAATCAAGCCTGGGCAATCGATCACAACGATCAGTGCCACTAGCTCCCACTGTGCGAGAAAACCTACTGCATTACCAAAATGCAAGATAAACGGTAATATTTAAAGGTCCAGCCTCTTTTTTTTTCTGTACGTACCTTTTCTCACTCTTCAAAAATCAAATGCATAGCTTTGTTTCCCTACTGTCAATAAACTAAAGCTCATCAAAGCAAGCAGTGGGTCGTGCTGAATGCTAAAGCAATCACTTTAGACCGAACAGTATTGAGACGCAAGTATAATCTGTTTTCAGATTAAATCCAAAGACAGACAAGTCTTTATTTTAATAATATTATTAAGAATTGTGTTGATGGCAGAATGGTTAGCAGTGGTGCCTTTCAGCTCCAGGTACCTGGGCTCACCTACCAGCGTGTACAGTTTTCATGTTTTCCCAGTGTCTGTATTGGGGTCTTTTTCCACCCTACAGATGTGAATATTGGTAGGTCACTGTAAACTGGCCTGGGGCGATTTAAACCTCCTTTTGACGGACGGGCCTCCTATTCATGGCCTTTCCTAGAATGTATGTGCACAAGGTGGGTGTTGCTTGATTTCCCCTCATGCTCTGCTGTAATTATTCAAAGAAAAAAAAGTTTCTGTACTTCTGTAACACATCCATTCATGTGAATAGTTTCACAGTATTTTGTACAACAGATCACTCAAAGTATATTAAAAGTATATGATATAAGACTTTTACATTTGGGCAGCATGGTGGCACAGTGGGTAGCGTTGCTGCCTCGCAGTAAGGAGACCCGGGTTTGCTTCCTGGGTCCTCTCAGTGTGGAGTATGCATGTTCTCCCCATGTCTGCGTGGGTTTCCTCCCACAGACATGCAGGTTAGGCGCATTGGCGATTCTAAATTGTCCCTAGTGTGGGTGTGTGTGTGCCCTGCGGTGGGCTGGCACCCTGCCCGGGGTTTGTTTCCTGCCTTGCGCCCTGTGTTGGCTGGGATTGGCTCCAGCAGACCCCCGTGACCCCGTAGTTAAGATATAGCGGGTTGGATAATGACTGACTGACTGACTTTTACATTCAGATATGGTTTTAGTGAAAGGGCTTTGTGTGAGCCAGATATTAATACTGCCAAAGAAAATAATCATTTCCAGGTCTCTTGCTGCATCCATATGTGAAGTATGTTATCACGTGTGCCATTAAAATGAGCTTTTCCCAGCATGTTATTTTTGTGAGCTTTGGGCCAATGCTAGACCTGCATCAATGTATTAACATGAAAGTGACATTAGAAGATTAGGGGATTAAATCCTAGATTGGCTTGTCAGGCTGAGATTCTCATTTGAAGGAAGGAGCTGCTGTAAATATGTATGCTGCATTCATCTGCTCTTGTTGATCAGGTCACGGCAGTCATGGCAGAAGGCAGGCTGATAAAATATGTTCTTTAAACCACTGCCAAGAAAGAAAAATGATCTTTTTGCAGCACTAATGCAAGGGGGTTTGTGCGACGTTGTAATTAATGAAGCACTGCAGCCATTTGCAAAGATGCATTCCATTTCAGTAAAAGTTGTAGCTGCTATGCAAAAAAAAAAAAAAATGTGAATGTAGTTTATGAAATATCTTAAGAACATATTTGTCATATTTTCCCATTAGTTTATTTAAAATAGTCTTACCTAGCGTAAACAGAGGGCGGCCAGTTAGGTAGCAGTTCTCAAGGTGCAGTACTGTCAGCCTACTGAACTGCAAGGCTCGGGACAGAGTCCGCGCAGGGCATTCAAGGAGTGGCATGTTACTGGCATCCAGGCCCACCAGGCAACTGCTCTGAAAAACACATTTACAGGAATCATTTTGTGATTTGGTCACAGATCAACCGTTCCAACCATTCTATGTCGGCTTTTTAGCTATCATTATGGCATTGGAATGTTTACTTGTGTTTGCCCTCCACAAAACAAGCAAAACAGAATGCAATAAATACAATAAGCTGTATAGTATACCACACATTTCATAACAACAGTACAATATAAACAGCCTCCGCATAGAATAATGAGTAAAATGTAAATCGTTCAGGTGTCTTCTTCATGGGAAACAAGAATAATGCCCATCAGGATGATCTGTGTACCCTCTGATAGCTTAGGAGTCCAATTCCTGCTTCACAAATCTTTAAGTAATGGCACTCATTCAGTAGCTACCCATCACATGACTTTTAGTTGGAGGGAATATCAAATTTAACAACTGCAGTTGCCAATCTCTACGCCTGAGAATGTCAGATTACACAACTGGCAACATTGCAAATCTCCAGGACATGATAAAACACTAGCACGGTTTCACATTTCCAGAGTGTCGAGATCACACCCCTTTTACCAACAGCCAATAACATGCTGCCTGACAGAGCTGTCACTGTATGAATGCTTTCTACGCTCAGTAAGTTCAGCCCCAAATCTGATCCCTTTTGACTTTCTCATAAACGAAGTATAGGGAGAGTATTGTAATCGTCCAAAAATTCCATTTTGAGATTTTGATAAAGGGGCGGCACGGTGGCGTAGTGGGTAGCGCTGCTGCCTCGCAGGTTCTTCCTGAGTGGAGTTTGCGTGTTCTCCCCGTGTCTGTGTAGGTTTCCTCCCACAGCCCAAAGATATGCAGGTTAGGTGCACTGGCAATCCTAAATTGTCCCTAATGTGTGCTTGGTGTGTGTGTGTGTGTGTGGATGCCCTGCGGTGGGCTGGGATTGGCTCAAGCAGACCCCCATGACCCTGTAGTTAGGATATAGAGGGTTGAATAATGGATGGATGGATGGATTTTGATGAATCTTGATGTTTTAGACCACCCTGACCTTCTCATATATGAAGTATAGGGAAAGTATTGGAATTCTCCATAAATTCAGTTTCGACTGTGGAAGTCGTCAATAGCACCAAATTCCTGGGTGTCCACCTGGCAGAGAAGCTCACCTGGTCCTACAACACCAGCTCTTTAACCAAGAAAGCCCAGCAGCAGTTCTACTTCCTGCATAGGCTGAGAAAAGCCCATCTTCCACCAGCTACTCTAACAACATTCTACAGAGGAACTATAGAGAGCATCCTGAGCAACTGCATCACTGTCTGGTTTGGAAATTGTACGGTCAGGGATCATAAAGCCCCACAACAGATAGTGAAGACAGCTTAGAAGATCATTGGTGTCTCTCTTCCTTCCATCATGGACATTTACACCACACGCTGCAACTGCAAAGCCACCAGCATTGTGAATGACTCAACAAACCTTTCATACTCACTGTTTACACTTCTGCCATTGGGAAAAAGGTATCCGAAGCATTCGAGCCCTCACCACCAGAATGTAGAACAGGTTTTTCCCCCAAGCAGTCAGACTCCTGAACATTCATGGACCGATCTGATATCTGATATATGTGTTCTGCTCTGCAATGTTTGCACGTTTGCACATTTGTCTCACATGCACCTTGTTATATATTACGTGTCTTTATGTTCTGTGTCGTGAAGTCTTCATTGTCCTGTGTTCTATGTAGCACCACGGTCCTGGAGGAACGTTGTTTCATTTCAATGAATGCTGTACTACTGTATATGGATGAAATGACAATAAATACTCTTGAATCTCGACGTTTTAGACCTCCCTGACTCCGAAAATACCATTTTTGGAATTATGTCTGTGTGCGTGTGTGTGTGTGTATATAAATACTTGAGTACGCTTTCACTTAGGTTAACCAAATTTTGCATACAAGTATGAGGTACAAAACACAGATTTCTATATAAACTTTTGGGCTATTTACGTTCACCGGAAGTGGTACTTCACTTTTTATTCATGCAGCTGCAGAGTCTGATTTATTCAACTTTACTTAAATAATAATTGTTCAATATACTATTAATTTGATTTGATTGGTTGTTGATGATTCTTTAATATACATAATATAAAAATATAATCACTGTCTTGCGGTTTACTTCTCAAATATCCATCCCCACATCTGAGTATACGAGAAAGTCGAGGGGAGACCACTCCCGATATTTTCTGTTCTGTTGTTTTACACAAAACACAAGACATCAGAAAGATGAGCCAGTGTGTTAGAAGGATTCAAAACTGTGTTTGAAATATGGAAATAATGCTATTTGACGCATTTTTATTTTTAAAATCTGTTTCTTGTGGAGTACTGTGTCTGCTGAGCTTCTAGTTCCTAATGGACAGGGAGACTCCAGAGAGCAAAGGGTGACATAGAGCAGAGACAGATTAGTGCACAGGGAAAGGATTATCCAAAGACCATCATGTCTGGTAAGAGTACTGGAAGTGTTGGAAATAGGGCCCTAGGGAGGAACACGATTAAGTGAACGTGAGAAATGTATATCCAAGGCAGAAAGGGCAGAGCTTGACCCTTCTTAGAACAAGGGAGTAGCTTGTAATTTTTGGAACCATGCGGTTATTCTGAGAGAGGAAGAAGGCCACCCTGGTAAATGTAATTTAACCTTATGGAACAGGGACACCAGGGGTGACTAGAAGAAGCTCTAGTCTGGAGTCCTTGTTTCAAAAAATGGGTCATTTGTCTCTGATTTTGTGTTCAAAACTTGCTGACATTAGGTCGCACATAATACCCTCTGTTGATGACCCCTCTATCCCTCCTGCATGCTCAACTGCTTCTCTTCAGTTTGAGCCTGTATCTCTCCCTTTTTCAATAAATTTATTGAACTTGTCTCCCTGGACTATTTGTTTGCCTGGGTCACTTCTGGTGAAGCAAAGTTCTTCAAATTTTGCATTTGTTCAGTATGGATGACAATACAATAATCTGTCAAAACCGATGCAATTACATAACAAATTTCAATGGGTATGCGATTCCAATTAACGCACACACAACAATGACGGAGAGAGAATATAGTGAGATATCGGAGCATACAAGTGAGAGACGCATCGGATTGCCCCCACTTGTCTCTTCCAGTGAGTGGAGTCGGTAAATATGCACACCGACCTTACTTGTTTAATCTTGTGAAGGAGTAGCCTTGATGATCACTGTGAGGACATATTGGCGTAAGCTTGCCGTTCTGTCGTCGATATTTTTGTTTTCACGGCGACTGGGCGCTAATCTCATAAGAGCCTGAACAGAAAAATAGAGACCAAAATATCCATCCATCCATTATCCAACCTGCTATATCCTAACTACAGGGTCACGGGGGTCTGCTGGAGCCAATCCCAGCCAACTCAGGGCACAAGGCAGGAAACAAACCCCGGGCAGGGCGCCAGCCCACTGCAGAGACCAAAATATAATTCTTTTTAGTCTTCAAATAATTCTACAAAGAAGATATATTATGTGAAACTTTTAAAGAAGCTTCCCGTTCATGAAAAGTGATTAAAGAAAAATCATTTGCAAAGTACTCAAAAACTAAAAAGTAACAAATAAAATATATTTAAAACATTTTTTAAATAAAACAATTTTATTTACTTTACTCCTACATGCACTTAAAAGCAAAATATAAAACTTTATTTAACCACAATTTTTCTGGTTATATGTAACTAAATAAAATCATGAGGTGCACATAAATGAGCTCATTCAATCAATTAATAGAATAGATACTTTCATCATAAAATATATTTCTCACCATGCTAAACAAGTTTCAAAAATTGTTTGAATCAATTAATTGATGTGCGACCCACGATTTTATTTAGTCACATATAACCATTAAAATTGTGGTTAAAGAAAACTTTATTTTTTTGCTTTGTAGTGCATTTAAAAGTAAAGTAAATAAAATTGTTTTAGTTAAAAAAAAATGAAGTGTTTGAGCAAAGCGTTTAGGACATTACACCGTAAATATCTGTAAGACTGGTTCAGTCCCAGCCTATTTTAAATATGCCATGGTTCATCCTTTAATAAAAATAAATCCTTTAGCTTTTAAATTTGCATGACAGTAACATATTTTTGTGTATTTACTTATCTATATATTTATGCAAATGGTGCTGCACTTTGGTCAACTGCTGTTGTTTTAAATGTTCCCTATAAATCAAATTGACTTGACTAGACTAATTCTAGGGCTTGTAAAGTACAGAGGAAAGCCTCAGTCAGATCTTAAAGCTGCTTCCTGCACTTTAGGCTCACTAAATGTAATTTAAGATATAAGCAGGGCAATGGCTCGACTGAGAGAAGGAATAGAGAGACCCGGATAAAGGGAGAGGGCAGAGAGGTGAAGCGAGCTTGGGAGTCTCTTTGGCTACTTCTGGGTGGACAAGTGGGTGAAAAGTCCCAACAGAAAGACAATGCCTGTATAAGAAAGTCCTGAGGGACTGCATTGTTATAACACTTTCTGTTCCTCCTTCCCTTAAATGTAAATATTTAGCAAATCCAGTGCTTTGTGTGATTTGGCTACTTAAGAATTATTGTGGGTGAGCGAGTTGCACAATACAGAACTAAGCCTTGACTGTTTGCTCAGGCTGGAGCTGCCTGTATGTCACATTCATTTGTATTTTAAATTTCGGAATGTAACACATACATCGGTGGTCCTCAGCCTTTTAGGCCTTCACACCTATCTATCTATCTATCTATCTATCTATCTATCTATCTATCTATCTATCTATCTATCTATCTATCTATCTATCTATCTATCTATCTATCTATCTATCTATCTATCTATTTGATCCTGCCTACTATACCAAATGCAATCTATCTATCTATCTATCTATCTATCTATCTATCTATCTATCTATCTATCTATCTATCTATCTATTTGATCCTGCCTACTATACCAAATACAATCTATCTATCTATCTATCTATCTATCTATCTATCTATCTATCTATCTATCTATCTATCTATCTATTGATTTTATTTAATGATGACCCTTTATTAGGTGGAACTGTAATATAAACTACTCAACATTTTCCCCTTGAACGGCTCACATGAACAAATAAGAGTAAGTACATATTCAGCATTTAAAGACAGCGTACGTAACAGATGAAATATGCACAGCACTCATCCATAAATAACTGAAGATATGGGTGTTTAATGTTGAATCAAATGTAGTGTCCATCGTAATAGGTAAACTGGGTTTCTCTCATTTTCACAAGTTTATCAAAATCAGCGGAAAATGAAGGATGTGCAGAGAGGAATATGTTTTATGGACTCGTCTACAATGTCAGTGCACACGCTTATTGCACGAGGCTATTCTGCTAATTTTGTGTGATTTCTTAACTTTAGCAGATCAATGTGCGAGATGACACCCTGAGTGCCTGCTGGTTTGCTGAACAAATGTCTTTTGTGAAGCCTCAAGATTTTTTTTCATTTAAAAAATTTCAATCATTTACACCTATGAGGAGCAGGCTTTGTTTCTAAGTGTCTTTATAGCTAAAGGCGTCATGATTTTATTTGGTAGTACCACACCACAGATAACGCACAATAGTCATTGCTCGCCACACCTAAACCTCACAAATGTCTGGGTCATATTTTCTGTTAATATTCTTGTTTGGGTCATATTTTTGGAATGAATCTAGGAAGGTTGGTATGGAATTGAAAGAGTTTGGAGTAGGTGACGCTACAGGGCACTTGAGGATCTTATCCATGTTCGCTGGCTTTCTTAATGAGGTGTATGATGTTGTCACCTGCTTGTAACTCAACTTCTGTCAGTTTTGTCAGGTCCTCAGTATGTTCATTTGACTGGGTAAAGTGAAACATCAAAACGGTGACTGATTTATTATTATTATTTTTTTTAACTTAACTTGATGACCCATCTAAGGCATCCAGTGACCCACATTTGGGTTGTGACCCACAAGGTGAGAAGCACCATCATAGGGAACATCACTTCATGCATCAGCATTAGCAGAGCTGCTTTATTTGTCAGAGGCACAAATTCTAAATCTGAATCTCTAATAACTTACCTGACCATGAAGTACAAATCTGAATTATTTAGTACAAATCTTTAATAAAGATTACCTTCTGTATTAACTGGGACAAAGCCAGCCAGCCCAGTCCTCCAATATTTTGATTGGAAGAAATGTTGAGATATGTTGCCGATTCATAATATAAAATCATATCCAGCAAAGCAGAGGCCCCCTGTGGCAGTAAGAAATGAAAGATAAAATGCAGAATGCATCTCCATTTCCATTTAAAACATTCTGTTCCTTTAACTTAGAAATGTGCATAAATGACTTAACTCGGTCTCCATAATGGAGACGCCTTCCAGGTTGACTGGCACATGCAAGTAAGACATTCACTCTACTCTGTACACGTGACAATAATGACCCCATAAACCTATTCTGCTCTAAAACTGATTATAAAATTCAAATACAAGTCCCGTATATTTCTAAAAGATAAACTGGTGCCACTTTAGAATAAGTGTCTATATTTCATAATTAACTGATTATGAACTGATCAGCTAATTTATAAGATTTAGCTAAGAAATGAAGAACAAAACAGTTTTATTATATATTGTTTCATTTATAACAAATGAATGCTAATTTATAATGACATTTTACTATTACTTCAGTGTTATTTCCTTTATAATTATCATTAAGTTAGCTGATGTAATTGTATTCAGTAATTATGAGCGTGTTTCAGAAATAGTACATGAGAACACTGCATAACCCCACGTTAATCATTAAGAAAATAATAGTGATGTAATGGTAAAGTGTCCTCACAAATTAACATTTGTCTGTTACACATGGAGACTATTAAACTAAAATGTACTCAGTATGAATTATTAGCTAAATATTAGTAATTATCTTGTTGATTTATAATTAGATAATCATGAAATACACTTCTTTTAAAGTGCTACCACAAACATTCCCATAATAAACACATGCCCTAGGCAGCAGGATGCTTACTTTGTTCAACATTGTTCAACGTGAATTTTCCGCACTGTTCAAAAGCCTTGTTTTAGAAGTGGACCGCTGGATAATATTGTAAGACATTTTTAAGACATGCTGCGATTTACGCTTAATGTCTATCCCAGAGGACCACTGATTTGGACTCCAAAAGCTTTTTTGCTTTTCTTGCTACCTTGCTAGCTCATCATTTGCTGTTTTTCTCTTCCTGTCCATTCTTGTAGGGGCTTCTCCACCACCACTACTCTCAGAGAGGAACGTTACCACAGCAATACAACAGTCCACTCTTCTTGAATTCCATCCATTTTCTAACCTTCCTATGAAGTTCATGGTCACTGAGAGCCGGTGTTTACAGATCCAGCCTCTATCTCCAAGAGGAGTCTTCGCCTGATAAACCTTTCTGATAAATTGCATTAACGAGAAGGCAAACGTTTGATTTTTGATTATACGTCTAGTGCTTTTGAGGTAGTACATTTGTGCTACTGGATCTGAGCAGAAGTAAGCACAATTAAATTATTAATTTATATTTCACCCAAGCCATTCTCCCTCATGGCAGAATTTAATAATCTATTATCTGATCAACTTGAAGCTTATCGTGCACTAGTTTTGACAGCAGATTAAATAATCACATAAACATGAAAGCAGGCATGGTTAACAAATGTTTTATAACTGCATGATTTTGTAGTATTTCTGGAAAGTCTGACTTTCATAATTATTGAAAATCAAAATTAAACCATTTCTTCTCTTAATGAAACCATTTCAGATCATTTCTAATTCCATACCTATGACCCTCAATTGGATTAAGTGGGTTTGACGATATTATGTTATTTAATTACATTTGGCTGTTCCTGCCCTTGTGAATTAATGTGCATGTTAAACCAGAACACTGTGACATCTAGATGATAACTGTATATTAAGATTCATTAAAACTGTGAGAAATTCAGTCCTTATCTTTGAATCCAGTGTAGCTGAGCTTATAACTAAATACAGACATCTATAAAACAGGCTTTAGATGAAATACTGAAGCACCGCTCAAAACAATGTAGCAACTGCCTAAAGAATTTCACCATTGTTTAATAATTCAGTTCACACTCTCTCTATTTTAAAAGAGAATGAACATTTAGAACAGCTAATTTATGAGTTGTAAATCTGCAAGGAGAGAGAGCATTAAAGGGTATAGTAAAGCTCTTGTCCTGACTGTTCCTAAATAGTCCTCCATGTTATTACGTGAACATAGAAGCACACTTTCAATTCTAACAAGATAAGTAACCAAACAGACAAATAAGAAACTGTAATGTTATGTGAAATTCACACGCTCATGATTTTAAATCATTTCATGGATTTGTTTAGTAATATACTTTCTGAGAAGGTTGGCGTCCTTCAACATCTGCAATAAGATGCTGCAGATGTTCTACCAGACGGTTGTGGCGAGTGCCCTCTTCTACGCAGTGGTGTGCTGTGGTGGCAGCATGAAGATGAAAGACGCCTCACGCCTGGACAAACTTGTTAAGAAGGCAGGCTCCATTGTAGGATTAAAGTTGAACAGTTTAACATCTGTGGCAGAGCAACGGGCGCTGAGCAAACTCCTGTCAATCATGAAGAATCCACTGCATCCACTTAACAGTGTCATCTCCAGGCAGAGGAGTAGCTTCAGTGACAGACTTTGTCTCCGTCCTGCTCCACTGACAGACTGAGGAGATCGTTCCTCCCCCACAGTCTTCAATTCCACCCGGGGGAGTAAATGCTAACATTATAAAAAGTTATTGTCTGCTTTTTTATTTTTAGTTTTTTTTAATTTTTCATTTTTATTACTATAATAAAATACTATTTAATATTTTTTTTTTGGTTTTTTTTTATCAGTATACTGCTGCTGGATTATGTGAATTTCCTCTTGGGATTAATAAAGTATCTATCTATCTATCTATCTATCTATCTATCTATCTATCTATCTATCTATCATATAGTGTCTTTCATATCTATCTATCTATCTATCTATCTATCTATCTATCTATCTATCTATCTATCTATCTATCTATCTATCATATAGTGTCTTTCATATCTATCTATCTATCTATCTATCTATCTATCTATCTATCTATCTATCTATCTATCTATCTATCTATCTGTCTATAAGTTACAAAGCATGAGACTGTTGTGAAGGATGGCCGGCCATTTATCCTGGCCAATACCCCCAAGCCGCCAGGTGGAGCCCTCCTTGCAGCATGGAGGTCCCCAGAAGACAATGGAGATTTTATGCAAAGCCCTGCTGGATGCCGTGGGGGCCACAGGAGGGAGCTGCAGGGAGGACCGAGGGCTTCTTCGTGCCCTGTGACCTGGAGGTTCGTCATAGGAAGAGCGACGGACTTCCGGGTTGAAGAAAAGGACTATTTACCCTGACCCGGAAGGTATAAGGACTTGTGGACTGTTGGGCAGAAACACCTCCGGGTCAGGGAGTATAAAAGGACTATGGGAACTCCCAGACAATGAGCTGAGCTGGGTGGAAGGGTGGCAATGCGTCTGGGAGCTGGAGGATTGTGTATATTGATTTATTGGTAATTTATATGAATATTGTGGTGGAGAGTGTGCTTTATGCACTGTGGCGATAAAATAAAGTCAACTTGAGGACTTTTACCTGGTGTCTGGAGTCGTGGACAGGGGTTCAAAGGAGCGAGAGCGCCCCCTATCGTTCACACTGTAAATGAAACAACCACTACGTTCTCACTGGAGCTCTCTCCCTGCTTTTAGTTTTCTTAACTGTCTTCTCTCAGTTTTCTTTTTCTTAGAAAATGAACCACTTTCTTTTGAAATGGATTTATTTTTCAAGAATTGTCTACTTTTTTGTTAATTCTTTTTAAAAACGTGTCTTGTTTATAATTGTTCTGTATTACATTATTGTTTCTTCTCTTCTCAGTCTTTGTATGCTGAGGCCGAGGTGACGGGGCATCTTACTTATGAAGTCACTTGAGGCTGCCCAAATAAAGGACCTTCTCGGTCTGTTGAGCCTTCCTTGGATGCATCTTCAGTGATGTATTCTGGGATCTTCGGGTGTTTTGGGTCTTTCCTAACATCAGACACCCTTTCCCAGGTAACCCAGCTGGGGGTGATCAGTCCCCAGCTTGCATGTCAGCAGTTGTTGGCTCTTTTCAGCCAAAGCCACCTATTTGCCCCCTGTGCAGCATCTATAATGGCCTTAAGGCCTCTCCTTTTTGCTGAAAAATACAAAGTTTGGCCTTAATTCAGCAGAGAGAGTGGCCTTCAAAGCCTTAACCTCCGATATCTATTGGCTCACAGCTAGTCTTCCAGCCCTGCCTCCAGCATTGTTGTACTGGCTCCTGGTACATTGCACGTTTCCTCTCCTGTGCTTCGTCCATGCGCTCCTCCCAGGGTACAGTGAGTTCTATCATGGTCACTTGTTTGGAGAAAATGACCATGTCTGAGCGGAGCGATGTTACAGCAATGTGCTCCAGAAACCTTAGCTGCTTGCCCAGGTCTATCCTCATATGCCAAGAGGTGAGGAGGCCCCTCTTCAGATCTGGGTTGTGTGGTATACTTCTCACCTGCCTTAATGAAGAGGACAGACTGCTTAGGTCGGCGATTATGACAGCAGTAACTGCTCTCAGCAAGGATAACGTCCTTGTGCAAGTGCTTTTGGGCAGTCTAATTGCGTTCCTTTCTCTTTGTCTTGGCTCCCTCAACAGAGCTGGGGTGTCTTCTTTAGCAGTAAGTTCTTGTTATAGTTTTGTTGCCTTTTATTAAGATTTATAGATAATTATTTAAGGGTTAAGATTTTCTGTCATTCCTTATTTGTGTTTTCACCCTTTGGTTTAGTTTTCTTAATAACACCTCTGTACTTAATTAAGTAATTATCTAATTAATAATCTGATTAAGTAATTATTGGTGCATTAAAACAAAATGACTATGGAATTTTAAATGTAATACTTTTGAAGGTTAACATATTGGTGCAATGATTAGCACTTCTGCTCAGCACCCCTGGCTAAATTCAAGGTACAACCACTGCACTTCCTCCACATGTCTGTTTTGACCAAAAAATGAAGCTTTCCATACTTCAGTACATAGATAGTTCTGTTTAGAAACACTAATGCATAGACTTGTCTGCGAATATGGAATAGTATTTACCAATTCCATGTCGTGTCCCATGCTATATAGTACACCTTGTATGGTATTGGACATATTGAACATCAAATATTTTTAATGGAACCGTAAAATGTGATTGCTATTTTGGCTTTATGGAATCTAATGAATCACATACAGTGATCCCTCGCTATATCGCACTTCGACTTTCGCGGCTTCACTCCATTGCGGAATTTATATGTAAGCATATCTAAATATATATCACGGATTTTTCGCTGGTTCATGGGATTTTAATTTATGGTACATGCTTCCTCAGTTGGTTTGCCCAGTTGATTTCATGCAAGGGATGCTATTGACGGATGGTTGAGAAGCTACCCAATCAGAGCACGTATTACGTATTAAATAAAACTCCTCAATGATATACGATGTGCTTCCCGCGCGGTGCTTTGCATACTTAAAAGCCTGAACAGCACCTATTGATTTTTGATTGTTTGCTTTTCTCTCTTTCTCTGACATTCTCTGCTGCTGACGCGCACTGCTTTGAAGAGGAAGATACGTTTGCATTCTTTTAATTGTGAGACGGAACTGTCATCCTTGTCTTGTCATGGAGCACAGTTTAAACCTTTGAAAAAGAGACAAATGTTTGTTTGCAGTGTTTTAAAGTCCCTGTCTCTACAACCTCCTGTGTTTCTGTGCAAATCTGTAACCCAAGCGTGACAACATAAAAATAACAATATAAACATATGGTTTTTACTTTGCGGATTTTCACCTCTCGTGGGGGGTTCTGGAATGCAACCCCCGCAATCGAGGAGGGATCACTGTAATTCAGTCTGATGGTTTGTCCATCCATCCATCCATCCACTCTTTCATTTCATTGGATTGATGGCTATCTGCAAACATGTTTTCATCTTCATTGCATGGAAACAGGATGAGAGACATGTTAACACTGCTGCCTTTAAGTTTCTTATATAGAATTCAAATACCTCTGGTATTTTCATTGGTGATGCAAATTCACTTACATTATATTAACTATTTTAACTGCGGGACAGCAATACTCCCTGCCCAACCATTTTGTTTGTTGAGGTTTGCATGTTTTGCCAGTGTCTGATTTATTTTTTTCCTCTATACTTTTTCTCAAACATATCAAAGACATTCAGGTTAGGTTTGCCCCGGCAGAGGGAATGCCCTGTAATGGTTCACCTATGAACAACCCTAAATCAGAATAAGCAGAATTAGTTTGATGGATAATTAATTACAGCCTTTTTGTGTTATAGGCATTGAATGAAACTATATTCACTGCACCCAAAGCTTTATTAAAAAATATTCAATGTTATTTAGCGCTTGACTATGAATGGCTACTGGAAATATTTCTGTAAGGGTTTCCCACCTAAAATGTGCATTTAGTATTAAGAAAATACTCAAGTGTGCTTCATTCACACAGAATGTTATCAACAACACATGCTTTTAGGATTTTTAAAATAGTGACCACAATAACTTTGTAAACAGTGGACTCTACGTACATTTTCATCCAGTTTGGTCTCCTGCAGATCAATGAGCTCAAACTGTAGCCCTTTCAATATTTCTTCTAGACACTCACATGACTGGTACGTTAACAATTCACCTGTCCAGAAAAAAAAAGAAATATTCTTCATCATTAATTGGAGTGTGCACACTTTTATTAAGAACTTATAGACTTTGTTTGGCTTCATCAGCTTCAGTTCTCATTTCCTCCTTCCTTTTCAGTTTCTCTTTCTGTTCTCTACGTTAAACACTTAAGTTAGGCAAATTTTTCTTTATTGAATTTTTTTATCATGTCGTAGTGTGCATTACAAAAGTATATGCCTACTTTACATAAAAAGTCCATATCAAGAATATTGTATAAGGGGAAAAAAGAAATAAAGAAGCAACTGGATGATGTACAATAGGCCATAAAACCATGCCACAATTAACTAACTAATTAATTAATTAATTATCTTCTTAGACTACAGTTAAATTGTCTGTTTAATTTGAACCACTTCGATTTTGTGACATATCTGACACAGATCAATTGCTTCCCTTCTCAGTATTAAGCAAAAAGACATTTAAAATTCAAACCCTGGATTAGAATCCAGATCCACATTAGTATGCGACTCTCCACTCCAATACAATTCTTATTCTTATAATGCGGCCCATGCATGAATGTTCAGATTGGAACTTTGAAGGCCTAATTATTTTTTTCTTCATCACTCTCCATGCAATCCAACTAATTAGCATCATTAACTTGTACCTAAAGTGAACAATGATGGACGCAAAATGATTGAAAGTGTGGGTTGCTGGAGCTACAGGGATGTGGCATGATTAATTCTAAAGAGATACCGTTGCACAGATGGTACAGAAATACACCCGTATTTGTAGAAATATCGGCAGATATGGCCAAGAAGCACTACAATAAGTCATGTCCTAAGTTTTTATGAGAAGTCAAAATGATTTGTCTAGCTTCCAGGTTATCACAAATAGTGTTGGTGCAAAGCAAGGAAGGGGTGAAAGGAAAAAAGCGCTTGGACCATCAACATGTCCATAAAACTAGATAGATAGATAGATAGATAGATAGATAGATAGATAGATAGATAGATAGATAGATAGATAGATAGATAGATAGATAGATAGATAGATAGATAGATAGATACGTTATTAATCCCAAGAGGAAATTCACATATTCCAGCAGCAGCATACTGATAAAGAACAATATTAAATTAAAGAGTGATAACAATGCGGGTATAACAGACAATAACTTTGTATAATGTTAACGTTTACACCCCCGGTTGGATCTGAAGAGTCACATAGTGTGGGGTCTCCTCAGTCTGTCAGTGCAGCAGGATGGTGACAGCAGTCTGTTGCTGAAGTTGCTCCTCTGTCTGGAGATGATCCTGTTCAGTGGATGCAGTGGATTCTCCATGATTGACAGGAGTCTGCTCAGCGCCCGTCGCTCTGCCACAGATGTCAAACTGTCCAGCTCCGTGCCTACAATAGAGCCTGCCTTCCTCACCAGTTTGTCCAAGCGTGAGGCGTCCTTCTTCTTTATGCTGCCTCCCCAGCACACCACTGCGTAGAAGAGGGCGCTCGCCACAACCATCTGATAGAACATCTGCAGCATCTTATTACAGATGTTGAAGGACGCCAGCCTTCCAAGGAAGCATAGTCGGAAGAGTCTGTTAAACTGCAATTGTTCCATTCTTGGTATGACAACCTGCTTCCAGCCTTGCAAAGAGTAAATTCAGGGGTTGAGAGCAGGATCATCAGTCCAGCCATTGTAAGAAAACTCATGTTATTCCATTCCATTTGATCTAGTGTGGTGCTGAGGTGTCACCAGTTGTATGGCTGCACTCAGGTCCTAATTTGAGATCCAGAGGTGGTTCGTCGTGTGGTGGGTGCAGCAATGTGCTGTATCAGATCATACTCCTGACTTCCTTCACCTCCTTTTACCCCATGTAGGTTAGCATGTGTGGCAAACAATTAGCAGCAGACAGAGAAAGGTTTGGGGAAGACCACCCCGTATACAGAAAGAAATCAGCAAATAAAAGAAATACGTCATTACAGATGCGGAGTTCACAACTGTACTGACTAACAGGTTGTATACTGCTCTTAAATATGGTGGAACAAGGGAAGAGGTGGAGAACAGGAACTGACGTGGTGGTAAGATGGATTCTGGGTACTGGAAATTATGTATTTATTTACCCCCACTCCAATATGCTTGACATGTGTAGTAGGATAGGATGTGAAGGAACAGCCTTGCGGCAACATGATGTGTTTATGCAGTCAACATGTGCTCTTTTAAAACTTTAAAACTGCATTTTGTAATAATTATTTTTATATGAACTTTCTTTGCCACATTTGTAGTCCTGTATTAGAGTGAGTCTGAGGCAAATGGAACCCCCAACCCTTTGCTGGCTCTGCCACTGCTGCCAGGTTAGACCCTGGCGTCTTATGGCCATCTAATGGTTAGTAAATAACTAAGATAACTGAGCAATTTTTAGCCAACTTTGTTATTTTATCTTTTATGCTGTCTCAGATTATAAGGGAAACTATTTAGTTACAATTTTAAAGGGACAATCTTAAAGAAAAAGCAAATTGTTACAAAGAAAAAAGTAGAAATGCATTGAATTGTTAGTTTTTAATTGCATGACATATCTTCTGATCCATCCATCCATCCATTATCCAACCCACTATATCCTAACACAGGGACACAGGGGTCTACTGGAGCCAATCCCAGCCAGCACAGGGCACAAGGCAGGAAACAAATCCCGGGCAGGGCGCCAGCCGACCGCAGATATCTTCTGATATATCTTTGAAATGTTGAAAAGTCTGAATTAGGGTTAGCCTCCCTAATTCGGGTTCTTCGTAAGAAATGTACCTAATAAACAGGAACTGTTGTATCAGATATTTGAAATATTGAAATGTGAGCATGAGAAAGAGATCAGTGTTCTTAAGTGGCCTTCATGGTCACTAGATCTGAGTCCAGCAGAAGGCCTTTGGGATGTGGTAGAATGGGAGATGTGCAGCACGAATGTCAACTTGGACCAGAATCTCTAAAGAATGTTTCCAACATCTTGTGGAATCCAGGCCATCAAGAACGGAGACAGTTTTGAGAGTCAAAGGAGGCCCAATCCAGTATTAGTAAAGCCTTCCTAATAATTTCTCTTTGAATAAATGGATTTTACCATATATTCAAAACTATTAACATTAATATAAATTATACAATTTACACATTTTACCTTATGCTAAGCATTATTATCATTAATATGATTAATATATTTTTAATGTACATTCCTGTTGACAATATGTCTTTCTTTTATTTTAAATAGTTTGTGTAACCCATTTTCAGTGATAATGAGACAACTTGTAGGTGAGAATCTTCAGATGGGTTAATTGATGTGACGCATTGCTTGATAAAAAAAAATCATTTTGAAGTGTTTTTACTAATTGTAGTAACAATTTATTGAATGTAAAAAAACAAACACGTTGTTCAGATGTTATTGTTAAAAATGGTTCACTTAAATAGCTATCTATAGCTGCTTTTGGCAAATTAATTAAATTAAAGTTGTGGATTAGGGGCATCCATGAGTGGGACCTATGAGAAGGCGTTTAAGTACCACTCCTGCTGTAGCTGGCTAGCTAATTAGTGCAGTTGGATGTTAATCTGGCAGGGTATTATATCGATAGCTAGGAGCTATAGTGAATGTAGCGCTTTGTAAGCTGAGTGAGCTGCTTTAACTGTCTACAGTGTGGCAAAATGCAAAGTTAGGTACAGAGGGTGAAAAGGCATTACGCTCTTGATTTCATTAAGATAAGTGATTTTTTTTTTTTATTTGTTTGTGAGAGGACTGCTTGAGAATTAGAGAAACAGTAGAAACATTTTTGCCAGGGAGCCTCAATCTCACTTCCTGGAGGGCCGCAGAGGTTGCTGTTTTTTGTTATTCTGAGATTGTAATCAGTGGCTAATTTTGCAATTGAATTGCAATTTCTTCTTAATTAGGCTTCTTGTTTTGCTATTTCTTAACTCTGTAGGTTGGATTAAAATCACAGTGTTAATACAAACCCTTTAGGGTAACAGCCTGGTTACTCTTCTGCTGAGCTTTGCATAGTTTTGTCTGTGTCCACTTGGGATTCTTCTGGGTATTCGAAGTTCTCCTACATTTCAGAGATTGGAGTGTACGGTTGGCTAAAGGCACTGAATTAACCCCATATGAGTTAGTGTGGGTATGAGCGTGCCCTTTAATGGATAAGAGTCCCATCCAGAAGTTATTACTGCCCTGCTCCATTTGAAGCCAGAGCTACTATACAAGACACATCGATGGAATAAGGAAGTTCAGGAAATGTTCTTCATTAAAGATTCAATTGTAATTGTTTCTTTTTACACCACAACATCTCATATATATTTCTCTTCTGGTTCGTCCTGCTTCCTCTTCAAAACCGGTCCCCCCCACACGCAGCCCACACGGCATTTCTCAATTCCTATTCCTCCTCTTCCAAACCCTTCCCCACGCTGACTGCAGCCTCCCATACACCCCCACGCCGCTTTTCTCGATTCCTATTCATCCTTCAGACTACCGCGTTCCCCACTCCTCTCTCATGACCCCATTGGTGTCACGTCACCGTCCTATATTTAGCCTGACCACGTGACCGTTCACTTCGGCCATGTGTGCACCTGGGAGTCTTTTCCCTAGCATGAACAGGAAGGTACTCTCTTGACCATTGGCATTGGTTTCGCTCCTTGCTATTTTCGTTATACTGCGACGGTTGTTTCCTAAGCCTTTGTTATAAAATGAACAACAGTATCTTCTCTGTCGATGGGTTTTTGTACAACGTCATCTCTATTCCGGGATCTGGGAACTGCCTGTTCCTATTAGTGGGTTATTTCTTGACACAAACGGTTGACGAAGGCAATGCACTCTTACTATGACATAGGACAGTAGATTTCGTTGCATCACATTGGGACAGATTTGGAGACGTTCTTCCTGTTGTTCTTTCCAACGCAAGTCGAGTTATCACAACAAGTCAGGAGTACTATCAATTCATGGCAATATCTGGAGTTTATGGTGTTGAAGCTGAAATTCAAGCTCTTTGTGTCACAAACGACGATTCTCTACATATTAATAACAAAGTTCTTGATCGTATGCAGGGTGAAAAAGTGACCTTCAAGATTATAGATACAGTGGTCAGTGACGATCCTAATGATCAACTAACGTACCCACAGGAGTTTTTACACACCCTCACACCAACTGGCATGCCTCCCCATATCCTTCATCTGAAGGTGGGAGCCATAGTTATTCTCCTTCAAAATATTATGCCATCAAAAGATCTTTGCAACGGAACAAGACTCATTGTTACCCGAATACATACAAATATTATTGAGTGCAAACTGATCGCTATTCCAAAATTTGGAAACAATCTTCATTCCCAGAATCTCTCTCTTTCCTTCCGACACCAATCTCCCTTTCAAATTTAAACGCACACAATTCCCACTCAGACTCACCTTCTCCATGGTTATCAACAAATCCCAAGGACAAACGTTTGCAAAGATTTGCGTTAATCTACAACATCCAGTCTTCAGCCACAATCAGTTGTACGTGGCTTTTTCTAGGGTTAGATCTTTCGACTCATTATCTGTCGTCTCCAGCAAAACACCTATTCACAACTGCGTCTTTCAAGAAATATTTCTTTCTTCTTGATTTCTAAATTCCTTTCCCACCATTTTTCATTCCTATTCTTACACCGCCGTATGCTATGGTAGGCGTCGGCTAGTGTCAAATATTTATATAAGACACATCAATTAAATAAGGAAGTTCAGGAAATGGTTGCTTTATGTTCTTTATTAAAGATTAAATTGTAATTGTTTCATTTTACACTGCAACATGTCAAATATTTCTTTAACATCTTTATAGGATGGCACACACCATTCAGGGTTGGTACTTGTCTTGTATCCTATGCTGAAGGGATATGTTCTGACCCCTTGCAACACGGAAGTGGATTAAGTGAGTTGGAGAATGTTATCTTACATTCTTATCATTCAAAAAGATATAAAAAAAAAGAAACAACAGATCTTAATTGCTATTAATAAATGGCATTCCATAAAATAAAATCAACTGATCTTTCAGCCAAATTAATTCATCTGAAGAACGATACTCATTTGTCTGAGCATACCAGGTTTGGATTTTGATCTCACAGATGACAACAAATCTATTATAAATGTTTTTTTGTTATCAAAAGATAATAATAGCTTACATCCTGCACTGATATTGATTAAGATGAAACATAGCAAGGATGATAGTAACTTACAATATCACCTGGATATCTTTCTTCTTTCCTGGAAGACCTGGTGTTTTTATCATCTAAGGGTAACTAAACACCCTGGCATGCTCTCCTAAATTGCCACTCAGGGCTGTGTTCTTGGTCTGATTTTTCAACATGTATTATGGAATTCTTTGGCACAACTTCATGTTCCGTGTATACTGTGCCCTCCATAATGTTTTGGAAAAAGAAACATTTTTCCTTGATTCACCCCTCTACTCCAGAGTTTAAAATTACAATTCTGACATGATTAAAGTGCACATTGCAGACTTTTATTTAAGGGAATTTGCATAGGGCGGCACGGTGGTGCAGTGGTAGTGGTGCTGCCTCGCAGTTAGGAGACCTGGGTTTGCTTCCCGGGTCCTCCCTGCGTGAAGTTTGCATGTTCTCCCCATTTCTGCGTGAGTTTCCTCCCACAGTTCAAAGACATGCAGGTGAGGTGCATTGGCGATTCTAAATTGTCCTACGTGTGTGCCCTGCAGTGGGCTGGCACCCTGCCCGGGGTTTGTTTCCTGCCTTGCGCCGTGTGTTAATAATAATTCTTTGCATTGATATAGCACGTTTCTCACTACTCAAAGCGCTCAGCAATTGCAAGTTAAGGGCCTCGCTCAAGTGCCCAACAGAGTAGAGTCCCCTATTGGGATTTACAGGACTCGAACCGGCAACCTTCTGATTGCCAGTGTAACTCCCTAGCCTCAGAGCCACCAATCCACCGGGGCTGGGATTGGCTCCAGCAGACCCCGTGACCCTGTAGTTAGGATATAGCGGGTTGGATAATGGATGGATGGAATCTGCACACATGTAGAAATGACCACGCTGGAACAAAATACTGCTCAATCTCAAGGAATTAGACTCCATCTCTACAATATATAAAATCATTTTACAATCCCTTCCTTTCAAAGATCCAAGAGGACACTGGGAAAATGACCTCTCAATTAATATATCAGAAAAGGAGTGGAAAGTAGCAATGCAGAGAATTCACTCGAGCTCCATATGCGCAAAGCATACAATTATACAACTCAAAATTATACAACGAGCACATCTGTCTCGACTAAAACTCTCCAAAATGTTTCCAGGGCATGATCCAACCTGGGAACGTTGCAATCAAGTCCCAGCCTCACTGGGTCACATGTTCTGGGCCTGCACCAAATTAACATCATTCTGGACAAACATTTTAATTACCTTTCAGACAGCCTTGGACTCACAATCCCTCCTAACCCATTAACAGCTGTGTTTGGGGTTCTTCCAGATGGGTTTAAAGTGGAGAAGGACAAACAAATTGTGATTGCATTCACTACACTTTTGGCACGCAGACTGATTCTGATAAACTGGAAGAACCCAAACTCTCCTCTTTTAAGTCAGTGGGTAACCGATGTGTTATATTATTTGAAATTGGAAAAAATCAAATACTCAGTTAGAGGATCTGTACAGACCTTTTTCAAAACATGGCAGGATCTAATCAGTAACATTTTAAAATAAGCTCATAAAGCACAGAGAATTTATTAATTTAGGTATGTTTACAAGCCTTAAATTTTATGACATTGGCTTGCTCTCTCTCTCAGGGGTGGGGATCGATCTGTTCTTAACTCAGTTCTTCTTTTTGTAAAAACTTGATTGCTTTGTATGGATTGTAATAAAATTAATAAAAAAAAAAAAGAAATGACTTCACTTTTTCTACATGGTCCCCCCAATTCAGGACACTATAATGTTTGGGGCACAGCCATGGCAGGTCTATTAAAGCAGTTATATTTAGTACTTGTGTCACATATCCCTTGCATGCAATGACTGCTTGAAGTCTGTCATTTATAGACATCATCACGTGCTGAGGATCTTCTCTGGTGATGCTCTGCTAAACATCTAATGCAGACATCTTCAGCCCCTGCTTGTTTTGGGGGCTTGTCCCCTTAGGTTTCCTTGAAAGCATATGGAGTGCGTGCTCAATTTGGATTTAGATTGAGTAGCTGACTTGGCCATCTTAAATAATTTTCCATTTTTTAGCTTTGAAAAACTCTTATGTTGCCTTAGCAGGATGTTTGAGATCATTATCTTGTTGTTGGGAGAACGCATCGTCCAATGAGTTTGGAGGTATCTACTGGATATAGCAGGTTGGATAATGGATGGGTGGATGGACTTAAATCAGGAGTCAAAAAGAAAACATTTCAACATTAGGTGAGGATTAAAACACAGGAAAAAAGGCAAAACCAGAAATGAAATGGCACCATGGAAATTGCTAGAGAACGGCACAAAAGCAAAATACAAAAGACAGCAAAGAGTATGCAATTCATAACTGCATAGCTTAAAAATAAAGCATGAACTTTTGGTAATTAAAAAAATATAAGAAGCAAAACGATGAATAATAATTATTTTCATTTATGTAGCGCTTTTCTCACTACTCAAAGCGCTCAGCTGTTGCAGGTTAAGGGCCTTGCTCAGGGGCTGAACATACCAGAGTCCCTTTTAGTATTTACAGGATTCGAACCAGCAACCTTCTGATTGCCAGTGCAGATCCCTAGCCTCAGAGCCAGCAAATAAGTCCAAAAAAAGTAATCTGAACCCAAACATCCGTCAGCCATCACCAAGTAAGAGCAAACAGAGAAGGAGGGGTGTTAAAGCAGACACAGGCAGTGCCACAGGCAGAAATGAGGCATGATACCCAGTACCCGACTCTTAGCCACACTCTTTCCTATGCACTCTATCCAGTCTCTGATAGTCTCTTCCAATAATGGCCAGTGTATTTATAAGATTTCTGCATTCATCTTTACAATAAATGGCTATATTTCCTTCATAACTTCTCACAAATTATTATAGCTGGCCTTTTATGCACTCTATATTTGGCTTTATAGTGTATCTACTATGATATATGCTAAGGGTTTTCACAAGCATTCCTCTAGTGGCTGAAGGTTTTTGTTCCAACCCAGTTTCTTAATGAGAAGTCAATTCTTGCTGTTGAAACACTTATTGCTCAAGTAACTGTTTTATGCTTCATTTTAGTTGTCTCGTTTGTTAAGAATCTCCACCCTTAATTGCTTATTTTAGTCGTAAGCAGTTGCCATCACTGTTTTTAATTCTTCCTTATTAGCAATAAGGTATAACTGATAAAGGTCCCAGCCGTTCTCCATCTAACTCATTTCCATTTACATCTGAGTGTGTTCATCGTGACTTAGCTGGCTTGATAAAATATTTGGAAAGTAACTGAAAAGAAAAAAGGGAAGAACTGAGAATTACTTATTCACTTTAGGCTACAAATCATTTGGATGATATCCCTGGAAAGGGATTGCGTTTGGGCTGGTGCCGTGCCCAGGGTTTGTTTCCTGCCTTGCGCCCTGTGTTAGCTGGGATTGGCTCCAGCAGACCCCCGTGACCCAGTAGTTAGGATATAGTGGGTTGGATAATGGATGGATGGATGGAAAAGGAAAGATCTACGATACAAGAATGTCCAGACATGGCAGAATGAAAGCACTAACAAATCATTAAATTAAATAAGAGATGTTATTAGCAACGACTGGCTTGCAGCTAAGCAAATTGGTTGGAATAAAAACCTGTAGTCACTACAGCCCTCTGGGCCTGACTTTGCAGACCTTTGATATATCCTCAGATTGGGAGTCTGTTCTATTGTTATGTCAACTGCTTTATCAATCGCTTCATGAGATAAAATGTATATTAAATGATCATTTTTTTAATTTTGTTATTTAGTTTGATTCCTCTTCATAAAATCAATGACCTCAGACTGGATTAGCATTTCCAGAAACAGTAATATCACCTTGAGGTATGGCATTGTGAAACCAAGCTTGTGTTTTGCTGACTTTACACTCATTCTTTTATACTCATTTACTTTACTCATTCATTACTCATTCCTTCACAGATAGAAGTTGCCTAAGCAGATCTGAGCGAATTTCATTCCATTCCAAAGTCTGTTCTTCTAAATACCGGCTCCAGTTTAGCTGTTAACACACAGATCTCTTCAAAGCAGCTCCTCATTTAATAGTTTGTCTGTTGTTAAAATTTCATCCTCAAAATGGTCGTGGCTTGCAATTTCATCCGTATGCTTCAGCCAATGTCATGTACTATACATATAGTAGCTATGTATAAATCACGAGCTCTTATGAAGCTATGCCACTGAGACATGTTCTGAGTGACTACATCTACACGCTCAGGACTGAGGAACCATGAAACACTCCTGCAATTCTTTTGTTTGATAATTGTTTACTGTTAGATTACCATTGATGACAACTTCCTTCCTTCAGTGAAGTTCTCGTGTCACTATTATTATCTTATTATTAGATGACTGGTGTAATTTACTTCTCTTGCATACAGTTTTATATTGTGGCCCACCTCCTCAGCATTTCCACCTCCTGTAATTTTATTTTCTCTCCAGATCCTCCCACTTTATTTCACTTTGTGTTGGCACACTTTACTAATCAGATCCACTTTATGAAGCATTGTCTTATTATTTTCTTTTACTATTTCATAGACATACCTATTAAAATGAGTAGTATCATGGCTTGTTTTGTGTCCTCCCCCTGCACCTTTTAGTTGCCCTTTGTTTAAATTCTCTAATTGTTTGGCCATTTATTTATTGTCTTTTAATTGTTTGGCCATTTATTTATTGTCTTTTAAGGTCAAGGAAGTGGGGCTACCAATTACAATCAATCACCCACTTGTTACATTATTGGAAAAGCACAGTGAAGTTAGGACAATAAAAGGGTCTCCAGTAACCTCACTGAGGTACTGTTATTTCTTGCACTGCCCTTTTGACATCCATGTTTGCTTTGAGTAGGTTATTTTGGACTATTGCTATTTCTAGCTTAACACTTGAATTACCAGAGCCTACGAAAAAGTCCGTCCCACCTTAAATCGCTTTGCACCTCTCTTTCAGCATCTTTTGTCCTTTAAATGTGTCGATAAGCAGCAAACAGCAAGCAGCCTGCTATCACATCCCTCACCACAGCACAGTTTTCTCAGCTTAAGTCTGTTTACCTGCATGTGAGTTGCTTGGAGTTGTATAGAGTGAGACGTCAAGCAAAATGACACCTTTTATAAATACTATATCGTTATTTGGAACACTTCATTTCATGTGTGTTCCGTGTCTACAACGATCTTACTTCCTACAGCGTAAAGTCACAAGTAGAGTGCAGAGCTTCCCATGTACATATACAAAGCACAGAGATGGTAAAAGTGCATTCTTGCTCTGATGTAGAAGCGTTGTCATGATCTGAGTTCACCTCTGTTATAGTGTGTCTTTATGTGAAAACAGCAGTGTGAAATGTGGGGGAATCATGAACGTGACTGAGAGAATAAAACTGCATAAAAAAAACTATCATAAATTACACCGGCTGTTACAGACTGGAATCAAATTTATGTTTTCATTCTAAAATAGTAAGAATACGAGCAGCTCACTTCTCAAAACAGACTCGTCCGGGGTCGAACCCGTGAAGTTGTGATTACCAGTCAACAGTTGATACCATTGCACCACTGAAGCAGTCATAGTAAATATGTGTCAATGTCACACCCTAATGCGGGTTGTTTTTCTGCAGTTATATTTTTGAATAAACGCGCACTTGTTCTGTTATATTTGTACCTTTTGTGAAAGTGTTTCTTTGATATTTGGACTTAAGGCTTCACATATTATACACTTCATGTCTACATTTTGTCAATTATTACTAAAACATAAAAAACGTTTCTGTTTTAACAATATGTTTACATAGATCGTTGTAGACACTGAACACACATGAAATGCAAGTGTTCCAAATAACAATATAGTATTTATAAAAGGTGTCATTTGTTTGACTTCTCACTCTATACAACTCCAAGCAACTGACACACAGGTAAACAGACGAGCTGAGAAAACTCTGCAGCGGTGGAGGATGTGATAGCAGGCTGCTAGCTGCTTGCTACTTATCGACACATTTAAAGGACAAAAGACACTGACGGAGAGGTGCGAATCGATTTAAGGTGGGACGGATCTACAAGTTTTTTCGTAGGCTCTGATAATTCTAGTGTTAATCCATTGAATCTGTTGATTTTGCTTGGTTTTTCAAATAAGAATATTAGTTTGTGTTTCTTCTTCATCATTTAGCCATCAAAGGTTTATGATTTTGAAGTTTTGGCTTTTTGTTGAATCTGTTGGCATGCATGGGTTAAATGCTGAGCTGCAAAATACAAAGTATAATTTATCTCCATTATTCTATTCTTTGCTAAATTTGTTCTCTGCTTTTTCTTACTCGTTATGTTTTTGATTTGATACAATTTTAACAATTATTGATTGTATTGTGTTATAATTATTGGGGTGGTTTTTATGCTTTAGACTTTCCTGACTAGCAGTTCTTCAGCCCACCATTCATCTTCTGTGGTCAGCCTACTGTGGTTTCTTTTCTTTTATTGAGGTTCTTTACTTCAGGGGAATTTTCTTTCAAGTCAGTTTGTTACTCTGTACCTTTTACAGTTTCATATATCTCAAAAATGTCCATGATGTCTTTGATGAAGTTCTATTTGACTTTGATTCAATTAAGATTTCACTGGTTTGTGAATGCATATTTGTTTCCCACCTTTCTCCACATTATGGTTGTAATCCAACTTATTCCTGAATAGTTACAGCCTTTTTGAAGGTGTCTCTAATAGACAACAATGTGATGTTAATTCTGGCCTCTTAAACATCTTCTCATGATAGACACCAGATGGTCCTTCTTCAGCATTCCCTCTTAAATCATTGACTTAACTAAACTATTCTTTGTCAGCCATGATTTACCTACATGCTGATCGTCTTCATGAACAACATTTTTGTGAAAGTTACTCTTTGCCCAAAAATTCAAAAGAAGCTGCTGATATTTCAGGAAAAATGATGACTTTTAAACAAAGCTTAAAGCAACACTTTGATGGATGTAGTAGTCCATCTTTAATACGACAAATTCAAAGGACCCTTTCTCGTTATAAACTCTTATCTCCTTTGCTGGCGCATGCACCAGATTGCTCCAAGCTGCACGTTGGAAGATAATAATTTATTCATCATTAGCATATCATTTATAAAATGATTTTACAATAATCACTTAACTGTGCCATGTAAGGGGATCTCAAATCCCATTTTCTAATCCCTTCTGCCTTTCATAGATAATGCAAACAGACTGAAAGTCAGGTATTGCATAAATAAAAAGTCATAGGCACTGACCTTAATACAAATAAACCAAATCTACAAATTCAGTGATGCTAGAGATAAATGTAGCTAAAATTCAGTTATCTGTTAATTTTGTGTCCTTAAGCAACACGAAGGCATGTGTGCATTGGCTTAGGTGGCTGCCCACATCATATGTGGCATGAATGGAAAAAGGATTTCTTGCCACATTCTTAACACATGCATGTTAGGTTAGTGGAAAACTTGAAAATGGCCATGCGGGGCAGTTTGTAATTTTTTTTTTTATATATATACTTTATTAATCCCAAAGGAAATTACTTGGTTTTCGCATATCCCTTGGGGTCAGAGTGCAGGGTCAGCCATTGGATAGCATCCCTGGAGCAATCGAAGGTTTAAGGGTCTTGCTCAAGGGCCCAGCAGAGTAGCATCTCTTTTGGCAGTGACGTGGAATCGAACCGACAACATTCGGGAGAGAGTCTACAAAGACCTTTCAACTGTAGGACCAACTCACTTACTGCATATGTGCAGGTGCCTAATGAAGCCACCAGAAAGTGAATGAGCACTGAGGTATTTACTACAGAACAGTAGACAATAAATTCTGTTTAGCACATCATATTTCCAAAACATTAAAAGTATTCCAACTTCCTTGTTAAATTCTAATATTATCACTACCTGTACACATTAATAGCAACCTTTCTTTGTTTGCTTCTGAGTCATTTACTAGAATAATAGAAGATCTACTAATGCATATTTTAAAGATAAAAAAAGATAATGAAGATTATTTTTTAAAAGTACCTCTTAGATCTAGACTGCTGATTCTATGGTGTATGTCGGTGATATCCTGAAAAATATAAAGAGAAATTAAAATATTGGCAGATTTTAGAGAAATGTGTTGTTATTAATACACCTACGTAACATAGCTGCACTGACAATATAACCATTATATTATAGAGGTAGAATGTAAAACAAGTTATACTCATAATCATATCATTTTTTGTTTTGATGTTAGCTTACAATACTTGATAAAATGATTTAGCACTCAGTTACTCTCTGCTTCCCACCTCCAAGCATGTTTGCTCCTGGCACAGGCCAGAATGATATCACAAAGGTCCGCTCCATCATCTAATAATCCACAGCTTGCACTCAAGACCCCAGTCTTCTTCTCCCTCTTAATTTTTTCCAACTTCTAGAGTATGGTGGGTCGATGTGCTTTATTAACCTTCTCCAATCTGCTACATCCTGCTCTTCCTCCTCCTTCTAAGTCAAGCCCTTTTCCTTCAGATCTTCTTTTACTTTATCCATCCATGTCCTCTTTCTCTTCCACTCTATTTCCATTACCATCACTCTTTTGCCCACATTTTGTTTGTTTACTCATCAAACGTCCATACCACTTCAATCTACGTTCCTGTATTTGATATCTCTCCCACTTTTATTGTACCTCTGATTCTCTCATTTCTGATTCCACCTCCACATTCTGATTTCTGACACATCGAACTTCTTCTCCTGTGCTCCGTCTGCTGCCCATGTCTCAGCTCCACACATCATTGCTCATCTTACCACTGTCTTAAAAACCTTACCTTTAACCTTTGCCTTAATCTTTGACCTCACAATACTCCTGATAGCAATTGTTCCGTCCACACTGCACTCTGGGTTATTCTGCATCCAATTTTTCATCTTGAGCTATAACTGATCCTAAATATTTAAATGTATCCACTCTTTTCAGTAGCTCTCCCTTCAGGCTAACTTCTGAATCCTGATCATCATTAAAACTCATATATTTTGCCTTCTTTCTATTTATCTTCAACCGTCTATCTTCCAAAGCGCTTATCCATTCTTTCAACTTCTTCTTCTTCTCTTTTCTGGTGATACACAACACAACATCATCAGGAAAAAGCATTCGCCAGGGGGGTTGGTCTTTGATCCCATGTCTCAACACGGCCATAACCCGATCAAAGAAGTGTGCACTTAAAGAAGATCCCTGGTGCAGACCTCCTCTAACGGGGATCGTGTCTGTTACTCAACACTGTTTTTAATCAGAGCCTTTACTCCCTTAAACATATCCTGGACAATCCTCACATATTTCTCTGGATCTCCTTTCTCTCTCATGTACCTCCAAACCTCTTTAACTTTAAACTTTCCCCAAATCAGTAAACACCATATGCAAGCATTTCTGTTTTTCTCAATACTTCTCTATCAGCTGTCTCAGTGCAAAGACAATTACTACTACTGCAACATCAGTCAATATTGAAATTTATAAGGTAAAGAGTTTGTTTTCATCAGCTATTTAAAAATGTCAAGTCATGTGCCTTTAATCACGGAGTCCCTACTTAGTTTGAGCTTAAAGCTGTTTGGTTGAAGGTGAATGACTGTTCTGGAACAATGACTCTGATGTTCTTTCAAGAACAACAAAAAGTTGATGATCTATCCATCCCTTTATACAAAGTCACTGGCTACTTCAGGCATTGCCCTCAGTGCAGATATTGGCACCACACTTCTCTGGCTATAAATAGGGAAACAAAGAATGATCTGTCGGCTAATAATCCTTACTCGTTTGATGTGCATTCCTTCGTCTGTTTTGAAACCTGTTCCTTGAGCTTCAGTCACCAGGAGAAGACTCCATAAAAATAAATAATAAAGAATGGCTGATATTTTTAACATAGCATGGTGGTTTAATGGTGGCACTGCCATCTTACTAGCTGTCATGCCCTGTGTTGAAATCTCAGCCAAGGCACTGTCTTTATGGGGTTTGGTTATTCTTCTCATGTTTCCATGAGGACTTCTATGCATAAGATTTGCACAGTGGGTTATCTTTTGAATTTGAACTGGTCAAATAGCTCATTAGAAGAACAAATTATAGCAGAAGAGCAGCACAGTACTAGATGTTCAATGAACATTAAGTTCACAAGAAGGAGAAGGTCATAACAAGAGTACTCAGATGATGGAGGTGATGCAGACATTTAAATGTTTTACCTGCTGCAGATGGAGATGTGTCAAAGGTGTATGAATATATTGTCACTTTAGGTACAAGTGAACAGCAATAAGGCAAAAACATGTATTAATTTTTGTTAAGTCCAATGAAAATAAACCACTTCTTCTAAAAGTAATTTTTAATACTGAGGTCTGCATGATGGTATACTTAGTTGATTTTCAATTTTATGTAAGAATTCTTCTAAGCTAACTATGTCTGACTCGTAACTGTTCCTGTAATTTGAATTTAACATTGCTGAACTTGAGGAGGTGATTGCTGGTTTAAACTGCTTATTAAAGCTTGTATTTGTGTATGTTTATGTATCTTTTAATTTTTCTTATGTATAGTGAGGTTTGATGTCAAATAAAAAGTAAACCACCTAAAATGTCCATATTTTCAATTTACAAAAAATAAATGCATTTCAGAACTTGAATTTCACATGTAGCACAGAGGAGGGATTTAACCTCCAAGTGTATCAACGAATTTGCGGTTATTGGCTTTGGACAATTTCAGCATAGGGTTAATAAACTATGATTTGGTCATAGCAGGCTTCCCAATGTATTTTACCATATGTATGTACGAAATGTATTCACGTACAGTTTCTGTCCAATAACTGAAAAATAAGCACATTAAAACCAATACTAAAAAAAGCAAACATTATTATGTCATTGCCTTGTTGTGAATTAGAGGATACCAAAATAATCAGGATATTTTGATTTACAGTAACTCTTCAAAACAGCACACTTTTCAAATCAGGTTTGTCAGAAAATCATTTTGACATTTAGTGACATTTGCTGTTGTGAGACTGCATCAGTGAACGGAGGAGACATTAACTGGTTAAAAACACTTATGGAAGAGTAATAGTTAATGAAAATAGCTGATTGTGTCCCCATTTTAGAATAATACAGTGGAACCTCGGTTCACGAACGTCTCTGAACACATACAAATCGGTTTACGACCAAAACGTTTGCCAAACTTTTGCATCTGTTCACGACCACAGACTCGGTATACGAACAAGCCATTTTTCCCTTTTTCCGCAAATGTTCAGTCTCTCCATGTGCATTCCCTGTGCAGCGAGCAAGAGAGAGAGAGAGAGAGACACACACACACACAGACGCGCACGACAGAGACACACACACACGCTCATGAGAGAGACACACACACACATGCGATAAGAAGGCAGTTAAAGAATGCACCAGGCTTGTTTTTAAAGAGACTGCTTCAAGCATTGTTTTAACCTCATTGTATTTAATGAAGACTTTTTTCTATTGGATTTTAACCTCCGCTTCACTTCTCTTTACAGCGAATGGTTCGTAGCGTGCATTTTTGCAATGTTACTTTTCTTGGTGGTTTATTAAATTACGGATTTTTCAAATGTTCATTTTTTTCCCCTGTGCTTAAAACACATTAAAAAAGTGTTTTTAGCGAGCGGTTCGTAAGGCTATAGCGCGAACTCTTACAGTGTTAGTTTTCTCTGTTGTTCAAATTTTTCTCAGTGTTATTCGATGTTTTTACATTTAGTTTAGTATAGTATAATTAACTATATTTGTGCTTAAAAATCTTTAAAAATATATATATATTTACATACAGTTCGTATGGTCTGGAACGGATTAATTGTATTTACAATCCTATGGGGGAAATTACTTCGGTTCATGACCAAATCTGTTTACGACCAGAGTTTTGGAACGAATTATGGTCGTGAAACGAGGTTCCACTGTATATGCGAAGATGGTGCCCTGTGCAATGATTTGTTCCTCACACTGGAAAACATGGTTATAAAATGGAAGGGGGGTGAGATCCACAAATGTAGGGCATCTTCACTATACAAAGGATGGGTAAGAATCCTTTGTTCACTTATTGGGGCCATGTATGGTGCTATATTAAAAAGTGACTGATGTGGCCATCATTCCACCTTTCTTACTCAAATGCATGACATTACAAGTGAAAACAGATGCTACTGACAGGTGATTGGTCCCATGATCATGCTCTCAAGGCAAGCAGCATTTTGGGTATTTTTTTAACCAATTCCATAAGCTGGTGAACATGTTTCTTTCCGTTTTGAAAGACATTGCAGGATTCTCTCTCAGTCACTGCCCTTTTTTGCGTTCGGTCCTGTAACTTGGGGTGCGCACCACATGGTGAAAACCACTGATCCATGGCAGGGCTCAGCTCGGCCTTTATGCTCCACCACAGAGAGTCGCTTCAGATGCCTGCCTGTTTACCAAATACATACTGTAGGCTGAATCTGACAGCATATTTAAAAGATTTCAAATTAAATGTATAAGCATTACAGATACATTACTTGTAACTTTTAGTCTAAAAGTAAAAAAAAATATAAAAGTAAAGTTTAAAGACACATTTAATATATTTCAACAGAAAATCTATCCTCATGAGTAAACAGATTTCTCATGTAATGGAGCTCTTTGCTCTTCTACACAATTCTGGATCCTGTTCAAATTTCAGGTGCACATTTTTCCTGAAGTGTTAAAGCTTTGATTGTCCAGTTTATGTAGAAATCAAACCCATTATGTTCCATTAATTCAAAGCTGCCATATGTGGTGTAAAGTGTAACAAAAGTGAGGGGGACAAAATATGGACCCTCTATGCTTCTGAATATGACTGAAGACTGTGAAAAGAGTAAGTGGGTGGTCTCCAGGGGTTCATAATCTGTGCACTGCAAAGAAAAACATTATATAAAGGATTTGGCAAACACGGCAGAATGAAGAAAAACTGAGAAACTCATCTCCATACAAAAGTAGTTTGCCAAGACTTGTTACTTTTTTGAATTTTGAAATTTCTTTGCTTTTAATGCAGAGAAAAAAAATGAAATGACATACACTATCAGTCAAAAGTTTTAGAACACCTCAGTTTTTTCAGTTTGTATGCAATGCATGCTTAATATGTTAATGTTTCATGAAATCAAGGCATAGGACAAATAAACAATCCATCCATCCATCCATCCTCTTCCGCTTATCCGAGGTCGGGTCGGGGGGCAGCAGCTTAAGCAGAGAGGCCCAGACTTCCCTCTCCCCGGCCACTTCTTCCAGCTCTTCCAGGAGAATCCCAAGGCGTTCCCAGGCCAGCCGGGAGACATAGTCCCTCCAGCGTGTCCTGGGTCTTCCCCGGGCCTCCTCCCGGTTGGACGTGGCCGGAACACCTCACTAGGGAGGCGTCCAGGAGGCATCCTGATCAGATGCCCGAGCCACCTCATCTGACTCCTCTCGATGCGGAGGAGCAGCGGCTCTACTCTGATCCCCTCCAGGATGACTTCAAATAAACAATGCAAATCAAAAATAAGTCAAGGAATCATCCAGTGTATAAAGTTTTATTCAGGGTGGCGCGGTGGGTAGCACTGCTGCCTCGCAGTTAGGAGAACCGGGTCCTCCCTGCGTGGAGTTTTCACGTTCTCCCGGTGTCTGCATGGGTCTCCTCCCAAAGTCCAAAGACATGCAGGTCAGGTGCATTGGCGTTTCTAAATTGTCCCTATACAATACAATTTATTTTTTGTGTAGCCCAAAATCACACAAGGAGTGCCGCAATGGGCTTTAACAGGCCCTGCCACTTGACAGCCCCCCAGCCTTGACTCTCTAAGAAGACAAGGAAAAAATCCCTTGTAGGGATAAAATGGAAGAAACCTTGGGAAAGGAAGTTCAAAGAGAGACCCCTTTCCAGGTAGGTTGGGCGTGCAGTGGGTGTCATAAAGAAGGGGGTCAATACAATACAATACAATATAATACACAGAACAGAATAAATCCTCAATACAGGATACAAACAAAAATTTTAGAAGTATGTAGCGGAATTTAACAGTAGATGATATCACATGTGTGCTTGGTGTGTGGGTGTGTGTCTGTGTGCCCTGCAGTGGGCTGGCAACCTTGCCCGGGGTTTGTTTCCTGCCTTGTGCCCTGTGTTGGCTGGGATTGGCTCCAACAGACCACCGTGACCCTGTAGTTAGGATATAGCGGGTTGGATAATGGATGGATGGATGGATGGAAGTTTTATTCAGATTTATGATCCATCAAAGTAGCTGAAGTGTGGTAATTCTTTTGCTTCAGAATGCCAGTCGCTCTGTGCAAGTCACCAACTCTGCCTCCAGCAAATGAACCCCACACCATCACTCTTCCTCCTACATATTTGACAGTTGGTGTCACATACTGAGGAGCCATCCTTTCATAAGCTCGACGGTGCACAAACGGCCTGCGTGTTGAACCAAAGATCTCAAATTTTGATAAATGGGTCCATAAGACATTCTTCCAAAATGCAGTATTCCACCGCTGGTATTTCAAGGCCCTATTTTGTCCTTTTGAGGAATGGCTCTCTCAAACCTGCAGTAGAAACTGAGACTGGCTTTTTTCTACCACTGTTAAGCTCTTTTTGAAGCTGTTGCACTGTGAGGCGCTTGTCTCGCAAGCCGGTGACACTCACAAGCTTATGATTGGGTTTTGACTTTGGGCCTGCCTGATCTCTTCCTATCAGAGCTTCTTCCAGTTTCTAATTGGATTGTGTAGGACACCAAACTCACTGACACAGTCTGTTCTGATTCAACTTCAAGACAGGCAGGGGGGTTTAAGTAATCAACAAAAGTTTGGACACCCGCAGAAATTTTGTTGGCTTCAACTTGCAAGGCTTCATTTACTTTAATTGCTGCAGAACATCTGTAGGTTGTAACCTATTAGTTGTTCCCCAAAGAAGGCCCATTTGTAAAATTCAGAAATTTCCTTTTTTTTAGTTTTTGTTAACCTAAACCAGGGGTGTCGAACTCCGGGCCTGGTGGGACGCAGTGGCTGCAGGTTTTCATTCTAACCCTTTACCTAATTAGTGACCAATTAAAGGAACACTTTAAAGAAACACATTAGATACATCAGATCTCAATATGAAGTTGGATATCTATACAAATAACGACAGGGCAATGTCTTAGGAACAAAAGGATGCCAAGTCTTTTAATGGAAATAAAAGTTTTCTGCCTACAGAGGACTCAATTGTGTAGACACCCTAAAATCAGAGTGAAATGAAGATGTGGCAGGCTAGTCCATTTTTTCAAAAACTTAATTTCTGCTACTTAAAATGCTTTTCAGTATCTTGTGTGGCCCCCACGAGCTTGTATGCATGCTTGACAACGTCGGGGCATGCTCCTAATGAGACGACGGATGGTGTCTTGTGGCATTTCCTCCCAGATCTGGATGAGGGCATCCCTGAGCTGTTGTGCAGTCTGAGGAGCAACCTGGCGGCGCCTAATGGACCGAAACATAATGTCCCACAGATGTTCTATTGGGTTTAAGTCAGGGGATCGTGAAGGCCATTCAATTGTTTCAATTCCTTCATCCTCCAGGTACTGCCTGCATACTCTTGCCACATGAGGCCGGGCATTGTCGTGCATTAGGAGGAAACCAGGACCTACTGCACCAGCGTAGGGTCTGACAATGGGTTCAAGGATTTCATCTCGATACCTTATGGCAGTCAGAGCACCATTTCCTACGCAGTAGATGTCTGTGCGTCCATCCATGGATATGCCTCCTCAGACCATCACTGACCCACCACCAAACCTGTCATGTTGAACGACGTTGCAGGCAGCATATCGTTCTCCTTGTCTTCTCCAGACTCTTTCACGCCTATCACAGCTGCTCAGGGTGAACCTGCTCGTCTGTAAAAGTACAGGGCCAGTGGCGGACTTGCCAATTCTGGTGTTCTTGAGCAAATGCCAGTCGAGCTCCACGGTGCTGGGCAGTGAGCACAGGGCCCACTACAGGACGTCGGGCCCTCAGGCCATCTTCATGAAGTCTGTTCCTGATTGTTTGGGTAGAGACATTCACACCAGTGGCCCTCTGGAGGTCATTCTGTAGGGCACGAGCAGTGCTCAGCCTGTTCCGCCTTGCACAAAGGAGCAGGTATCGGTCCTGCTGATGGGTTGAGGACCTTCTACGGCCCTGTCCAGCTCTCCGAGAATAACAGCCAGTCTCCTGAAATCTCCTCCATGTTCTGGAGATTGTGCTGGGAGACACATTAAACCTTCTTGCTGCAGCACGTGTGGATGTGCCATCCTGGAGAAGTTGGACAACCTGTGCAACTTCTGTAGGGTTAAGGAATCGCCTCATACTGCCAGTAGAGATAATTACTCAAGACAAAACTAGCACGAGTGGAAAACCAGCCAAAAAAGATCAAGAGGGAGAAACTTGAAATGACCTCCACATGTAAAACCAGTCCTGTTTTGAGGGTTTTCTAATTGTTGCCACTTTAGTGCACCTGTCGTTAAGTCCATGAACACCAATACAGCTGAAAGTGATTAACAATGACCTCAGCTGCTTAACCAACCAGAAAATTATCAGACAGGTTTAATTGATCTCATGCCAGGCCCAATAAAAAAGTGTTCCTTTAATTTTTGTGAGCAGTATATTAATTCTGATCTAATAAACTAATGAAAGTCAGTTCTATTATTATTCATTTCATTGCAGGCAGCAGAGTGCCAAGACTCTTCTAAAAGCAATAGGGCAAACACGCATCAGATAAATTTAAAGCTGCCAGTCAGCCTAAATTGAACGTCTCAGTTATATACAGCCTGGAGTACTAAGAGAAAACCCATATAAACTTGGGGAGAATGGACAAACTCCACACACACACACACAATGGCCAAGATAGGAGCTCAGCTGAGAATTCTCGACGCTAACTACCATGTTATCACATCACCCTGTAGCCCGTCAGTGAAAACTTCTTCTCGCCTTATAACCTGTCAGCGAGGGCTATTTTAAGATTCTTCATTAAGATTGTTCATCTAGAATATCTTCATTTTCTTCAGTGCTACCCATTGTCCCTGAATCAATTCCAGTGCCTGGTCACTGTATGTTTGAGGTTTGCATGTTCTCCTTCAAAGCTGTATGGGTGTTTCACAAGGTATGACAGCTTTCCGCATATTCCAAAGGAGTGCTGGTTAGGCTAATTGGAGATTTCAGATTGACCTAGTGTGTGTGTGCATGTGTATGTGTGTAAACACCTTACTCCCTAAAAACTCCATCATTCCTCATTCAAAACTTCATCCTCCCTCCTACCTCTTCAGAACGGAATCCAACCTCTGACAAAAACGTAGTCCACATTCTGCCCTCCGACAAAATCCCGTTCTCCCAAATGCCTCCTCACTCTTACCTCAAACCTCAGACACATAAGCAAGAAAAATGGAGATGGCTCATTCTTCCACTCACACCTATACCTATGACGCAGGTCGCGTAATGACCACAACCTCAGTCACAAAATGACCTTTGAGTCAGATAATCCTCACACAATGCTAATCTTAACCATAGTGTAACCAGGCATGTGATGGGCATTTTGTGATGTTGGAGTGTTTTGTGACTGACCTCATAGGTATTGCGGCCTACAAATACAATTTGTTGGAAAAGCATCAACTGGATGCTTTGCAGGGGGGCTACAGCAGGATATTGACCAATGTCACAAAACTCAGATCATCTAAAGTTATTTCAATACCATGACAAACAATGACTTCACTTTACACCCTATTGGCCTGCCTAGTCCCTAGATCTCTAGCTCTTAATCCATTAACACAGCATTTCTCAACCTTTACGTACTGTATATGCGACCCAAGTTTTCATAACAGTTTTAATCGCCCCCCCCCATAACGTTTTTTTGAAAGGCACCCACTAATACCAATTTGTTCTTTTTTAATTAACGATATATCATAGATGCATATTTTATTATACCTACTTAACTTTTATCGACATTTATCTAACTCTATATTTATTTTTCTAGCATCAGAATGTAGTTTAAGTTCATTTGTTTTGGTTTCAATAGATGTATTCTTCATATTTTTGATTCTTGTTTTCTTTTTTTCACATCTTCACCCCCCCCCCCTTTTGTTACCCTAGGGGGGCCTGCCCCACAGGTTGAGAACCACTGCATTAGATCACTTTTGAGATGAGGTGGAACAGGAGATTTGCAACAACTCTGTATAAATTGTGTGTCAGGACGGACTGAAACCCTTAAGGAATGTTCCATAGAGCCTTCTTGAATTCACGCCTTCAAGATGTAGTTTTCATATTTTCGATTCTTGTTTTCTTTTTTTCTGCGGTGGCCCCAAGGTTTGTTTCCTGCCTTGCGTCCCTGTGTTGGCTGGGATTGGGTTTCGGCAGACCCCCGTGACCCTCTAGTTGGGATATAACGGGTTGGATAATGGATAGATGGATGTTGGGTGGCACGGTGGCGCAGTGGTAGCGCTGCTGCCTCACAGAAAAGGCGCTTTTCCACTGCATAGTACGGCACAGCACGGTTCAGTACAGCTCACCTTGGTTCGGCTCAGTTCGGCTCGGTTTGCGTTTCGACTGCAGTTTAGTACCGCTTTAGAGTGGGCGGGATTATTCACGTGTCGTTATAGTTGCGCCGCCTCTACTGCAGTGACACCGTGGAACTTTTACAACAACATGCAGACAACGACAACACTTTAGCTCGACGACGCGCAAGGGTAAGCATCTAAAAAAAGCACATCACTAGCTAACTTTTATCACTGTTGCAAAGCATAAAATGAACTTAACTGCCAGTGTAACATTAAAATGCTGATTCTGTATATTACAGATCTTCCACATTTTGCAAAAAAGTCACCGCAACAGACCATCTGTTTGGACATTTAACCGTGCTTCAGAGTGGTGGGATGTGATTGTTCCCGGTTTTACAAACACTCAGTGGCTGGAGAACTTTCGAATGTCTGAAGAAACATTCATCCACTTATGCAACAAACTGCGTCCAGCGATGGAGAGACGCGACACAAACTTCCGCGTGTGTACCTTTAAAGAAAAGAATAGCCAGTGACGCAGTAATGACGATTTTCTCTGGCCAATCAGTGACCAGCAGAGTTTACACGTCACGTTTTGGTAACGGTTCGGCGCGCTTGGAACCTCGGCTGTGGTGGTACTAAAAAAAGGACCAGGTACCAGGTACTGTTACCAGTGGAAAACGCCCCAAAAGTGAGCTGAACTGAACCGTGTCGTGCCATACTATGCAGTGGAAAAGCGCCATTAGAAGACCCGGGTTCACTTCCCGGGTCCTCCCTGCGTGGAGTTTGCATGTTCTCCCCATGTCTGCGTGGGTTTCCTCCCACAATCCAAAGACATGGTGGATTGGCGATTCTAAATTGGCCCTATTGTGTGTGTGTGTCCTGTAGTGGGTTGGCACCCTGCCCGGGATTGGTTCCTGCCTTGTTGGCTGGGATTGGCTCCAGCAGACCCCAATGGATGTTTTCTTTTTTCACATCTTCGCGCCCCACTTTTTGTAACTCCGTGCCTCCCTAGGGGGGCCCGCCCCACAGTTTGAGATCCACTGCATTAGCAAATATCTAAAATAAAATTTTTATCAAATCCAAAACTAAAATACAAAACCATTTAAAAGTACTGGCTTTGAGTTACTATTACTAATCAATCAACCCTGGGCCATTTTAGAGTCACCAGTCAGCCTAACACTTGTCTTTGGGATGTGCGAGGAAAACTCATACAGAAACGAAACGGGGCTTGCAAACTCTATACAGATATGGAACCCAGAACTATGGAGTAGCTGTGCCAACCGCCATACCATTATTTTATTTCTAATGGTACGCAGGATATGTAATGCAGACAACACTCCATCGGTATACTGAATCTTCGACAGCTCGCAGCCTGAAATAGAAGCAGCCAACTTCAGATGTTGTATTTAGGCACAGATGTGCTAACCAACATCTGAAACGTGTTCTCACAGTCCGCACGGAAAATCCTGTGAACGGTATTACACGAACAATAGTAACATAAAGGTGCCCCCTTCTTGTTTCTAATCAGCTGGCGTTAATGAAAAAGCTGACACAAATGAGCTTTAAAAATATCAAACCTTTTTTTTTTGCAGAGAATCCGTGTTGCCCAAACAGTGTGAGAAATGAAACAACATCCTTGTTTTTATTATTATTATTTTTTTTTTTTCCATGAAATTTACTTCCCTGCTATTTAACATGAATTAATAGTTGTCACTGTGATTTAAATATGACACACAGAGGAGGTCTGCTCTCCACGGCTCATTAATAGCTCTGCTAATATGCAGCATATTGAAACATTAAGTACAAATGTTACTCATCTTTATCACATTTTAGAAGCATGTCAGAAAATGTGCTTTTCTAAATTGCTGTTTAAATTCTTTGGCAGCAGTACACAGCTGAACAAAAAAAAAAAAACAAACCAACATCAGTCAGCGCCTGTGCACCTCCTAACGTGTTCATTCTGGAGACCTGGATGTATTTGTTTTTAAATTTGGTGCTGATTTTTGGTCGCATCATTTATGAGAGATGAAATATCAGAGCGAAGCCATAAAGGATCTTAACTTGCCTTTATATCCTTTGTAATGCTGGTTGCACTCATGACTCCAGCTAAAGGCATTACATTGTGTTTTCATTCTTTATGCTTTGAATCTAAAAAACTTTGTATTTAATTCTTGGTGCCATTCTGTTAAGAAATTTCCCACTTTCTTTCTTTTTTAATTTTGTTTAATTAGGTTTAAAAAAAAAAAAAAATAGAGTGCTTTATACAGTAAAAGCTCTCAGGGGTTAAAATCAGCTGCACATTTCCTTTCAGCTTCTTTTCAGCAATAAAGCATAAATTATTTAAAATAACACGACCTTTTATCTCACACCCTTTGAAGGCAGCAAATTAAAAATGTAAATTGGGAGCTAATTAATATGCAAATGTATGATTCCCAGTTAACAATTAGCAATTAAACCTGCAGTGTCTAGAAAGAGCATAGACAAAATTAGTAACTTAATTTATCATTAAAAAAATGAAAACGTACACAAAATTTTAATTGACTTTCAAAATATTTCCACTGTTTTTCTTTGTTCGGTCATTCTAATTTCAAATACTCGACACTGCATTCAAAGCATAGAGGTATAATTGGACTTTGTGTTAAATATGCTGTCTGTCTTGTAGGTTGTTAAAACATATATTTTTAATCTTATGTTTATAACAAGTGAGTCAGTTCGAGTGCTGGTGCTCGCATTTGCAGTCTAACTTCTGCTTTTACAACGGTAATCTTCCCATTAGTGTTCCATGTTATTGCTCTTTCCCTTCAGGGGCTTTTTAGAATATGAATTAAAGTTACAGCTATTCAAAATAAAGATTATTTTAATTTTTATGGGACAACTGATGTAGAGACTTTACAGCTTATAACTCCTTGGAGATTAAAGTTTGCACAATTAAATATCCCTGGTACATAAAACAAATTCCACTTTTCAAATTCCTTATGCTGATGATTATGGATAAAATTCAAACGTAAGTATTTATTGACCCATTTTTCGAGTCAAGCAAGATATCTGCGCGGCCATAGTAAAATCCCTGGCTTGACAAAATCCTAAGTGTTGTAACTTTGCTGTTTTATTTTTGATTGAACGAGCTCCTTTTCTATTGTAAAATCTGTACTTTTTGCAACAAAGTAATTAAGCGCAAGGATGGTATGTCACTAGAAATATTATTGTTTTAAATAATACCGTAAGCACTCTTGTTGAAAGCTTTTAAAATAATCAACGATCATTATGCAGAGATGCTAAACCCACAGCTTGCATAACCAGGTCAAACTTGTTTAACACTGACATGTAATTATGCTAGGGCAAAAAATGAAATATCTGCTCATTTTCTATGTAATCGCTCATTTTATTCGCAGGAGTATGCCAGGATCCTTCCTAGTGTCCTGCACTGCCAGACTCAGACTGTCTGCAATCCATGTTGAGACAATGGAAATAAAAATGAGAAGATGGAGAAATGCTTGCAGTTTATGGAGTGAAAACAGATTTATCTTCTCAGTAGGCATATCACCTAAAGCAGCACTTGCAATATGGATGTCCATGCTGTCACAACCGGATGGAGGTGGTATCCAGCCGGGACGCCTGAGAAGGCAGGAGGAGGGCTGGTGCCTCCTCCAGACCTCGAGGGGACGACTGCCCTGGAGGCCTCGGGTAAAGAGCTGGGAAGCTCGACCCTGTGGAGACCTGGGGTTACCGCCGGGGGACCCCAATACCAGGAAGACCCTAGACCTCAGCACTTCCACCACACCCGGAAGTGCTGGGGGGAAGAGAAAATGGGGTGCTTCCGGGGAGACAGCCGGCACTTCCGCCGCACTGGGGCGTGTCACTGGGAGATTGCCGGGAACACACCTGGAGCACATCCGGGTGCCACCTCCCTGCAGAAGACACAAGAGTCGGGTGGAAGATTGGACAAGGTCTGGAGAAGGCAGGAGGCGGCCTGAAGAAGAGAGAGAAAAGGCATTGCATTGGCCTGGACTGAGGGGTATTGGGGATTAGTGAGCACAGAACTGTAAAAAGAAATGAAATAAACGTGTGTTTGGTGACATGAGTCTGTCAGCCTGTCTGTGTCCGGGGCAATGTTCACAATGCGTATATTCTGGAAAGTATAACACCCAGGATGGGTGACGCGGTATTGCTACTGCCTTACAGTTTCAGAAACCAATGCTCAAATCCCAGACCACTCACTGTCTATGTGGAGTAGGCATGTTTTGCCCACGTCCTCCTGAACTATTTCTGTGCGTTTGGATTTCCTCCCATGTGTTTAAGCCATTGGTGACTTTAAATTGGCTTGGTATGAGCAAGCATGGAGGTGAATCTGAACTGGTACTTCAACCAGGGTTGGTTTCTGCCATGCACCAGGTACTGCTTGTGCCTTTATTTGAGTAAGTATACGAGGTGAGACACAAAAATAACCGGATTGGTAAAAAAAAATATTTCTTGATGAATTCCAGCATTTTAAACATTGTCACCTTCCCTATACTCCCCCTTCCAATCTCTACATCGCTCCATACGTATCTTCCATTGTTTGAAACAGTGCTGGAAGTCTTCTTGCTTGAGGCTCTTCAACAGGCTTGCTGTTTCTGTCTTCACTTCATCCATTGAAAGAAAATGTGTTCCCTTCAGGTCACTTTTGATTTTCGGGAACAATAAAAAAATCACAGGGAGCTAAATTGGGCAAATAGAGAGGATGATCGAGGACAGGAATGTTTTTATCAGTCAAAAACTGCTTTATGGAAAAAGCATCGTGCGTGGGAGCGTTGTCTTGGTGAAGCACCGATTCCCCTCTCCACCTGGGCGTTGAACATCTTCCATATTTTCTTGCCCTTCCTTGAAACATTTGTGCCACTCAAAAACTTGTGTGTGAGACAAATGGTTATCACCGTGCACTGTTTTTATCATTTCATAAGTTTCTGTGGCCATTTTGTTCAATTTTGCGAGAAATTTGATGTTTATTTGCCGTTCAACATTATTGCGACAACTCGTGTAGCGATTGTTGTGCAAATACTGAGTGGGCTATTCACAGGATATACCTAGCCGGTTGGCAGTTTGGGATATACTGTAGTTCTATAATTCATGTCCGGCCGACCTCCAGATGGTTTTCAAGGAAAGCACCAAGTCCAATCCAGTTATTTTTGTGTCTCACCTTGTATTCTCAAAATAAATGAATGAATGCATACTTGGCAATCCACTGAACACCATACTGAATATACTTTTCTTTGTTGTAAATATAATACATAAATGGACAGAATTACCTAATAAGAAGACCAGGAGTTTAACGAGCAAGTTAGGGGAAAGCTAACTGCATAGTCAGAGAACAAAACGGGGGCCAAAAGCTTAACAATCTAATAGCGCCCAAAATGAAAAAAACAAAACATGGTCTGAAAATTTTTAGTCATAAAAAGACAGCAAGAAGTCATGTAATAAGTGTAAGTACTTTCTAAAATTTACCCTAATTAGAAGTTCATTTTTGTTTTAGTTTGTTTAGAATCTAAAAGCTTGGATATTAGGTGATGCACGCCATGTTATGTTGGTTATTCATCCATCCATCCATCCTCTTCTGCTTATCCGAGGTCGGGTCGCGGGGGCAGCAGCTTAAGCAGAGAGGCCCAGACTTCTCTCTCCCTGGCCACTTCTTCCAGATCTTCCAGGAGAATTCCAAGGCTTTTCTAGGCCAGCCGGGAGACATAGTCCCTCCAGCCTGTCCTGGGTCTTCCCTGGGGCCTCCTCCCAGTTGGACGTGCCCGGAACACCTCACTAGGGAGGCGTCCAGGAGGCATCCTGATCAGATGCCCGAGTCACCTCATCTGACTCCTCTCGATGCGGAGGAGCAGCGGCTCTACTCTGAGCCCATCCAGGATAACTGAGCCTCTCACCCTATCTTCAAGGGAAAGCCCAGACACCCTGCAGAGGAAACTCATTTCAGCCGCTTGTATTCACGATCTCGTTCTTTCGGTCACTACCCATAGCTCATGACCATAGGTGAGGGTAGGAGCGTAGATCGACTGGTAAATTGAGAGCTTTGCCTTACGGCTCAGCTCCTTTTTCACCACGACAGACCGATGCAGAGCCCGCATCATTGTGGATCTGCCTGTCGATCTCACGGTCCATTCTTCCCTCACTCGTGAACAAGACCCCGAGATACTTGAACTCCTCCACTTGGGGCAGGATCTCTCCCCCAACCCTGAGAGGGCACTCCACCCTTTTCCGGCTGAGGACCATGGTCTCGGATTTAGAGGTGCTGATTCCCATCCCAGCCGCTTCACACTCAGCTATGAACCGATTCAGAGAGAGCTGAAGATCTCGGCCTGATGAAGCAAACAGGACAACATCATCTGCAAAAAGCAGTGACCCAATCCTGAGTCCACCAAACCGGACCCCCTCAACACCCTGGCTGCTCCTAGAAATTCTGTCCATAAAAGTTATGAACAGAAATGGTGACAAAAGGTAGCCCTGGCGGAGTCCAACTCTCACTGGAAATGGGCTCGACCTACTACTGGCAATGCGGACCAAGCTCTGACACCAGTTGTACAGGGACCGAACAGCTCTTATCAGGGGGTTCGGTACCCCATACTCCCGGAGCACCCCCCACAGGATTCCCTGAGGGACACGGTCGAACGCCTTTTTCAAGTCCACAAAACACATGTAGACTGGTTGGCCAAACTCCCATGCACCCTCCAGGATTCTGCTAAGGGTGTAGAGCTGGTCCACTGTTTCATTAATTTTGCAACTTAACGTTTCATTTTAAAGCTGATTGTTTATTTTTGTTTCCCACAACACCATCTTGGATTCTGAAGGGCACCTCAGTTTTATGTTGTTTGCATTCCCCGTATTCATGGGATCAATCCCATCATTCCACAGGAGACACACGGTGGATGATGTCTTACTGTAATTAGCGATGGGTTTAAAGGTCATCCAGAAATAAAGAAGTGGTCATCCAAAACTCTTTCTGTGCTTGTCCTTGTGATTTATTTAATCTCTGATCTCATGGTATTTCTATTTGTGCTCTCGTTATTTGGTTTCTAATTCTTATCTTATGCTCAGTATTTTGATCATTTGGTTCACTTGATCTCCTGGTTTTGAACTCTGATTGTTCTGATTCACTTTTCTTCTTTGTTCCCTTGCTGATGGAACACATCATCGTCTTAAATAACCTTTGCATGATGGTTTCATGTGCACCTCTGATGATATACTGAGTGGTCATGGCTGTAAGTTAACAGCAACAAAATACTGGTAGCCATATTAAAACAAAAAAAACAAAATGGTGGCCTAATCTTACACTTATAATCAACATAAAAATGAACAGCAATAAAAAAGCACATGTTACAATAGTAACATACAATATAGAATGAAAGTAAAGGTCCTCAAAACAAATTCACAACTTTAAGATCAAATTGGCTTGATGGTGTCTCCAATAAAATAGTATTTATTATAAGTGTGGTCTTAATGGGAAAACTCAATAGCAGTCAAAAATAAAAGCTATGGTCTGAGATATAAGTTTCTGTTAAGATCACTACCAAAAGCAAGACGCCAATCAAAAATTTATAGTCAAAACCAAGCAAGAAATGTACACCAACAAAAAAAAAAAGTCTTAAATTTGTTTCTCTTTCGTTATTTGAAGTTTCGTGGGACTTCCTTAAGAAAGCTAAGAGTCTCGACAGATCTTAGTGTAAGCAGCCATCAATTATAGCATGGCCACCTTGATGTTATGTCATTACGTATGTAGCAGCTATGCTGCAGAATAAGGACAAGAAACCCACAAATGGGGGCACCCATGAAAAAGACACACAAAATGGTGACTAAATGACATTACTGAAAAGCAAAAAAAAAAAAAAAAAAGATGAAATAAAACAGCAAAAATTTTAAAAGAAACAAAACCTGTCCTAACAAATCCCTTACATTTTGAGCAATGTTGTATAAACCAAGTAGTTCCCAGTTTGGAAAAGAGATGGGAACTTAGTGTCTAAATAAGGAGGAATCCAAGATTTGACTCCCCCATAACTATTCACATAACAAGAAGATCTCCTAAAACAAGAATAATAGATAGATAGATAGATAGACAGATAGATAGATAGATAGATAGATATGAAAGGCACTATATGATAGATAGATAGATAAAGGCACTATATTATAGATAGATAGATAGATAGATAGATAGATAGATAGATAGATAGATAGATAGATAGATAGATAGATAGATAGATAGATAGATAGATAGATAGATAGATAACTTTATTACTCCCAAGAGGAAATTCACATACTCCAGCAGCATACTGATAAAAAACAATATTAAATTAAAGAGTGATAACAATGCAGGTATAAGAGACAAATAATAATAAAAGTGTTGAATGGTTTTATAGATTAGTACCTAGTAGACGCACCTCCAATATAATGCTTAATCCAATTTGGCTGCTTGAATCTGATATGTGAGCTCAACACATGTAAGTTAACAAATTAAAATCCAGGTTTTAGACATACGTGGGCTTAATGGACTTTACCGTTTCATACTGAAATCCACTGTTTATGTTGTGTTAGAAAGTACTCCCCATGTCCATACGGGCACTCACTGGGTATTTGGAATTTATTCCACGTCCCAAAGCATGAATGTTAATTACAGACAATAAACTGGCATAGATGAGTCAGCGTGTGGGTATGTCTATGTGAGTAAGAATTATTGAACCGAGCTGGTATACAGTCTAGGCTTGATAACTGTGCTGAATCCAGCAGATTCTGGACACTCCATATTGAAATAAGCAGGTTCAGAAACTGGAATGATTTATAGATAGTATGGTACGATATAGTATACTGCATGTTCATTAGTTCACCAATAATCATCAGAAAATTCCATATTTAAAGCACTGCAGTCATATTTATTAAGGATGAAGCCATCACACAAGCTACGCTGTCAATGAAATAATATTCAATTTTCCCAGAGCCAATTTCCATCCCCAAGGTCTAGTCAAGTGCATTTATAGCTGTCTCACTCAACTGTCATAATACCTGATTTTCTTCTTGTGCAAGGTGAGCCCATATGATGTCTTCACACAAATGAGATAAGAGTTGAGTTATGTGGTATTCACTATCAGCAGACCTGTTTCCAAGTGTTAGTCTCGAACTACTGTCTTTAGTTTTGGAATACTCACTCTAGCCTAGGTTCTTGTACAGTAGTGTGGTGTAGTGGTTAAGAAATTGAAATCTAATTCTATATCTAATTCTCATTTTGTACTCTCATAACCTGCTGGTACTCCAACCAATATAAGCATGTAGTTGTATTATATTTCTTTATTCGTAAAGTGCCTCAGGATGATTATTTGCTCTAGACACACTTTATCAAATAAATGTTGGTAGGTCCACATGTTATCCCAGTTTTAGATAACTCTTTATCTAGTCGTATGAGACTATTTGGGCAAGGGACACCCAAGGCTTTCAGTAATTTATACCAAGGAATCTGTGAGGAATACACACAAATACAGTACATCACACTGGTAGAGGAAAAAACTCAATTACTTCTGCAAAACCATTTTGATTATGAATGTATTGTTAATATCAAGGAGTTTGCATGTTCTCCCCGTGTCTGCGTGGGTTTCCTCCCACATTCCAAAGACATGCAGTTTAGGTGGATTGGCGATTCTAAATTATCCCTAGTGTGTGCTTGGTGTGTGTGTGTGTGTGTGTGTGTGCGCCCTGCCCGGGGTTTGTTTCCTGCCTTGCGCCCGGTGTTGGCTGGGATTGGCTCCAGCAGACCCTCGTGACCCTGTGTTAGGATATAGCGTCTTGGACAATGACTGACTGACTGACTGTTGATGAGTATGTAGTAACTGGGCCACCAATGTAATCCAGTCACACTTAGCCTAAAATGACAACATCGATCTGATATGTGTGCTCAACACGAATAAGCTGAAATGTTCAGATTCAGTCTGGATGGTAGCCATGATTGGTCTGGATTCAGATAGACCAGACACATGTCTGGTCGGTCAGGATATAGCGGGTTGGATAATGGGTGGATGAATGGATGTTAATATCAAAGAGAGATCTGATCTGATCAATTCATATACTGCCATGCCATGCACAACTTTGTTTTTTGTCTGTAAACGCCATTGAGTAGTAGCTTGCTCTTCTACAACACAGTGCTAGGCACCAAGTTTTGAACCTCAGCCTAATCTTTTCGTCTAGTGTTTGCATATTCTTCCTGTGTTCACATGAGTTTTCTCCCAAAGACATACAGCTTGGTTACTCTGGCAGCTTTAAATTGGCACAGGAATAATAAATGTAGGAATGTGTAAAACAAATTCCCATTCCACCAAGATGCAGTCTCACAGGTTCTTGGTTCCAAGTCTTTGCCTTTAGCTATAAATTATTATATTTCTTTTTCAGCTTGGAAAGAGAAACAAACCCACTTGATATATGTGTAAGAAATATAGCCAGGTTGCCCAAAAAGAACTACAGCACTTTCCATACTTGAGTGAAAATGAACAGGAAATGTTTGCAACTGTGTGTCTTGCTTGCCTTAGTATATTCATAAGAGTGTGCACATTGGATTCTTCAAAGCCCTAACCGTCCATCGCAAAACAGTGTGGAAAGAAGCATTTTTAGATTTGCTCTGCTGTTATGAGGTTAAAGCAAAAAGCTTTTTGTATTGCATCATCATGGGCAGTTTTTCTTGAGGACTGTAAGAGTGCCACATGATACAATTCAGATACGTACATTGAATCTGAAATATTGCTGAAGTATTTAAGGAGAGTTCAACTCCACAAGAATGTCGATGAATTCCTACTTCAACACGACAGCTTAGACAGCCCACTACAGACTCTTTTGCAGAATTCCCAGGAGTAAGTGGGTGCCATTTGGTTGAGGTCTCCATGACTGTACCTGAGCCCGACTCTCTCTTTGACTTTGTCTGTTTTGAATGACCGTAATCCCTACCGCCCCGCATCCAATGAAGTTTATTTTCTTCTCGGATGCTGCTGACTGGAGTTTGTATTTTCCTTTCCTCTGTGGTCAAGTATTCAAAGTTTAACAATTAATTAATAGATAAATATTGCTGCGCTCCATCTACTTCCACTTACGTAATATTAATCGCATTCGTCCCTCCCTCACTCCTCATACTACTGCCATTCTTGTTCATAGTCTTGTCACTTCTCGGCTGGACTACTGCAATTCACTCCTCTTTGGTCTCCCTAATAAATCTCTTCACAAGCTTCAGTTAGTCCAGAATTCTGCAGCACGTATCATCACTGGAATCCCATCTTTTCACCATATTACTCCGGTCTTGCAGCAGCTTCATTGGCTCCCGATCAAGTTTCGTATTGATTTTAAGATTCTGCTACTAACTTTTAAGGCCATCCATAACCTCGCACCTCCATATCTGTCTGACCTTCTACATACTGCCATTCCATCCCGTAACCTTAGATCCTCTTCCTCCATCCATCTGACCGTTCCTTCCTCCCGTCTAACCACCATGGGGAGCAGAGCTTTCAGCCGTTCTGCTCCCAAGCACTGGAACTCATTACCTGCGGATCTCCGAAATATCAAATCATATTCATCTTTCAAATGTAAACTTAAAACACATTTGTTTAAAATGGCTTTTTCTTCTTCCTCCTAATTATAGTGGTTTTGTTTGGTTTTAATTTTTAGATTTTCTGATGTTTTAAGTTGTTTATAATTGTGTTTTGTATTTATTTATTTATTTGTTTGTTCGGTGTCCTTGAGTTCCCTGAAAGGCGCCTTGTATAAATAAAATGTATTATTATTATTATTACTACTTTGTGGTATTGTCTGTTTAAATAAATCTGTTTATTTATGTAATTAGTAATTTGTTAAAGATGTATCTGTATTTACCTGTGAACAGCAACCTGCCCCTACACTCAATGAGGAGCACTAAACAAAAATAAACTGAACTGAAATGACCACTGTAAGATAAGCGCTATTTAGTGCTCGACCCGACACAGATTAGACACGCGAGGCACGTTTAAAATTAAATAAACTTTTATTTTCTTCGACTGTGGGCTAAGCCTTCACAACACAGCCTCAAGCACACAGTAAACACAAATATTTGCTCTTCTTTGGCACCACCTCTCCTTCCCAGCAATCTTGTCCTCCTCCACCCGACTCTGGCTCCCTTTATAGTTCACCTGAAAGTGCGACAGGTGCTTGATCCCTGATTTCCGGCTGCACTTCTGGGTGTGACGAATTGGTTGCCCACACAGGCTCAGGAGTCCCAAATACAGCTCCCCCTGGCGGTACCTGCAGGACCCAACAGGACTGCACCCAACTCCAATTCCCAGGATGCCCTGCGGGAACCCGAGGCACTGTTCCACCCCAGGGAGGCAGCCAACTAGCGTTCAGGGGGAGGTATTGCAATGTCCATGGCTGCTCCCCCTGAATATAGTGTGCATGGGTGTCCTTGCTAGGTAAGGACGCCAAGCGCCTGTCACACCACACACAAGGTTAAAAATACCAGAAGCAACCACAACACTCAACTGGGCTGTTCTCACCAACCCACCTAAAGCCCGGGTTCTGCTTCAGATTTCCATGTGTTTCCAAGCTTTAAAAATGTCTCCTTTGGCAAATCATCTGGGAGTGATTGTGAGGTTATTGAAGATGTGAAGAAGCGGTGAGTAGAAGATTCAGACTGGTACAAGAAGGGGATACACACTACTCGCTGTTGAAGATAATGGAGTTTAGGGAGAAAATGGAGGAGTCTAGCAAATACATCTAGTTATCCTACGAGAATGTTACAATTATTCTAGAACAAAATTACTAGCAACAAAAAAATGTGTTGTTGAGCAACCTTCACAAACTGCTAATATGCCCGTAATCTGCATTATTTCTTTAGAGGACTTCTTTTTTAGACTTCCCTGTTAGACAAGCCTAATAGAATTACTCTTTAGCTTTTTTCTTTGTGATCTTCAGTTAATTACGTTATGGTTTAGCCAGGTTTTATACCCGTATCATGTACATGGTTGTTTTATGTATTACCAGCTGTGCTGCCCATTTGAAATCTAAGTAATCAACCTAGACATCCATGTTAACATTTGCAGTGCAAACGTATTTTGCAATGCATTTAGTAATATAATCCATTGCTTTTGTGTTTCCAACAGATGGGGCATCACAAACGTTGGCAATAATAAAATGCATTACTACAAATGCTTGAGATGCCCCATCTGTTGGAATAACATAGCAACTGGATGGGTACATCGACACACAGACACTTTTATTAAGATGGATTTTTACGTTTTGTTATATATTTTGTATATTATATTTTGCATATCGTCTTCTTTAATTATTATGTTTACGTGTTTAGTTATGTGCCCTGTCCCCATAATCTTGAGTTTCAGGGGGCAGGGCCACCATAACGCACAGCTGGTTGACTGCCCTCTGCCTATAAAAGCTGAGGCATAAGGTCAGGTCCGGTCCTCTACATCGGCATTATGTTTTTCAAGAATTTAACTGTTTTGTGGATTTTTCTGAAATTGTTCTTGTTCTGTTTTTTGAGTTCTGATTTCCGGTTGGTGCATTGACTTTGATTGCTTTGGGTTGTCGTTTTAGGAACACCTTTTTGGCTTTCCTTTTGTTATTTTTATATATTAAGGTTCCATTATTTTCCAAGAGCCAGAATTTTTTTTTTTTTTTTACATGGATTACATTCTCTTAAATATATTTTTTAAAGTGAAAGGAGTACTTTGTTGCTGGGCCTTTCCCTTCTGTGCCTTTGTAGGCCAAAGTCTACTTTAAATCAGAGAGAAAGTCCTTTTGGAAGAGTAGACCTCAGGTTTGGGCCTAGATTTGGGAGGCTTGGTCTCCACTTTGGTATTTTTGGGAGTATTTTTGAGTGTATGACATTACACTATACATTACAGAGTATGCAGTAAGATATTCATTATATTGCATATATCAATAACAGAACATTTTCAAGCCTGCTTAACTGACAAGGACAGAGGCAGTCCTTGCAGCACCTGGCAAAAAAGGACAGCAAGATAAGATAAGATAAGATAAAATTCTCAAACCTGCTTAGTTTAGTTTAGACTCCCAGGAGTCAAAGTCTTTCCTGGCAACTTCAGGTACACAGCAGTAAATAACCCTGGAGAGTTCAGAGTCCACACACTCACACATACACCATTGTAGTGGCCAGTTTGGGAGCAACAGTTAACTGAATGCACACGCCTTTGGCAATTTGAGAAGAAAATCGATACATATACAACGAAAACACGCATGCTGCACAGGCACGGAGTTCAACCCCAATATGCTACATTTGGGAGGCAGAAGTACTAAGCAAAAGTTCCAGCCATATACTGGTCTTACTAGGGAAAATGACCAATCCTATAGTTTGAGGCTCTCCAAGGCTCGTAATGGAAAGACATGGCAACCCATCAAACTACTTGAACTAAATCTGATGTACTGATGGAGTTCCTGAACGGATTAAAAGAATTCAAAAATGTTTGGATACATCAATTTCTAATGGTTATTGTTTTTTGTAGTTTTATTTTCTATATGGGATTCTTTCCATTCATTTTACCTGGGATAGGTTAGTTACTTCGAAAGTCAATAGACAGACATTTAATCTATCTACTTAAAACTTTCTGGATTTTAAATCTCTAAAATGAAGTTTGTGTCGTTTTAGATTTGTGTATTTGCTTTTTTGATTTGCTAAAATATTTTATCATTATGACAATGACATATTTTGATGCCCTCTTGAGCACAGTTCACATGGCTATAGTCATATTGCAATGAAGCCTATTGCTGGCTCCAAACGCTGTTACGATGTAGCCAGGGTTTTATCCCCGTGAGAGGATAATGAACACAGACAGTAAAATCTAGATTGGAACCTTTGACTGGAGCCTTGAATCAGCAGCAAACTATAGAGCAACCTCACTTTCCTGAGTAACTGCTCATTTCTTATATAGTCATTTTAGTGAAATAAAATTATATTACACTACTGATGATATATGGGAGAAGTGGTGGCTCTGAGGCTAGGGACTTGCACTGGTAATCGGAAGGTTGCTGGTTCCAATCTCATAAATGCCAAAAGTGACTCTACTTTGTTGGGCCCTTGAGCAAGGCCATTAACCTGCAATTGCTCCGTCCTGGGTATGATGCTAATCTGCATCCATCCCTGCATGTAGGACCTCCAACCTGCAGGGAAAACCTGAGGGTTTGTGGCAGAATTGGCACTCCGGCCACCATAAAGAACCTCGCGCTGTTCCATTCCATCTGAACTGGTGTGCTGCTGAGGTGTCACCTGTTACATGGCTGCACTCGGGTCCTAATCTGGGATCCTGAGTTGGTTTGTCATGTGGTGGGTGTGGCAAGCGACTGCTCCTAAATGATGATGGTGGGAGAGCCATGGAACGTATAATACTCATTTCAAGACACAAGGGGCCGTATTGCACTAATCAGTGTTGTACAAAAGCTGAATTGAATTCTCATTTTTAAGACGAGAGGCCGAGGATCTGCTTAAAATGTGAAAAGATCATTAATCCCTGGGAAGTTTATGGCACCGGTGAAGAGATTTTGCTCAGTAGTCCAGCCTTGAATTCATGATTAGCCTTGTGGGTTCCATTCAGGGTACATGTATGCGGTCTACTTGCTTGTCCTTACAAAGACAGTGGAGGCCTCATTACTTGTCTTGTGTTCCTTAGTGAATCTGGAGGTTTATGACTGTACAGCATCACCCAAAAATAATTGTATAGCTTGACAAAAAATGTAATTTGACATTCTACCATCTTCTACCAGTTCCACCTTTGATTAAATTAGTGACTTCCATGCTGAAAGACTTGCGAAAGAATTAAATCACTGTGTATCTGCAACTGCAGCAGAGTCCAGTGTGCGGCGTAGCAAGTCCTCATCTGACTGCGGGGCACACGGAGCATCTCTACTTCAAACTCTAATTGTTTACTGCTCTTATGAAGATGTAACCAACTGCAGCAATTTGATCTTCTTTAAATATTTCAAAGAAAATGAAAAGCCCAAGGGTACAATAAATGCTTTAAATAGTCTTTCAAGATAACTCCCTGGAGACCATCCTGACTCCAAATACCTAATTTAATAAATATGCTATTTATTAAATATGCTGTTATAAAGTGCTCATTGAATTCACGTTTTGCATACCCTTATTGCAAATTGACTTGCAGCACTAGCCTTAACGTTGCTCTTTTTTAGCTCCTACTTAACTGCACAGGTTTTTCTGTTCTTTTCAGACCACCTACACTACTTTTCTATCCACTGAAGTTCATTAGCACCTCCAAGACAATGCCAAATGTGGCTAATGTAAGCAGTGTTAAGTCTCTAATTTTGCAAAGAATAATTCTCCTTGATCTAATGATTAATTTATGCACATGAACAAATTAGCTGTTTTAGAAATAATGGGCTGGCTAAAGTACAAAAACTTTTTTTTAATCAATGTCATCACTTAAATGTCTAGAGGGCTATATTTCTGTTTAGGGGGAAAAAAGAAAGGAGTTTTTAATAGTAGGTACTTCATTATTCAGCGGCTAAATGGATGTGTTTGCACCAGTGGTAGGGAGTCTCATAGGGTGGAGATATTCCTGGATGAGCGTGGCCAGAGCTGGGCTGTATCTAGCTCAGCTTCTCAGGGCTCAAACAAAGGTGAAGGTTATTTGTTAGTGAACATGCAACATGAAGCCGAACTAAATAAACTCAATAAACTTATAAAGAAGGTTTTCACTGTCCTGGGAGTCTGTTTGAACTCTCTTGATGCAGTACTAGAGGCTTTTATCAAACTACTGCTCATCATGGACAATGGACTGTTCAATACTGTTCATCATGGACAATGGACAATCATCAGTCGAGAGTAGACAGGAGTCCCCGTGGACTTTGATGTTTGCTGATGACATTGTCATCTGTAGCGATAGTAGGGAGCAGGTTGAGGAGACCCTGGAGAGGTGGAGATATGAGAATGAAGGTCAGTAGGACCACCAAGAGAGAATACATGTGTGTGAATGAGAGGGAGGTCAGTGGAATGGTGAGGATGCAGGAAGTAAAGTTGTTGATAAGTTTAAATACTTGGGATCAACAATACAGAGTAATAGGGAGTGTGGAAGAGAGGTGAAGAAGAGAGTGCAGGCAGGGTGGGATGGGTGGAGAAGAGTGTCAGGAGTGATTTGTGACAGACTGGCATGAGCAAGAGTGACAGGGAAGGTCTACAGGACGGTAGTGAGACCAGCTATGTTATATGGGCTGACGACGGTGGCACAGAAGACAGAGCTGGAGGTGGCACAGTTAAAGATGTTAAGATTTGCATTGGGTGTGACGAGGATGGAGAGAATTAGAAATGAGGACATTCGAGGGTCAGCTCAAGTTGGACGGTTGGGAGACAAAGTCAGAGAGGCGAGATGGTGTTTGTATGGACATGTGCAGAGGAGAGATGAGGGGTATATTGGGAGTAGGATGCTAAGGATAGAGCTGCCAGGGAAGAGGAAAAGAGGAAGGCCTAAGTAAAGAGAGGACATGCAGGTGATGGGTGTAACAGAGCAAGATGCAGAGGACAGAAAGATATGGGAGAAGATGATCCACTGTGGCAACCCCTAACGGGAGCAGCCGAAAGAAGAAGATCATGGCACTCCTCTTCTGGATATCATTCTGCCTAAGCAGAGGACACTTTTATAGCAATATGCTGATCCAACTCTGCTGCTTCAGAGAACCCTATATGAGGTCATTTCTGCCAGCAGCCAGTACAATATATAATGAATCCCCCTACTGCCAGGGGGATGTTGATTTCTTTCCTTTTAGAAGGACATTGATTTGTTGCTTATACTTTATATTGACCTGCAATAATGATCTGTCTTGTGTGACTGTTGAAGTATGTTTTTCAATTTAGTTTTAAATCAATAAAATTTCTATCAGTCAATCATAACATTCTCAGACCCGCTTAGTCTAATTTTTTATCACACAAGGAACTAACTACGGAGATGAGCTATTCCTTTGCAGGGCCCACTTATGCATTTCTTCATGAAGCTGAAATTAAAATAGTTTGGAACTGACACCATTTCTCCTTGAGAACTAAGAAAACTTGTAATGATATAAAGTAGTCAGGCATTAATTTGAACTTGAATCCCTTTATTACTCAGAGAAGTCTATAAAAACTAGAGGCTAGGAAACATTGTAGGATATCTACAGAAGGTTTTTGATGATCCTGGAAACAGCAAGTTGGTTATCTGGTCTAATTTTGTATTATATTGTCTCTTTGAAACTATGCTTGCAGTCATAAATTGAGAATAATAACAGTGTTCATTTAGAAGAAGGAATTGTATAGTATTGAGATGCAGGGAAATTAAATATAATGTTTTTAAAAGTAAGGATATACTCAGCTCTCCATTATAATATAAAAATTCTGGAACGAGAAGAGACTTTTTAGCCTGGGAAGAGATGTGGGTTTTTCAGAGAGATACTTTCATGTCCCGCGAGACGAGACTTTGTGCCAAGAGATTTAACCAGGCCCGGGGCCAGAAATAAACGACAAAGAGTAGATGACGTAAATTAGAATGTTGTAAAGAATTCAGAAACGCTGGCGCGATACACATGCAGAGCAGGTTAGAGATAATGAAAGTATTAAAATTCGAAAGGCTCAAAAAAATGATAGTAAAGATCACATTAGCGCAAACAATTACTCGGTGAAATAACGGAACAGCGAAAAGAGATCGACTATATTGTTTGGATTTAAATTTTAAGTCGGAGACTTGTAGATCATATAATTTGTGTTGCCATCAGGGAAAAGTATCGTTTCTACACAATGAGGAGGCGTATCCGCGAGAATTAAAAGATTGGTTGTTTGGTAAAAGTGAAATCCACATAAGCGAGCGGCAGAGACGCAAGAGTGGCTGGCATGTATGCAGGTCGGGGGGTTGGCAAGCGAAGCGAGGAGGGGACGAAGCCCCTAGTATAAAAGAAAAAAAAAACATAAAAATGCATTATTTAAAAAATCTTACCTATTTCACCTACTCTCAAGCAGACAAGGCATTAGACGTAAAACCTATTTTGAAGAAAGAAATTGAAGGCCTGCGGTGGGCTGGTGCCCTGCCCGGGGTTTCTTTCCTGCCTTGCACCCTGTGTTGGCTGGGATTGGCTCCAGCAGACCCCCGTGACCCTGTAGTTAGGATATAGTGGGTTGGATAATGGATGGATGGATGGAAATTGAAGGCAGGTAATGTTTAAGTTATGTAGTTTACGAGTGAGAGCTGTTTTGATCTTGATGTTACAAGAGGGACATAAGCAGCAACTGGTAACCCATCTACTAAGAATTTACTTAGTGCTGTTGGAGTAGAGAATGACCCCTGCAGCACTGAACTACACACAGATTTGTAATCAATGGATGGATTAATGAACACCTTAATGTTAAAGCACTGAAAAGAACTGAACGATGCAGACAGTAGAAAAGAGTTAAATACACCTAGGCAGGAGATATGGTACAAGTATTAACTTCATTCAATTAAGAAAAGCCCACACAACCTCTTTGGGTAAATTTTGATTTTGATTTCAATAAAACCACCCTAAATTTAATCTGTTCAGGATGGAACTTTGTGACTTTTCCTACACTTCCTCAAATTAACAAAGAGTAAATATTTTCAACTTCCCATAATATGTGCAGCTTCTAAAAGTTTTTACCTTGCCTGTTTTGACCCACCGTTGAATTTAATGGAGTTCACATTTTGAACATTACCATATCCTTTGACCCACCATATATTTTAGTGGCATTTATTCTTGTTTTAGGTTACTTTGCATGTTCACCACCCATAAGAAAACACCTAATTACAGTATCATCTTTTGTACAGTTCTGTGAAAAAGTATTTGTCTGAAAAAGTACCTTCTCATTGTGTGAGCACACAATACAATTTTTAAAAAACTGACTTTCTTTATTCAAGGAGCAAGTTATCCATCATCCCTGTCACACTCATGTGAAAAAGTAATTGTTCCCATAGTTTCAATACTTGGTTGCGGCAACTTTAGCAGCAGTAATTGCTGCTAAATTCTGCTGATGATTTTATATCAGTTTTTCACATTACTGTTAAGGAATTTTAGCCCACTCTGCTTTTCCAAACTGCGTTCATTCAGACATTGGTAAGTTTGAGCATGATTACCTTATTTCTGGTTCTGACACAATATCTTTATTGGCTTCAGGTTAGGATTTTGACTAGACTACTACAAAAGTCCATTTTTTTTTCTTCTGAGCCAATCAGTTGTACATTTGCTTTTCTGCTCTAAGTCTTTGCTTTGCTACGTAATCCAATTACACTTCAGCTTCAGGTCACGGACGCTTGACTGGACATTCTCCTTAAGAAATGTTTGGTAACGTGAATAATTCCTGGTTCCTTCAGAAATGGCAAGTCTTTCAGGTCCTGAGGCATTACCACTGTGCTTTTATTGTGGGTTGATATTCTTACTGTGGAGTTCTGTGTTAGGTTTATGCCAGACATAGTGAGAGCTGTATCATCCAAAAAGTTCTGTCCATATAACATAATCCCAACAAAGCTTGGTGAGCATTCACATATTTCTAAATATTTCTTTGTCTAAAATCCATTGCATAAGATACAACACAATGTATTACTGGTCTGCTTTCACTTAATTAATTAATAGTATATGCAGCAGTAAGTAGATAGGGGGAAAATGTTTGATATGGTTAGATATTTGTTTGGTACAATACCAAGACCTGTCAAGTTACTTGAACTGGCATTGAACAGACCTCCTCTTCCTCTTCTTCTTGTATCGGCTGCTCCCGTTAGGGGTTCCCACAGCGGATCATCTTCTTCCATATCTTTCTGTCCTCGTCATCTTGTTCTGTCACACCCGTCACCTGCATGTCCTCTCTCACCACATCCATAAACCTTCTCTTAGGCCTTCCTCTTTTCCTCTTCCCGATCCCAAGCCCGGATAAATGTGGAGGATTAGGAAGGGCATCCGGCGTAAAATTTTGCCAAATCAATATGCGGACAACAATTGAACAGACCGATAGCTTGAAAAGAATCAAACATTACAGAAAAAGTATAGGACTATTAAAAATGTAGAAATAAAAAAGAAAAAAAGGTAGAAGTATGAAAGAAGTGAAGAGAATTAAACAAGAATACTGAAAATGACACACCAGTAAAAAGAGTGGAATGTTTTCCTTTTCGAAGATTCAAAAATAATATGGAAACAGATGAGAAAAAGTTTTAACAAATAAGCAAAAAGACATAGCATGGCAAATTGTAAAAGAATTATTACAAACAAGAGCAACTTGGAACAAAAAGAAATAAAGAGGGAGGCTTGGAAGAAGACAATGTAACATGTGTTCTGGTTGTGTGAAATGGCAAAAGAACTTTGGCAAATGCTGTACAAATAAATGGAGCAAGGCATTGAAAGGTAAGCAAATAACACGGGGAATGGTATTATAGGGTAAGGTTATATTTAAACTGAATTATATATTAGCAATGGGTTATCATAAAAATAGGAAAGGAAGTATAAAATGATAAAATAATAATGATAATATTTTGAAAGTGTATACATAAAGCAAAGGAACATGTGATAAAGAGGAAAAGAAAAGAAAATGAATGTGAAAAAATGAGAGTCATGAAACAAGTACATGTACCGTTAAATGGAGATGAATCGGTAGGAGAAGATAAAAATGAATTGAATGACTAATATGCGTGCTGTAAATACAAGCATGGTGAAGGGTGTGTGTGGCAGTTTCATTACAGTAAATCCAAGACTAGTGCGGATATTATTCCACAACTAAATAGCACCCCTGTAAAGTTTTTCTTTAGAAATGCGAGAAAAGCACTAGATGTTACTCGTAGATAGCAGAGCATTCTACTCTTGCTTCTCTTCCATGAGTTTTTACTCTGCCTCTCCCTTGTAGTGGAGTCATGATCATTGACCTGCAGTCCTTTAAATGTTCTTTTGGGATCCTCGTTGGCTTTTTGAATGAGTCATCACTATGCCCTTGGGGTAATGTTGGCAGGCCGACCATTCCTGGGAAGATTCACCACTTTTCCAAATGTTCTCTGTTTTAAGATAATGGTTCTCATTGCAGTATGACGGAGTCTCAGAGCCTTACAAATGGCTTTGTAACTGTTTTCTGATTAGTAGGCTGCAACAGCTTTTTACTTAATATCTTCTAGAGTTTTCTATCGTCAAGGAACAGTGTTTACCTTAAAAGCCTTGCATGGACTATTTCACTCTCATGGTAAGGCTCAATATTTGGCGAGGTTTCGTTTCAGCAGGGCGGCTGCAAACAGGTCTGGCCCTGTTCAACTGAGTCTATTCCTCGATTAATTTTGGTCAGCTTTTTGAGCGAGTAAACTAAAGAATTAATTATCCTTTTCACACAGGTTGTTAGATAACTTTATTACTTATATATATTAAACAGCAATTAGAAATGGTATTCATCTAATATCACATTTTGTCTAAAGATCTAAAGCCATTCATTTTGACAAACATACAAAAATCGAGGATATTAGTAAGGGACAAAGGCTTTTTCAAAACACCTAAAACTATCTGCACTACAATCAGTATGAATTACATTAGGTATAGGGTACAAGGCTGATGTTCATGGCACCTAAACAGGGGTGTCAGACTTGTGTCTAAAATAACCTGTAAGGTATTGCTTTGTTCTTGCATTTGAAGATATTGAACAAGTTAAAGGAAAGTAAGAAACCAGAAAAGAAAATTAGTCTTTAGTTATTTTAAAAATGAGTTCTTCACAGAGGATATAACAGCAGAATTAGAAGAGCTGGCCAAAGGAACATAGATATATGTCTTAGGAAATACACACAAACAGAAATGCATGGCACAAGTCATCGACAGCATGTCCTTTCATCGTTTGAGTTCTGTTGTCTGAGCTAAATACATTTAATTGTGAATAAAAGATGCTTAGGTTGGCATAAATGCTTCTGCGATTTCCAGAGTCTACTCTTCACAGAAATTATTATTGATTAAGAGATAGAAAGCCACCATTATTGCAGTAAGATTTGACAAATGTACCAAAATGAAGAGTTGCCATCCCAATTAGTGTACGTTTATTTTTGATACACCACACTGTATAGACAATTTCTTGTATGAATAAAAAATACACATTAATATTGTGGGTGGTGGAGTGGTTAGTACTGTTACATCATGAGTTCATATCTAACCATGGTCATTGCCTGGATGGGGATTGTCGTACCTATTTATGTAAGGGCTATTCCTCTGGGTGCTCTGTATTTCCTACAATATCCCAAAAATGTGTGCATTTGATTAACCACTGGCTCTAAGTTGGGCCTTTACGAGATGAGCATGAGATGGGCCTCTTGTCCTACATGCGATGTTACTACAGTAGTATTGGCTGCACTTCCTATTGACCGTGAAATGGAATAAGTGCATTTTGAAATGGCTAGCTAGGTGGAAAATCACATTAATCCTAATTCAGTCTATTCAGTGCTTTGAATCAAAGGAAGGTTCAAATATTCAAAAGTCTGTATTATTTTGCTCTTCCTTACATTTTTAATGTTTTCCTTGGCATTTCCCAGGTACCAAAACCTGTACTGAATAGCCTTTTATAGGGTGAGGACATCCATTTTAATATCTTTACAGTATTAAGTAATAAAGTAGTAAATGATTTCCAGGTTAATTCAGACAGAGGCTGTTTATCTGTTCTCATCTTCTTAGATCTGAGTGCAGCATTCGATACCATTGATCACAGTATTCTTATAAATCACCTTCGGTGGGCCTCACTGGCAATGTCTTAAATTGGTTTGAGTCTTACATCACAGGTAGAAAATTGTTTGTTATTTGTGGTAATTATACTTCGAAGATACATGATATTCTATATGGTGTTCCACAAGGACTCCATTCCTGGGTCCACTGCTCTTTTCGATTTACATGCTTCCATTAGGTCAGATTATCCCAAGGCATAACGTGAGCTGCCACAGCTATGCTGATGACACACAGCTGTTTTTATCAATAGCGCCTGACAACCCCGACTCTCTTGATTCACTGACACAATGTCTTACTTGTGCTTCTAAATGGATGAGTAGTAATTTTCTCAAACTTAATAAGGAGAAAACAGAAATCTTACTGATTGGCAAAAATGGATATAATGAGGGAATTAGAAATAAACTTGATCCATTAGGCTTGAAAGTCAAGACGGAGGTAAAGAATTTAGGGGTAATTATTGATTCATACCTGAATTTTAAATCACATATTAATCAGATTACTAGGACTGCATTTTTTCACTAAAGAAATATAACAAAAGTTAGACCACTTATAACTTTGCATAATGCTGAGAAATGAGTTCACACTTTTGTTTTCAGTCGACTAGATTACTGTAACGCACTCCTCTCAGGACTACCAAAGAAAGACATCAATCGATTGCAACGAGTGCAGAATGCAGCTGCTAGAATCTGAACTAGGAAAAGAAAATCTGAGCACATCACACCAGTCCTGATGTTACTACACTGATTACCCATGCCATTTAGAATTGACTTTAAAATACTGCTATTCACGGTGGTGCAGTGGTAGCGCTGCTGCCTCGCAGTTAGGAGACCCGGGTTCGCTTCCCGGGTCCTCCCTGCATGGAGCTTGCATGTTCTCCCCGTGTCTGCGTGGGTTTCCTCCGGGCGCTCCGGTTTCCTCCCACAGTCCAAAGACATGCCGGTTAGGTGGATTGGCGATTCTAAATTGTCCTTGGTGTGTGAGTGTGGGTGTGTGTGTCCTGAGGAGGGTTGGCACCCTGCCCGGGATTGGTTCCTGCCTTGTTGGCTGGGATTGGCTCCAGCAGACCCCCGTGACCCTGTGTTCGGATTCAACGGGTTGGAAAATGGATGGATGGATACTGCTTATGGTTTACAAAGTCTTAAATAATCTCACGCCATCCTATATTTCAGAATACCTTTCCCCTTACACTCCAAATCATAACCTTAGATCTTCAAATGAGGGTCTGCTTATAATTCCAAGAACTAAACTTAAAAGAAGTGGTGAGGCGGCCTTTTGCTGTTATGAACCTAAAACATGGAATAGCTTACCAAAAGAAATTCACCAGGCTAATACTTTGGAGCACTTTAAAACACTGCTGAAAACACATTATGTTAACGTGGCCTTCTTAAAGCTTCATTTTAGTCTAAACTTGATATTCTATATATGCATTTAATTATCATTTTCCACAATCCGTACTTTCTCTGCTGTTCTTTTTCCGTTTGTCCTGTGGTGTCAATCTGCACCACCACTACCTGATCAAAGCACTGTGATGTCCCTCCATTGATGGATTGAAGGCCTGAGGTCCACATGACCATCATCATCTAATTCTTCCACGTGAAGCCTAAAAACCATGAGGACTGACTGAGATCATTGATATTAGGTAGGATGCCTAGTGTGGGCTGGGTTGTCTCGTGGCTTTTGAACCCCTGCAGATTTTGTTTTTTTTTTTTTCTCCAGCTCTTGGTTACTTAGTATTGCCTAATCTTATTTTTATATTTTTGTAAACTTTTCTTTGTTTATCTTGTAAAGCACTTTGAGCTACATCATTTGTATGAAAATGTGCTATAAAAATAAATGGTGTTGTTGTTTTTGTTATTCTTCTTCTAACATCATTAAACCATACGACCCAGAACATCTTCTTGATCACTCCATTTTTGTTTCATATTTAGAAAAATACAGTTTTACATCTATTCATTGACTAATTCACTTACTCAGTTTAGAATGACAGAGAAATAATGTTAATCCTAGCAGCAGTATGAACTGTTGAACGATTTCCAGTAAACGCATGCATGTTTAGAAATGAGAAGGTGCAACTTGGATGTTTGTGGACAGCTTGCGTAGTCAAACTTTGCTTATTAAATTTCATGTTAAATGTGTAATTAAAGTTTCCATTTCACAGAGCACATTTCAATGCATGCATATTTTATTGGTCAAATGTCTGTTATGTACATAATAAGGAGATGCGGGAGGAAATGACAACAGGGAGATGTCAAAGGGTTGGAAACCAGCTGGGATCCTATTTAATCTGTACAAAACAGAATGAAGAATTGAAGAAAGAAAAGGTACCTTGGATGTTCTTCAGTGCCTCCTTCTCAGGAACAACAACAACAACAACAACATTTATTTATATAGCACATTTTCATACAAACAGTAGCTCAAAGTGCTTTGAAAGGGGTTTAAAGTGCTCTGTGCTGCGGAACTCAGTTGAGTCCTGCTGCTAGTCCAGAAATGAACACTGATATTGCTTTTTAAATTGCCCAGGGGGCAGAAAAGGCAAAACCCTCAGCATGAAGCCGGAAGTGACAGTAGTGGCCATTGCGTGACTCGCCCTCTTGCCTACTAGTTAAGAATTCTTTCATCCTTTGTTAGTGTGTTGACTGTCAAAGCTCTCTGTGTTTCCTTTGGCCAGTCTCTTCAAGGTTCCATGGTCCTCTAAATGACCCCATCCTAGAGTATATTGTATATTGTATATTGTTTCAGCCCTCTTTTTTGATTTTCTCTTCCTCTCTTTCCTTTGATATCTTCTTCTAATATAATCTGCATCATGTTCAGTGCCAACCTTTTCATAATATGTCTTGCAAAATTCAGGAGAAGAGTTTGTGTAGGCAGAGCCTTTGTGTTGCTTAATTTGTGCTTCCATACAATTTTTCTGTAAGACTTAAATACATGTATCCCTTTGTTGGAGTCTGGAGTCTATGTCTCATACTCATTTGTGAGCATCAAGAATAAATAGCACTGCGGCATCCCCTTTATTGGCAGCAAGTGTAGATCGCCATTCACAGGCTGTTTTCACTCTTTTCGTTTATTTGAACAAATCCAAATATGTTATTAACTCCTTCCATCTTTTGTGATATTTATAATGCTTAACTAGTCCCAAGTTTCTATCCACTTTTATTACAAATTGTTTCATTTAATCCCACAGGACCAACCTTACAGTGCTCTTTTTAAGTTCAGCTACATGCTGCATTTTTTCCTTGCCGTGTTCAGCTTGTTATCATTGCTTGGAGGTCGACCACCTGTCTCCATTAGTAGAGCTGTCTTATTCACATACCAGTGATGGCGCACTGCACGATGACGATAACGTGCAGTGAATCCACTTGACTTCCTAGTTTTCATTCTCTTTCTCCGTACGTTTATCATTCGTTTGCTCAGAGGTCGATGCACTTGCGACTTCCTGAGCAGCTCTTCTTTTCTCCACCATAGCAGCCCACTTCTTCTCTTCTTTCGTCTGCATCTTTTTATGTTAAAACTGATTAAATCAGTGTTTGTGTTGCAATTACTTAGTACGTGATGTTTGTCTGTATTCCCTATGTCTGCATGTGTTTACTCATTTATGCGTGTGCATGTGTTCGGCCTACAATGGACTAGCGTCCTGTTCAGGTATTGTCCCTGCCTTGTGTTCAGTGCCTGCTGGGATAAGCAAGCAATAAGAAAATGGATAGGTGGATGCCAATAAAAGTTATTATTTTTGTCTGTAACAATACAATCTATTTGATTCATTGCAACTTGTCCTTCCATCTAGAGATCTCCAGCCATGATTACTTGTGGTATTTTCATTTTATTTGCCTTATTCATTTTTTACCATCTTCCGCCATTTTGCACTTAACATCACTAAAAGGCATCTCTACTTAAGGGGGCACAGTGAAAGCACATGTTATTCTAGTATTGGGGTTCAAATTAAGAAAACAATGCTTTTCTCCTGATTCTTTTTGTTAGGGACTTGTAGTTAGATTAGAAAAGAATTGTGAACTTTGTCAATGTCTTTTTTGACCTCAAATTTTGGTTAAAGATTATTAAGTGACTAGTTTGTGAAGCTTCCTAGTAGTAGACTCCTGCCCATTTCTTGATCACTCCTCTACCTGCACTCTAGTGACCCCTTTGTTTCTTGATCACACCAACCATGAACAATATATTTATTATGACATGAAACCTCCATGTGAAATCAAGCTGGTGAATGTTAGTTTCTACATCCTAACAGAGATAGTTTATCTTTTTCCATTTCAATCTTCTTCTCCAGGCTATAAGGATCAGCTCCTAGGCTTTGTCTCTTTGTTTTGACGTCTTTTTAATGGAAATAACGTATTATCAGCAAACACCCTGAACTCTTCAACTTACTTATAAGGTTGTAATTTTCTCATTGAACTTTTCCCTCGTTCCTTCCTTGTCATTCCCTTATCAGTCACAGGCAATCACAGGCAATGACTTGCATACAGTATGCCTATAAGATACATACCCTTGTATCATGCCACTGGACTTTAGTTTTCTTTTATTATTAAAATACAAAGTCTACTACAACACAAAGTTAAATTAATACTGTACTGTGTTCTGCACATATGACAATATTTATATGACTAGAAACACATTCTAAATGTTTTAAACTGAAGGCTCAGCAGTGCTTTACAACCAAAAATGGACACCCTTGAACTATAAAATGGAATATATTATGTTTCTGGATTTGATTTTTATGAGAATTTTTGTGTATCATAAGAAAAACAGAAATCATCAATATTTCCAATAAAAGTAATATTACAAATGAATAATTTAGCCCATAAAATTTACCTGCAGCTGTTCCAATAACTTTGCTTTGGGCTCCACTTGATGCTTCTCACAACTCTGCTTATAGGATGTTAGAATCCCTTGCAATGTTAGGCTGCTGACTGAAAAAAAAAAACAAAAAACAGTACAAGAATTACATTTGCTTTACAAGACATTGCAGATCTCAGTTTGTTTGTTATTTTACACTAATATTAAAATTACGTAATCATGGATGCTACACATCTTGTTTAACTGATAATAGCTGACAGGAAATCTGTATCTCGCTTTGAGCATTAGGCCACTTTGTGATCTTGGCACATTCTTTAGAGATCCATGCAAGAAATTTGGTATACTTTCATCACATGTATAAAAATGTGGTTGTAAATAATGCTAATCGTGTTCTGCCATAAATTATTCAGCAAAATTTATAGCATAAGAACTGTATGAAAATATTGTATACAATATCTAAGAAGAGCAAAATCACTAGCAGATTGTAGAACTGGAAACTTATTATTCCATCTTCCATTGTTTTAATTGCCACAGCAGGCAATCTTTTAGTCTAAACGAATTATTTATGCAGTTTTATTAAAAATTTCAATTTTAGCATTGTTATGGAACAAATAGGCAATGGACACAATGTAGGACTACATCACTTTAAAACTGGGCACACAGGCACCATGTCTCCGGGACAGAGAACTACACCTCACAAATTGAATCATTTCCATTTACATATGAGCATAAGAGATATTCCAGATATGTGTTGACATTTTATTCCGTCAAGTTCATTAGGCCAGTTAATATTGGGGTTGTCTGAGAAAAAACGAAAAAACAACGTTGTCAGGGTATCTGGACTTCATACTGTCGATAAACACATCCTCCTGTATATACTGTATGTCAATGTGATGGTGCTTTGAGTGGCACATATTTTAAGAGTTATCATTTTGAATTACTGTATTATTTATTTACAGTATCTTGCATTTATTTCAATTTTGCATCTTGCTGTTGCTGTGGAGCAGTGGTGCCGTGGGTTCAGGCTCCACAGATGTTCATTGTTGCATGGAGTTTGCATATTATTCCCTTCACCGCTTAAGCTATCCAGTTTTCTCACTTCGTTCCCAAAGACCTGTGTGATTAACTTGTAATTCAAACTGGTCCCTGAGAAAAAAAACCAAATAGTTCCTGCCTTGTACCCTGATGTAGCCAGGATAAGCTCTGCCTCCTGGGACCCTAAATTGGCTTAAGCGTTTTTTGTTATCTTGCTGTACTTTACAGATGACATGACTGGTGTATGCTACATGCAGCCTTGACTCAGAGACCATATGTGTTTCAGCTTTGTCTCACCGGTAGAGGTAGCACATACTGTATCTCTGTTTATTTAGTATATTGCTGTTACGACTCTTGCCTTAGAATTTGAACAACTGTGACCACAAATGAGCACAAATTTAGCTCTGTGAAGTTGAACTGCCTTCCATTACAAACACATTGCCTTCTTTATGTACTGATCCATAATGGCACAACAGGTGGCATCCCACTTAGTGTCCTTGAGTATGTGATCCACTTTTCAACTGAAATATTTCTTCTGTAAGTAGCCTTCTCAGACCATTTTCTTAAGCCAGTCAGAGCAGCACGTGCCCTACAGCCTAGAGATGCACTCAGTTGCTCTATTCTGGTCACTTGTTTAGTGTTGCTATATACTTATATAGTGTTAGGACCAAAACTGCTTGGAATACTTGAGACACTTGTGCTGGATAGAGTATGACCATTGTATTCCTTTACTTATACATTATCATTATTTTATAATGGAACCAAACTTTTTATTGATCTTTTTAGTCCTTTTCCAATTTTGTCTTTGATAGTTTGTACAGGGCCACTGGAACTCACACCACTAGCGTCAGGGACAATTTCTACCATTACGTGTTGCTGAGCAATCAATCATAAGAATTCAATTATTGTATGTATTGCAATTGAGGGCATGCAGGGTCGCAATAGACTCCCCTCTGTTACCTGGCTGGGAGGCCCAGGTGGCAATTAGACAGTCACAGTGGTAGGGCATTCCCTGCCTTAGCCAGAAGGTTGGCAAAAGGTGCCAGTGCAGAAGTGGGTACACTGGCATCTCGGCAGAATTGGACTGAGGAGCAATCCCAGGGCCAAGAGGTCAGTATCATTAAAGGACATGGGGAAACAACCTGTCAGCGCTTCATGCTCCCTGAACATGCTAGGTGGCAGCACCCCTTGGTGGGGATGGACACCCAATATGGACCAGTATGGACACCCACAAGGCATGCTGAGAACTGTAGATCTGCTTTACTAGGTTCAGTGAGTGCCGCAGAAGACTACTGCAGGAATCCATGATTCTTATTTTGTGGGGCTTCCACGGCACCTGAAGTACTCCCATGTCTTACATAAAAGGAACGATTCTGCCTCATCCAGGCGAGTTGGAGTCAGGTGTGGAGGACAGACAAAGCTCACCTGGGAAGAAAGAAAGAAAGAAAGAAAGAAAGAAAGAAAGAAAGAAAGAAAGAAAGAAAGAAAGAAAGAAAGAAAGAAAGAAAGAAAGAAAAAGTTTTGAATTGAGTGAGTGCCACTATTACAAGGTATGTTAATTATAATAAACCTTGCATCTGCACCTGGGACTTGTGTCTGTGTGGTTGTATCTGGGGTTTGGGGTGTTTCAATGCCCCCTACTAGTCACAATATACTGTATACTAGGGGGTTCCCCTCCGCTCACACGTCACTGCCGCTCGCATTGTGAAGAGGGGGGCTGAACGCACCACAAGGAGACGCGGTCGCTCCTCTGAAACCCCCTCTTAAACGGTGATACAATGGGAAACAAATACAGTTTTTTTTTACCTCCTCTTGGCTCGATCAGCTGCTGCCGTGCCGTGTGATCTGCATCTCATGTGGCAGTTCGAACATTTAAAAGCCTGTACAGCAGCTGTCCTACTCTTTGTCTTTTATTTCCGGCACCAGGCGTGGTTAAATCTTTTGGCACAAAGTCTCATCTCGCGGGACGTGAGTTCTTGATATTTTTTAGTTTAGAATTTCAAAATGGAATAAGAATCTGAAAATCTAACAACATCACATTAAAGTTCGATAAATTCTGAAAAGAATAATACCAAACATATATATGTAGGTTTTAAAATAAGCCCAATTTAAAGCGTGACAGAAACATGACATAATATATATATATATATATATATATATATATATATATATATATATATATATATATATATATATGATCCTCCATACTTGGGAAGTTCTGCTAACCTGTACACATTGTACCTTGTAATTTAAGCCTTTTGCAGACAGGGAAACTATACAGGTGGCTGCCCAAAACCTTAACTGTGTGTCCGGCAATTTTGCAATTTCTTTCACTATATATATATATATATATATATATATATATATATATATATATATAGTATATATATATATAGTATATATATATATTGCATAGTATGTGTATTTTTAATTTTTTTTATTTGTTGTATAATATGTTTGTTTTTTTTAGAATTTATTTATACTGTGTACACATGACAATGAACTTGACATGAATCGAGTTGACTTGATATGAGAACATTTCATGAACAAAATTCACTCAATCTTTGTGAACAGGTAACATGCAGATTCTACACTGACTATAGAAAGGTTTACTTCAACTCAGGAAATGAAGCATAAAACTGTAAAGATGATGCAGTAAGGGAGTAGGTGGAAATGTGAAATGTGTGGTTTGGGACAATGGTAGAACTGTACAAGGCTCTTTTATCTAAAACAACATGCATAGACTGCAGTGAGCTGGCGCCCTGCCTGGGGTTCGTTTCCTGCCTTGTGCCCTGTGCTGGCTGGGATTGGCTCCAGCAGACCCCCGTGACCCTGTAGTTAGGATATAGTGGGTGGGATAATGGATGGATGGATGGATGGTTTTTATCCATTTCGCTTACAAAAACAGATCTACTCACTTTACTTTCTATGAATTGAGCACCTACAGGTTTAATCAAATTGCTGTAGATGGCACATTAAAGATCAGTCAGAAAGCCTACACTGGTATCAACATGGATTAATCTCCTACTCCTTAGCTATTAGGATATAGTTGGTTGGATAATGACTTACTGACTGACATGCATAGACAAGGGCAACATTCATTTTCATGTCAGGATTGGTGGATGGACACTGGAAGATTGTGAATGAGATATTTCCAGTGCCTGTATTAAGGACAGTTGGCAGGGGGGATTAAAGCAGATGGAAACCTGTTTTGTTTTCTTTGTATGCAAGAATGCAGAAAGCGCTGCTCTTGAGAGGACTGATACTGGAGAGAGTGAGTGGGACTGTGTTCAGTGTTTGGGACACAGTACAGAAGTGTTGCCAAATGCACATCCACCCCACAGATATTTGTAAGTATACCTTATAGGAGATATGCTTTCGTAACAGGACCCTGAGTAGATTTAAGTATTTTTATTTTGCTTTATACCATTAAAATATTACGCAAGGTTTAAAGGTCCCAAAGTCCTGCTCTCCACCACACTACTTGGTAATTAATTCCACGTGTCTCTGATTCTTTGTGTGAAGAAAGATCTTCTAACATTTATGTGAAATCTGCCCTAAACAAGTTTCCAGCTGTGTCCACGTGTTCTTGTTCAAGAATTTATTTTAATGTAACAGCTGGGATCTACTGCACTAATTCCATTTCTAATTTAAAACATCTTGAGCATGTCACCTCTTAATCTCCATTTGCTTATATCGAAAAGGTTCAACTCCTTCAATAACTCCTCTAAGCTCATAAGTCTCAGTTCCCAATTTCGGCCAGGTCATCTCTCCTAGTACTTTCATTTTCTCCAAATTCAATCCTTGCAGAAATTATCTGAATATAGATCTCTTGTGTGATACTTTGGTTTCATTGCAATTATTTTGAGTTGAGTGATGCTAAGAAATTTCCCCAACTTTTTCACAGTGTGCAATAAGGGAGTGACAACACTGAGCTCATCTTATTTAGTAAGTGGTGTAGATGCCACAGGAAAGGAAGCTCACCTGGAAGGAAGAGATGGACAGACAGCCACTATTAAAGTAGAGATATCACTAGGGAACTGTTATTCCCTCAGCACGCTAGATGGCAGCAGTCCCGGATATCCACACCCAGTGGGAAGCCAGCAGAACATGCCGGGAAATATAGTCTGGCAGGGCAGCCCTGCTGGGGTCACATGGTGCCGCAAGAGGGCGTTCCAGGGAAACAAGCTCCCTACTCTAATAATGGACTTTCGTGTGACCTGGAAGCACTGCCATCGAGCAGTCGCATCGGCACCGGAAGTACTCCCGGGTCTGTAATAAAAGGGGCCGCACTGCCTTATTCAGACAAGTTGGAGCTGGGTGGTAGAGAGGCACCACTCGACTGGAGGAGGGCAGTGCGGTGGTGAGAGAGACCATATTGAGGAGAAAGAAAGACAAGTGTTTTGTGCTTTGTGTAAATACTTTTTTGGAGATATTTAAAAAAAAAACAACCTTTATTTATTTTGATAAAGGAGTTTGCTTTTGTGATCATGTCAGGGTTTAGACAGGCTGGTGCCCAGGTGTCCATTACAGTGGATTTTAATCTTTCTAGACACTTTCCCACTCACAAAGAAGAAAATACATATCTTGAACAAACAGTTTTCTTTACAGCATTGTAACGTAATGTTCCCAAGCCTCTTAATCCAATTCAGCATTGCAGGGGGCTGAATCTATCCTGGTAACAAAAGGTGCAAGGCAAGAAACAGCCCTGGATGGGGCAGCAATCCATCAAAGGGCCAACCACAAACACACTCACGTAGGCCCAGCTTGGAATCACCAAACATTTGCTTGGGGTTGTGAGAAGAAACTCCAGGCAGAATAAGGGAACAAGCAAATTCCACATAGACAATGACAGAGTGCTGGATTTGAACCCATCTATAAGCCAGCAGCGATATCTACTACACCAGTTGTTCCAAAATTCAGTCCTGGGGACCTGCTGTGGCTGCATGGTTTTTATTCCGACCAGATTTACAATCAGTGATAATAACTGATGTCATTTAATTAGCTTGTCTTTTGTTCTTTTCTTTGACTCTGCATTCAGCAAAGCACAGCAGTATGCTGTTTACATTTACAAGACATTTAGAAATATTTCTAATTTTTGCTCTAGCTCTAAATGCTCATCTCTTTTTTATTGTCTTCCTATTATTTCTCCTTTATTCTGTGTAGTCTGCTCCCATCTTTGTATCCTACAAGCAAAGCAGACATCCAGGCAAACGACGCTGAACGATGAAAGGCTGCAATTGCTTCAGCGTCAGACCCATTAATTAGTAAATAATAGATTAAACATCCAGAAAACCTGGAAAAGCAGAATGAAAATCAGGATGAAAATATTGTTAAAAAAATTAAAATATATTAAAATATTATTTATATTCAGGCACGTGCGCATGGGAGGCAGCTAAAGGGCCTGAATGAGAGTAATTCCACACCAGACCAGGGGGTGGCGGAGTACACTGACTCTGTCTCACTTCTCTGCAGACCAGTTATGGGAAATTCCACCTGATCCTGATGACATCACTTCCGGTCCTGGGCCATTGATGACATCACTTCCGGCCCCGGCCCCATTGATGACGTCATTTCCTCTGCTTGCCATTAAAACCGCCATTTTGACCATCTCTAATTAGTTCTGTTCTGGACTCTAATCTTTACACATCAGTACAATAATTCATCCTATTTTACAGCCACAAAATAATATATGGGTCGCTGACCCAAACCATTCTGTGGTTTTTGTCAAGTTTGTGACATCCTAACCTTCTGTAATTTCTTCATTGACCCCAAAACACATGAACTAGAAATAATAGCTCACTTAATTAGGCGAGGAGTCCAATTAAAAACAGAAGTTGGTTGGAACAAAAACCTGAAGGGTCCCCAGGACTGAATTTGGGAACCACTGCACTACACAACCATGCCGGCCTATCAGTGCAGTAGGCGTGTGTATAAAAAATAACATTAAAAATGCTTGTGTAATTTTTACATGTTAAATATTATGGTTATTTTCATAAAATGAAGGGTAGCTGTGACGATCCTTATTGACTACCACTTTTAAAATAATTCAATAAAGAATTAGTGATTGCATGCTTACCTTGTGTATATATATATATATATATATATCTATATATATATATATATATATATATCTCTCTATCTCTCTATCTCTCTATCTCTCTATATATCTATATCTATATACATCTATCTATATCTATCTATATCTATATCTATATATATATCTATATATATATCTTATAAAAAAAAATCCTGGAAAGGAAAAGCAGGACGATGAGACGTGATCTTCTCGGAAGTTCTCAGAAGTTCTCGGAAGACACTTAAAAGACCCGCGAGACGCAAACAATATCAAATAAGAGCACTCAGTCGTGTAAAGGCACGTAGCACACACAGATCCTGTGCTCTCAGCACATATAAAGCGTATAAGGACAATATGTTCTACATGAAACATCAACGACTAAGCAAAGAAGAAAGAGCAGCGTGGAGTAAAGAGACCCAAAAGTGCTGGAGAGAGAAAAAGGCAGATAAGAGATTATGAAAGCAGTGGAATTCGTAAGGCTCAAACAAACGACGGCGTGATACACATGCAGGGAAAGGTAAAGAATATGAAAGCAGTAAAATTCGAAAGTATTGTAGCGTCCCAGCCAGGTTGAAGTCTTTTTTCTTTTCAGTGACTGTTAGGTCCGATTGAGGGAGGGAAGAGTACAGCACGGAAGACTGATAGCAGCGCGACAGCAGCAGAAAGACGCAGATGATCCGACAGCACCTCCTTAGCATGCGTTCAGCCACCCCCATGACAACGCGAACAGCATTATAGTCCTGAAAAAGAGATTTAAACACCCCCGGTACCGGAGTCCACAGACATCTAACCTAGCAGTTTTTGGATTGCTGTTGGCAGACATGCTTCATGTGCTCCCAGCTCTTAAAACAACGACAAGACTAGCAAAACACGCAGCTCACCAGCAGCAAATAGCCTGCAGATAATTAGACTGCTTCTCCTTAGCGTGCGTTCAGCCAACCTAACCCTCGCCCCCCGCTCCAACCCTTCACAACGCGAGCGACAGAGATGCGAAGTGGCAAAAGGACAGGTGCTGTACAGGCTTTGAACTGATCGGGCAGCAAGACAAGCAGAACAGGCAGCTCGCAGCAGCAGAAAGACAGCAGATGATCCGACGGCATCTCCTTAGTGTGCGTTCAGTCGCCCCCACCTTCACAACGCGAGCAGCGTTATACGCCCTACGAGACAGAGATATAACCACGCCTGGGGCCAGAAATAAAGTATTGTTTTTACAAAAGTTTTAAAATAAAAGTCAAAATAATGCATATGTAACAATTCCCATGAAACTAACAATCTCTTTAAATTGTATATCCGGTAAACCAAACACGGGTGTGGGCAAGCGAAGCGAGCAGGGGGTGGAGCCCCCTAGTATGTATATACTGTTTATTCAAGATATTTGGTTAATAAGTTCCTTTAGATAAGTTAATAGAATGGAAAACGGAAAGAAGGAAATAATTCTATATTAAGTCTTCTGACAAGCAAGCAAAGAGTTTCTTGATTTGAGTTTAACCTTTTGGGATATAATTTGTGAGAACGTCGTTACACAGATTGAATACTTTCATTTAATGGAGATCTCATTGGCCATAACTAGAGCTTACAGCCAGCTCCATAAAAACTTTCCTAAAGATCTAAGACTCTTCGCTTAAAGTTAAAATGAACAATAAAATGTCATACCTTCAGTGTGTTTATGTATTTTCCTGATAGAAAGAAAAGGGAAAGGAGAGAGACGTTCCTCTCTTTAGTCTGACCCCTTTTCCAGACTGGTGTTTGCAGGCTACAAAAGGCTTAGCAGCAGTACATATGTGTGAGACCCGTCAACACTGCTTTAAAGGATATGGCAGAGGAAAGTTCTTGTTAATCACAAAAACTAAAAAGACAACAGTGATAATCATATGCAATACTAATGTGTTTGTTAAAAAAGACGACTCCAACAGTTATAAACCAACAAAACAGCAATGTTTAAACACCAGAGTCTTGGAGATAGCTATGTAAATATCAAATGTTTGGCTAGCAAACAGAAAGAAATGCTGCAACTGAAAAAACACACATATTTAAAACCATTCACAAACATCTGAAGAACATGAGCTCAATGGAAAATCTTATTAGGACTCACATACTTTCTTGTGGTTTGCTGTTTTTTTTGGTTTTCTTTTACAACTGATGAGAGAATTTTTAAACCTCAATTAATCTACCAAGCTCAGTAAAGCAAAAAAAAAGGAATTCTAATAGATAACAAATGGATTCAGAAATCAGTCAGGCTCCTTCACTATCTGCACACTTTACTTCATTATATACTTAATTTTAAATTAATATAAATTTTATATTTGTTGCCGATCAATCTACATTCTATAACCCATAACGACAAAGTAAGGTTTCCAAATTTATTAAAAGCCAAAAACTGAAATTTCTCATTCACTTAAGTAATCAGATCCATAATTCAGTACTTTGGAGAGGCCTATTTAGCACCAATCTTGGGTAAGACTCTACAGGCTTTGCACACCTGGATTTGGACGGTTTATCTCTTTCTTCCTGGCAGATCCTCTCCAGTTCCATTGGACTGGATTTGAAATGTCTGTAAACTGCCATCTTCAGGTCTCTCCACAGACGTCCTATGGGTTTTCTAGTCCCAAATGCACTCCAGTGTTGTCTTGACCACATGCTTCAGGTCATTGTTGTGCAGAAAGGTGAACCGTCATCCCATTCCGAGGTCATATGCACTTTGTAGAAGTTTTTCATTCCAAGACCTCTCCGTATTTGGCTACATTCACCTTTTTCTCAATTCTGACAAATCTTACTGTCCCTGTCACTGAGTGGCACCCCATAACATGATGCTGCCACCACCAGGTTTCAGCAGTACCTGGTCTTCTCTAGACGTAGTGCTAGGAGTTCTGCAATAAGAGTTCAAATTTTATTTCATTAGACCATACAGTCTTTTTCCGCATGCTCTCAAAGTCATTTAAATGCAATTTGGCAAACTCCAAGCAGGCTGTCATATGCCTTTTACTCAAGGGTGGCTTCGACCTAGCCTGATTGATGGAGTGCTGCTGAGATGGCCACCTTCTGACAGGGTATCCAATTTCAGAAAAAGATTTTTGAAGCTCTGTTTGAGTGACCATTGGGTTCTTAGTCACCTTCCTGTCCAAAGCCCTTCCTGCCCAGTTATTCAGTTTCGCCGAGTGGCCATTTCTTAGAAGAATCTTGGTGGTTCGAAACTTCTTCCATTTCAAAATAATTGAGGCCAATGTGCTACTGAGACCACTCAAAGCCTTAGAAATGGTTTTATAACCTCGCTCTGATCTACGCCTCACTACAATTAGATCACGGAGGTCTGCGGAGATTTCCTTGGATTTCATGGCTTGGTTTTTGAGCTGACGTGCAGTGTGAATTGTGGAACCTTCTATACACAGGTGACTGCATTTCTAAAAGATGTCCAATCAATTCAGTTTGCCACAGATGGACTCCAATCAAGTTCTAGACATCTGACAGATAACTAAAGCAAACAAGAAGTATCTGCTGTGGTGGGCTGGCGCCCTGCCTGGGGTTTGTTTCCTGCCTTGCGCTCTGTGATGGCTGGGATTTGCCCCAGCAGACCCCCGTGACCCTGTAGTTAGGAAATAGCGGGTTGGATAATGGATGGATGAAGAAGTATCTGTCCACAATTTGGAGTGGCACAGCAAGGGGTCTGAATACTTAGATATAAGAAATAGTTCAGCAATTAATAATCCTTTCTGAAAACATGTTTCATATTGTCATTTTTGGCTATTGACTCGAGATCAATGGCCAGATATAGGAATGTACCATTTAACATTAAACCTGTAACACAAAAACGTGTGCAGGGGTAAAGGGGTCTGAATACTTTTTTAATCCGCTCTATGAACACATTCCAACAGGAGATAATTAGTCTCTCTTTAGGAACTGTCAAAAGTTGACTGTGAGTAATGGATATTTGCTCCCCAATTGCTAGCATGAGAAAAAGTCTGCAAGAAAATCCATCTATCAAGGAACTCAGTTACCAGAAAGGGTTTTTTTTTAATGATAAGGTTGTGGAAAGCCTATCTCAGATGCACTGGGTGCAATACATGAACTGACCTTGTACTGGGAGTCAGTCCAGTGCAGGGCACATTCACTCACAGATCCAGCCTTTGCCAGTTGACCCAATCAACACTTCTTTTGGAGATAGAAGAAAAATCACAGTATGTGGAGTACAGCACACAGAAAACGTTAGAACATGAAGACCCCCCAGAGAATAGATCAGGATTTGAAACCATTGCTGTATCTGCAAGCTGTAAGGCAACTGCACTAGCAACTGGGAAACAGGACTGATTCTAAATAAAAATTAGAAGACCATTTTAAAATAACATGTATTGTTGAAAAATAATGACAGAATGAATTAAAAATCGTAGCAGAGTCTGGAAACAGCAAAAGACGGTGAACATTTTGATTACATTTTTTGAACATGAAAGACGTTGATTTTTAAATATTTTTTTCTGTTAAAAATATAAAGAGCCATGTGTCATCCATCCATTTTCCAACCCATTGAATCTGAACACAGGGTCACGGGGGTCTGCTGGAGCCAATCCCAGCCAACACAGGGCGCAAGGCAGGAACCAATCCCGGACAGGGCGCCAACTCACCGCAGGACACACACACCCACACTCACACACCAAGCACACACTAGGGGCAATTTAGAATCACCAATCCACCAAACCTGCATGTCTTTGGACTGTGGGAGGAAACCCACGCAGACACGGGGAGAACATGCAAACTCCACGCAGGGAGGACCCGGGAAGCGAACCCTTAAGGGTCTCCTAACTGCGATGTATCTCACAGTTGCAAATGTTGATGCTAACTTGACACTATGAATAAGCATGAGCATGAGTGTCCCATCTCATTCACCCACCACCATAATGGAACAGGCCCTGACTCCTTCCCACTCTTAAATGGAGAAAGCTGGTTCACAAAATGAACACAGTCTGATGTAAAAAAAGGATTGTTAATAACTGGGTATGCAATGGATTAATTATGTATGGCTATTATGTGTAAAATAAGAAATAGAATGGCTTACATTACTTTTGAATTAATCTGTATTCTTATTGTAACGCAGACATCCATCCATCCATCCATTATCCAACCGGCTATATCCTAACTATAGGGTCACGGGGGTCTGCTGGAGCCAATCCCAGCCAACACAGGGCGCAAGGCAGGTAACAAACCCCGGGCAGGGCGCCAGCCCACCGCAGATAGTAAATTATACAGGTATCAAAAGATATTGACTGAAACACTTTTATAGTATCAGACATTTAAGGTTTTAAATAAATGTACTATCAGAAGTGGCAGCTTGTGATTCTTTAAGGGGTGCTGCTGCCTCACAGATGCAGGACAATGGCCACTGCTGGTCTAGAATTTGCATGCTTTCCCTGTGTCTGTAAGTGAGGTCATATCAAGGCACCTTGATTTTCTTCCCTCATCCCTAAAATGTGTATATTAAAAAAATCTATTGACTCTAAATTTGGCAACCGTCTCTGTGTCCTGAGACAGATTGATGCCAAAAACAGAGCTGGTTCCTGCCTTTTGACCAATGCTGTTGGGATAGCCTTAGCCTCCTAAGGCTCTAATTTTCATTCAGTGGATTTGCAGGAGGTGGCACAGTGGTAACGCTGCTGCCTCGCAGTAAGGAGATCCAGATTTGCTTCCCGGGTCCTCCCTGCATGGAGTTTGCATGTTCTCCCCGTGTCTGTGTGGGTTTCCTCCAGATACTCCTGTTTCCTCCCACAGTCCAAAGACATCCAGGTGAGGTGCATTGGCGATTCTAAATCGTCCCTGGTGTGTGTCTGTGTGCGCCCTGCCCAGGATTTGTTTCCTGCCTTGTGCCCTGTGTTGGCTGGGATTGGCTTCAGCAGAACCCCATGACCCTGTAGTTAGGATGGATAATGGTTGGATTTTCAGGATTTAATGTAATGTTTTGTTTCATTTAGATTGATTGTAAGTTTACCAACATTCAGATTTTTTATGAAAAAGATACCTTCACTCTATGAAAGTAGGCTATAGAAAGATATTGTGTTAGCCACCGGTTTACTGTTTCATTGCTGACCTCACCAATCTTTTCCCAGCAAACCATGCACCTGCTGCTGGCATATGATGGGTTAACACTTTTGCAAACTGGATCCAATTTGTCCTTTCAGAGTAAAATTGCTTGCAAGCTTTTAAAACAACAACAATAATGAATAAATAGGTTTCTGAATAAGAAATGTACTGGCATAGTCAAATTAGTCCTGGCTGTGCTGATCCTGAATGTGGGATGATGACTGACAGCTTATATAAGGCTAGAAACACTATCATTTTAGTTAAAAGAATGTAGGGTGAGGTCAACGGCAGAAACATCTGCCGCGGCCTCAGATTGTAATAAAAGCACACTGTGTTTCGGAGATCAAATCATTTCAGTTGGCATTGCCATCAGTATCCAACTCGTTTATGGAGTTTATAATGCCTTTTGTTGACCCCCAGTCTTGGGCAATATTAGCCATTCTTAGCTTTTATTGTAAAGGGCTATTAAACATCAAAGTGGCCATTTTTTAAAGCATCTTACTGATTATCATAGTAAATATCAGGAGGTGCAGAGGGAAAATAAGCAGGAGAAGAGAAAGCAACTCACCATCTTTCAGCACTTCCTTCTTCTCAGCAAATCCACTTACTAATTCTCCATCTGGCGGGAAGGAGACACGTTTATTGTTCTTACATTTCGTCTTTGATTGAGGAGGGTCAGCCAACTGATCACTGCACTCTTCTTCAAGGGTTCCCATTTTAAATTTAAGAGATGAATCAATAGCTTCAGCTTAAGTCATCCCACCTAAGCAAAGCCCACTTCTGAGACAGTATCTAATTAAGAACTTCTTTCAAGCACTTCTGTCCCTGTTTACATGTTCATACACCTCCCCAGTCCAACAAGATGAAAAAATGTTTATCCCGTGGTAATCACTTCAGTTCAACTTTACTGATGTTTACTGGATTTTAAGCTTCAAGAGTCTGTATCTTGAAAAGGAAGACTTTAAATTATGCCAGCCACCTAACTTTACATTTGGATGCTATACATAATTTACACAGTTGGATGCTACTGAAATTTAATAAAACAGTAATAAAACATAAAAAAGACTCTCAAGAGTGCCGAGTCGTGGGTGTTATTGAGATATGAGGTACCTTAAATTCACATCCCTATTCAATCGTGCAAAATGCTTCGACAGATAGTAATTCTCCCAGGATGTCAGCCCATGTACGGAAATGCACTCCTTCCCTCTGTTCAACACTTTTGTAAAGCTGATATAGGATATCGTGCCATTAATTATTTATAAATCAGGCTTCTAACATGCATGTGAAATTCAATATTTCCATATCAAATAGCCAGATAAAAGAAACTAAAGCTAAGAAGGCATAAACTACATTTGCACAACACATCTTATTTTAAAGGCTCTCTTTACTAAATGCTCTAAGTGTGCCCTGGGTATGCACTGTGGAGATTTCTGGGAACGAGTTCATAGGCACCAAATACTAATTATTAATATGAAGACACAGACGAACTCTTCAAAGTATTGTTAATTGCCCCTACGGGTGTAATGTCAGTAGTGAATACATTATGTGCAATATGCTGATTGCATATCACCAGGGTGAGGAAAATAAAAATAAAACATTTTTTAAAGAAAACACATAAAGTTTTACTTGTAATTTTTTAGCTTTCACTTGGGATAAAATATTTAAAATATAGTGGTATATGTATGTACTACTCTTGTAGGATAGAGAGAAGAGACTTTATGAAGCAGCTGCAACAAATGTCAAAACTCATTGACAGGCAAAACTTAATGTGCAAAAATATTCCAAATAACTTAGAACAAATATAATACAAATAAATAAATTGATCTTTGTTATTCCTCAGGTGAGGGATACGAGTTTCTATACATGTGAAATAGAAGGCAAGATGTCTGATCAGGCTCCTTGTGGTCAGAAAACACATTGTGCAGTTCAGCATTTTTGTTTCCTTAGAGTCCCATGACACATGGCCTAATTATGCTTCTGTCTCACACCCCTCATCTTTTATCCTTTGGATAATGACCATCTCTTACCATTACCATAAATTTAAGATTCGTAAACAATGCAGAGAAGACATGGGAAACATAATGGAGTATTTTCATCAGAGGAGTCTACTGGCCTAAACAGAGTAGCCCCAAATAACCAACGGAGCAAACAAAAAAAGAAACATGCGCTGTGTTCAATATTAAAAATTCAGGCCACTATTAAAAGTCTATGATCAAAAGCCTTTTTGTATTTGGATTAATCTTTTGATTTTTCTAAATTAATATACTGTGTGACACACATAAATGGTCAGCTACTCATGTCGCTCTGCCCACAATTTATATTTTGGGTGTGTTTTATCTTGGTAGAGTTATATATATATATTTTGCTCTACTTTCCCCTATTGTATTATTAATATGTACCCTTAGAATGCCTAATCTCACAGACTTACCACTGTTTATAAAGTATTATTGTTTATAACTTAACCCCACCTTCCCTTCTATATCTATAACCTCAGGCAATTAGATGTAGTAAAAAGACAAGCAGGAGTTAAGTCACACATAAAATAATGTATTACTGATAATATTCATAAATAATAACAAAATGCAAAGTACATTTGAATATTGGTAACCATACAACCTGATTATATGGTGATGTGTAATTCAGGTGCCACACAGACTTGTAGTTACTTAAAATGTCTCTACTTAAGGCATCGTTGGTGCTCAGCTTTCAGCCACATGTCTGTTCAATATGGCTGCTGAGCTGTGCTCTTCATTGTGTTGTCTTCATCATCACAGGTTAGAAAGAGATGCTTCTTCATCATATGTTGGTGAGAGACAGAGAATGTGGTTGAGCAAGCAAATTTATATGTTTTCTGTCCAACCCCTACGGCCAATCCAGACAGCCATACCTCAGACCAATGGGTGAAATAGATCATCTTATCTCCTGCCCCAAAACCATATGTTAAATATCCTGGCTTCCTTGCAGGGGGTTCAAAGACTTTAGCAGAGAAATACTCAAACTGGTTTAAGACACATCCCCCCAAATCCTGTCATAAAATTACAAAGAGACAGTCGTAAAGGGGGGGGGGCAAAGATGAATATCTCTAAATTAGTTTGGTTTGCCTAAATTATAAATAAAGACATACAAAACATTTATCAAGTTATATGCAAAATCTCACATCACAACAGGGTGAAAACCATTAAGCCAATTTAAGATTACAGGATCCATCCATCATGCTATATCCTAACTACAGGGTCACGGGGGTCTGCTGGAGCCAATCCCAGCCAACACAGGAAACAAACCCCGGGCAGGGCGCCAGCCCACCGCAGGGCACAAGTCCACACAGCAAGCACACACTAGGGACAATTTAGAATCGCCAATGCACCTAACCTGCATGTATTTGGACTGTGGGAGGAAACCCACGCAGGGAGGACCCAGGAAGCGAACCCCGATCTCCTAACTGCGAGGCAGCAGCGCTACCCACCGAGCCACCGTGCCGCCCAAGATTACAGGATAGATTGTGAAATACAATAGGAACATAAAAGGATTTGAGGGGGAAAACCAGTTTTTAGAAACTTAATAAAAATTTGCATATTTAGATACTGACCCACCTCTCTTAACAAGATGAACTTAGTATGGCAGAGAGTGTCATATTTCTCAAGGAGGCATGGTGTCATTTAGGCTACGTCACTTAAAGAACATAAAGGTTTAATCACTTTCAAGATTTTAGAAATTCGATAATAATTAACATATTTAGATATTAACTCCTGCAGTGGGCTGACACCCTGCCCGGGGTTTTTTTCCTGCCTTGCGCGCTGTGTTTGCTGGGATTGGCTCCAGCAGACCCCCGTGACCCTGTAGTTATAATATAGCGGGTTGGATAATGGACGGATGGATGGATATTAACTCATTTCTCTTAAAAGGATGACCTTGGTTGGGTGTATCATTCTCTTCATGTAAGCTTGGTGTAGTTTAGGCTAAGGGGCAGACAGATATGCAGATGTGGTCTTGTGATTAAAGGTCCAGTGCTAGCCATTATATTACACCGCCTACAGTTAATGTTTTCAAGGAACTGCAGTAAACTTATTCTTGAAATTGTGTTGGTTAGAGTGGACGTCCAAAGAAAAAGAACAATCTAAGATTCCCTCCAATTATGATTCACATAGACAGTCAAGTGAAAAAGTAAGTACACTTGGAAATGGTTGACTTTTTAAATGTATTTGAACAGGCAAACATTAGATCTTCATGTAAATAGTCAGGTCAGGTCAGATTGGGGAGCATGCATTGGTACAGTGCGTTGCCACACCCACCACACAACAAAACAGCTCAGGATCCCGGATGGCAACTGCCCAAGCAGACACGCGGTCCAGTCCCTCCCGCTGGAAATGACCATCTATATGCCACAGCCAGGTGTTATGTGAGCATCCCCTTGGCCTGATCCAGCCACTCGGGTCCTCAATAATGACGATCCTGTGATCGCGATCATTCTCAGACAATCGAGCCACATGGCATTTAGTGCCTAAATGACGGTCCCTCAAAATGCAAGTAATGCACCTTATTTGGGACTCTGTGAGCAACCACTCATTCGACACAAAGTCAAACCAGCAGTACCCAAGGATTCTCTGAAGAGACACAATACTGAAGGAGTCCAGTCTTCGTCTCAGGTCACTGGAGAGCATCCATGTCTCACAACCATACAGCAAAACAGGAAGCACCAGGACTCTAAAGACTTGGACTTTCATCCTTTTGCAAAGATATTGGGAGCGTCACATAGCCCTTTCCAGCAACTTCATGACTCCCAACCATGCTCTTCTTAGGAAAAGTCACTAGAGGCATGAATGTCGCTGCTGAGGTAAGTAAACCTCTCGATGAGGTCGACACTCTCTCCACAGACAGACACACTGCTAATGATGGCTGTGCCCAAGGGGTCATTAAAGGCCTGGCTCTTGATTTTTATCAGGACACTCACAAGCCCAGATACTCAGACTCCTCTCTTAGTCTTTTGAGAGCCCTGATCAGAGCCTCCATTGACTCTGTGAAGATCACAGCATCGTCAGCAAAGTCAAGATCAGTGAATCTTTTACCCTCACCAACAGATGCCCCACAGGCGCTGGACCCCATGACCCTGCCCAACTCCCAGTTCAGGCAAGTATTGAACAGAGTAGAAGCAGAACACACCTCTGATAAACCTCTGAATCAACTGGGAGAAATGGAGAGGTTCTGCCTCCACTCTGCACAGCACTCACAGTACTAGTGTACAGGCCGGTCATGATATCCAGCAACTTTGTGAGGTTGAAGTCTCAGAATGTCCCACAGGGCAGCTTGATCAACTGAGTCGAAAGCTTTACAAAAATCGACAAAGGCTGCAAAGAAACTCTGTCGATATTCGTGTTTGTGTTCAATGAGAACACTCAGTGCCAGGATGTGGTTGATGGTAGACTTCTTAGGCGTAAAACCAGACTGCTCCGGTCGCTGGTAGGTGACCAAGTGATCACGATCCTATTGAGGAAGACCCTAACAAGCACCTTACCTGGCACCGAGAGCAGCGTTATCTCCTGGTAGTTGCCACAATCCAGGCGATCACCCTTCCCTTTCCAGATAGGGACGATAAGTCCCGTTTTCAAGTCAGTTTGGATGATGCCCGTCTCCCAAATGGAAGCAAAGATTGCTTGTAGTGCCAGGAGGACAGCCTTACCACCAGCCTGGAGAAGTTCACCCAGGACACCACAGATCCTTGCAGCCTTCCCTATCCTCAGCTGGTTCACCGCCTGTGCAATCTCAGTGAGACTGGGTGGTTCACAGCTAATTGGATGATCAGCCTCAAGAACAGTGGACCCATAGATGTCCAATGTCCTAGCCAGAGGATGAGCTTTAAACAGCTGCTCAAAGTAGCCAGCCCAGTGGGTCACAATTGCAGCATCATCTGTAAGGACCATTCCATCACCAGCCTTGACTGTGACTCTCTGAGGAATAGATTCTGATGTGCATAATGCTTATTTTCTTCTGTAAGCAGGACACGGGTCGCTAGACCATAGATGGTGTGTCACTTGCTCACAGTGCCTGCAGATAAAGGTGATATACAAAGAAATAGCACATAAAACTGACATGGTGTATTCATTCTCATAATCCAAATTAACATAGATGCAGATTTGTTATGTGGGAAAAGTGAGTACAATTCTCCATTTATCACAACTTCAAATTAATAAAATTAGAATCAGGTGTTCCAGGTTAGGTGCCAATGACTAGAACCTGCGTTAGAAAGTATGAATGTGGCCCCTGTGTTATTTAAACTACAGCTATTGAGGGTTTGGTGCTCTGTTTGCTTTTGACTTGTGTGGTGTCATCAAGCTGAGAACAAAAGAACTCTTAAAGGCCCACAGAAAGAAGGTTGTGGATATCCATGTGAGTCCGGCAAGGGATTTAAAAAGATCCACTGTAAAGAGAATCATCGACAAGTGGTGTAGATTTCAAACAACTGCTAATTTATCTAGGACTACCCGGTCCAGCAAATTCAGCCCAAGAGCTGACTAATTTCATAGTAAAAGAAGTCTCCAAGAACCCCAAAATTTCATTACAGGATCTGCAGGTGTCTCTTGCAAAAGTTGGCGTTAAAGTGCTTGCATCAAAATCGGAGATTGTATGAATTTGACCTGCATGTGTGGGGTGCCAGGAAAAAAAACCTTCGGTGTCCAAAGACATTATCGCAATACCACAGCTTGCCATTAAACATATAGGCAAAGATCAGAACTTTTGGAGTTATTTGGCCTCAGAAAAGTAGACATGTTTGGCGCAAACCCAACACAGCATTTTAGAAGAAAAAACTCTAGCAACTGTGAAGTATGATGGTGGAAATGTTTTGGTTTGGGGATATTTTGCTGCCTTAGGGTCTGGACAGCTTGTCTTCATCTAGTCAGATATGAATTCTGCATCAAATTAAACAATGCTTGTGGAAAATTTGAAGTCATCTATCCCAAAAGTTGAAGCTGAACTGGAAATAGGCCTTTCAACGTGATAATGATCCAAGGCAGACTGGCAAATCTACCAAGGAATGGCTCAACAAGATGAAGTGGAGGGCTATAGACTAGCCAAGTAAAAGCCCTGATTTAAATCCCATTGAAATGTTGTGGGGAGATATGAAACAGGCAGAACACACAAGAAAACTCATAGATATCTTGAAATTGAAGGAATTTTACATTGAGGAGCGGTCAAAAATTTCACTGAGTCGATATCAGAGACTGATGGGCAGTTATGCAAAATGACTGCAAGAAATAATTTCTGCTAAAGGGGGCAATGCCAGCTCCTGAGACCAAAGGTGTACTTACTTTTTCCCAAGAAGGCCATTGTATCAAATTATATTTTTGTTGAATAAATAACTGAAAAGGCAACTTTTCTTTGCGCTTTAATTCAAGTATATCATCTTCATCCGTATCCACTGTTAACATGAAAATGTACTCATTTCAAATATGTTAAAAGAGTTTACAATTTCAATACTGTGCACTTACTTTTTTATATGACTGTATAGATTATAGAACACCTAAAATTCTAGATGTACTTACCAATGATAGATATCCTGGACAGAATTAATCCAAAGAAGCCCCATGGAGCTAACCATCTACAAGGCAAAGAGTGGAGATTAAATGCAATGACAGTCAACTGGTATGCATTTGTCAGACTTATCCCATTAGAGTGAACTTTGGCAATGAAAACAGATGCTGAGGAATGACACTTCACTGGTGGAAATGGTTCCAAAGCTTCAGTGATGAAATAAAAAATGTACTAGCTAAATACAGTTAGATTCACCATAACAAGTTGGTAGCCTCTCTATAATGTCCTGCGAGACATACTGCAGGCTGGTGTATGGACACTCACAAGCTCATGTATTCTTTGTGTTCTTTAGAACATTAGAACACTCTAGACGAGAACAGGCCATTCAGCCCAACAAAGCTCGACAGTCCTATCCGCTTGTTTCCTCCAAGAAAACATCAGGTCGAGTTTTGAAAGTCCCTAACGTCTTACTGTCTACCACACTACTTGGTAGCTTATTCCAAGTGTCTATCGTTCTTTGTGTAAAGAAAAACTTCCTAATGTTTGTGTGAAATTTACCCTTAACAAGTTTCCAACTGTGTCCCCGTGTTCTTGATGAGCTCATTTTAAAATACAAGTCTCGATCCACTGTACTAATTCCCTTCATAATTTTAAACACTTCAATCATGTCACCTCTTAATCTTCTTTTGCTTAAACTGTAAAGGCTCTGCTCTTTTAATCTTTCCTCATAATTCAACCCCTGTAGTCCTGGAATCAGCCTAGTCGCTCTTCTCTGGACCTTCTCTAGTGCTGCTATGTCCTTTTTGTAGCCTGATTACCAAAACTGCACACAGGACTCAAGATGAGTGCATTATAAAGGTTGAGCATAACCTCCTTGGACTTGTACTCCACAGATCGTGCTATATAACCTAACAATCTGTTAGCCTTCTTAATGGCTTCTGAACACTGTTGGGAAATTGATAGCTTAGAGTCCACTATGACTCCTAAATCCTTCTCATAAGGTGTACTCTCGATTTTCCGACCGCCCATTGCTTTGGAGCTTTTGTGGTGAACTAGAGGACTGCCTTAAAGCAAGTCTTATTTGTCAGAATGAGAACTCTGACCCACATATTTTGGAGTAGTTGGTCTTCTTATAGACTCTGAATGTGGTGCTCAAAGGAGTAACATGTTTTAAAACTCAATAATAGCTACAGTATATCCGAAAGTGATAGGTAAATTGTCACGAGGTTTCTGTTTTATTCATAGAATGTCCATAATATGCCATCTTGAAATACACAACCACTAATACAGTAAGTGTTTCTGACACCAGAGCCTCCTTGATCTAAAGATTCATTTTTCAGCTGCATCATCTGATCTGAGGTCATGTGACCTAAACACTGAGTGAAAGAGAGTGGTTGAGCTGTCAATTTACTCACCACTTAGTGACAAACTGGGAAGCCCAGCAGTGAGTGAGGTTGTCTTATGAACATTTAGGAGCTGCCTTTACTTTGGCAGAATGCTAATCTTCACTCCAGAAGAACATGGAGTTTGAGTAGACCTCTCTCAATACCTCAGTAGCAAAGACAATTTCGAAACACTGAGGGTAAATTATCATTTGTAGCTTTCGCATTGGAAACTTTGGACCACTGTTTGAAACCATGAATACATCAAAAACTTTTGTTTGTTAGAATGACTGAAGAAAAGGTTTCTGAATTTGACTGGGAGGTACTAGCTGCACAAAAAAGCATTGGATGTGGCAGTGTCTGAAAAAGGGGCTTAGGTGTGTTGAGAGCTTCTTGTGTCCATAGGAAATGACCCTTAGGCCTTCTCAAAATGGTTCTGGAAAGAGAAGGACCACTGACGCCAGGATGAGAATGTCATTCCTGGAGAATGTAATTTTGTAAGCACCCAGTGGATATGAGTCTGTTTAATCATGCCTAAGGAAGTCTAGGTCCCAGTTTATAAAAAGGGGCACAGGAAATCAGGTTACTGAGGGACCATACAAGGGTTCTGAGTCCTCCGGTGGCCAGAAGGCATTTTTAACATCTTCCATACCTTCCCTGGTCTCATTTTGCCCCATTCTGGAGGGCCAGGCTTTTCTGCCCAGTACTGGATTAAATACCCTTCAACAGAGGAACATCACATGCATTCAAACAGGCTGTTTCTCTCTTCCTTGTTGAGGTGCCGCCTAACCACCTAGCAGCCCATACATTCAAACTATGACATCTGCAGGACCTCTTCTACTGCCAGTATGATTCTCTCTCTTTTTCATAGGAGTTAGACAGCCACTTAATATTCAGATATCTCCTCAGAGTATTATACAATGGACTCAACTCCTATCCAGGACTTGTTCCTCCATTGTGGCCTGTGCTGCCAGAGAGAGCTTGGCTCCCTTAACCATGCAGCTTGTGGCTAAATGTTCTGCTTATATAATTTTTGTTTGTATCTATTTTAATACCTCTATGCTGATTATTTCCAAACCCCTGCCTTCCTTCAGTATTCTCAGATTGCTGTGCCATTGTGGTGCCTGGATTGAGCATGCTGCTGGCATTTCATGTTGCAGATGTATGTTTTTACAGAGAAGAGGCAGAAGTGCTCCAGATAAGCTGTCAGCTTTTCTTGGTCTGTATTACATACTTATAGGCAATCATCATGACCAGAAAAAAGTAAGGATTAGCTTAGAAAAAAAAAAAAGGTAAAGGTTTCTTTTATTTTTAAGTGTGAGATAAAAGCCCTTCCAGGTAACATTTGAATCCAACGTTGATTCATGGCTTGGATGTCAGTTGGAGTTCCCATAATTTTCCAAATTATATGTGGTCAGAATATTTACTGCTACACCTAATTACCCTACAGTGATTGTGAAAGTAACTGTACAATGCATTAACATCCCATCCAGGCATGGCTTCTAATACATCCCTGAACACTAAAAAAGAGGAAATGTGTGGTTTGATATATATTGGGTGGCAGGGTGGTGCAGTGATTCGCTATGCTGTCAGGTTCATGCCACACTCACTCTCTGTGCGGAGTTTTAAGATTCTCCCTTTCTTTTTTCTAACTTCAGTTTCCATATTCCAAAACTGTGCAACTTCGTCGATTTCTGACGATAAACTGTGTTGTGTGAACAGGATTGTTCTATATGATGGACTGGTGACTTGTTTGGAATTGACTCCCAAACTAACAACAAGAAGAAGAAATTTAAATTTAACAAAATGGATTGAGGACCTTCAATCATAATATTTTCATGCTGAAGATACTGGATGTATTCACTGTGCATCAGTGCTCCACCCAAGGTTGATTCTTGCCTTGTGTCCTACACCGCCACCACTGTTGTTCTAAACTGGGCAAAATGGGCACAATCAATTTAATGCATTTTTTGGATTAAGCATTTAATTTTAAGTGCAAAATGTAATTCACATACTGTGAGAATATCTTAAACATGGGACAAACTGATAATGCCTATCTATCTATCTATCTATCTATCTATCTATCTATCTATCTATCTATCTATCTATCTATCTATTATATAGTGCCTTTCATATCTATCTATCTATTATATAGTAACTTTCATATCTATCTATCTATCTATCTATCTATCTATCTATCTATCTATCTATCTATCTATCTATCTATCTACATGTTTATGTCTGTTACCTTTGTGCTGTGTAGTGATCTGTCTGTGACACTGTACTATCAAACAATTTTCTGTAAGTCAATACTGGGAACTGCACAAAGTATTTTTTTATTTTACTATATGACACAATGACGATGAACTATATTGATTTTAATATAGAGCGATATAATTTTGAGTACATAGGTATACATGTTTTGGTGGCTTATATCAATTGCTCCTTGTGAACCTTGCCCTGATCCCAATTGAAGTGACTTGGTCCCACATATATATATATATATATATATATATATATATATATATATATATATATATATATATATATATATATATATATATATATATATATATATATATATATATATATAGATAGATAAAGGTAGATATCTATCTATCTATCTATCTATCTATCTATCTATCTATCTATCATTATATAGTGCCTTTCATTCTATCTATCTATCTATCTATCTATCTATCTATCTATCTATCTATCTATCTATCTTCAAACTCATTTCATTCAACTATAGGTTATTAAGATTTACAGCTTCAGGTGCAAGACAGGAGCCAACTCTTAAAATATTACTTGATGTTCATGGCAAAAATAAAATCTGTGTGACATCAGGAGGAAATGTGGTATTGCTAATAATGTGGAACATGGAAATCGGATATTTTACATTAGAATAATCCATTACAAATATATTAGCTGACAAGATAGTTAGATGATGACTTGCTCAGTTAGCTGTTACAGTAGTGAGTTTGGTAGATGCAAATAAGCACAAAATGAATATTAAGATAAACATTCTAGAATCATTAAATATGATAGCGGATGGTGCCCCATTAACAATTCTGACTTGTGCTTGGAAATATTCACATGATGAGTAATAAGGCAGCAGAGCCCATTATCATAAAGGTGTCTTTCCTCAGACATTCCTAATTGCTGAATGCTAACAAAACTTGCTGGCTACTGGTGTCATAAACTAAAGGCTTGTTCTTACAATATACACACAAGCCTATAGCTATTTAGGAACTGAACTTTTCATGTTTTGTTGCACATCAGACCCTGTAGTTAGGATATAGCGGGTTGGATAATGGATGGATGGATGGATCATAATTATTAATATTTACTGTATATATTTCCAATTTTGTACCAAATAGCAATGTTACCCTAAAAAAACCCAAACCTAAACAATCGAAGTGAACATTTTAAAGTGGTGCAGACAAATATATTTATTACAATGTTGTTGTCTACATGACAATGCAGGCTAAAATGAGTCACTGGCCATGGTGTTGTCATTGTCTCATTCATGACATTCCCATTGATACAGTGCCACTTTAGATCAGGATGCAAACCAGATTTTAAAAAATCAAGTCAGAGTCACACTGACTTGGTCCTTCCTTATTCTTGGTGATAATGAGTAATATTGTGATTCCTTACATAAGGTATGCATTGTATGGTGTTGAGAAAATATACCTGTGCTGTTATATGTGACTAAAAACATCCAGAATAAAGTGTATCAGATGCAGATTTCTGAGGGTGTTTTAGTTAAACACTCGAGTCTAGTATTGTATGAGAAAGTCACACCCAGCGAATATGAGTTGACACCACTGAGTTTGCCAGGCGTCAGTGAGTGGCTCCAGCGATAGACTAAAACCGAACTCCATGGCTCATTCCTGCCTCGCGCAGGCTGCTGGCACTTTTACGATGAATCAAGCGGAGAGGAGGGAGGATGTTTTTGACCCCGTCACTTACAGTTATGATTTCATTTAATCTACTAAATTAAATTGTCCGTTAATTTTGGCAACACGCTGTATGTGGATGAGCATACTGCCCTTTGATATCTTGCACGGGACGCCAATCAGTCTTGGATCATATATTCTGTCTGAATTTACAGACATCAATAAACGAGTCTGTCGTGTATACTGGATGTAGGAGGAAACCGGGCAGACTAAGAAAATCTACACAGACACGATAGCGAAGTGCAGATTACAGTACAAAAAAAAACCCAAAAAACTTATTAATATGGACTGTACACGCTAAATGGCAATAGCCAGACTTAACAACAAACAACTTTTTGAGTTTAATTCGTTCGCAAACCTGTTATTGAATGAAATGCTCTATTTTAGAACAAGCGATTGACAAGAACAGTCATCGGCTAATTCGCGTATTGACGGTGGGTGCTGGTGCCTGTGCCGTCTAGCATAGGGCGTAAGGCAGAAACAAACCCTTGACAAAACAATCTTGACAATCTCAGGAGAACAAGAACAAATTTTTCAAAATATTTTCGCGCAGTACTACATTTCCCATCAGCACGTTGAAACGTTTACGAATCATTGCGTCTTCATCCACCAATGATATTTACAGACTCACTGCGTACTGGCCAATAGGATCAAATTATACTGTTAGGTTTCATTCTCTTTTCCGGTTTATAGAAGAGTGCGGGAAGTTTGTAGCCGGGGGTTACTGTAGTCATTTGGTGATAGCATTTATTATTTTTTTAATCAGAATTTTACAGTTTCTAAGGTAAATAATTCTAACATAATTTTCCGATGTGCTTGGATGCTGAGAAGATTTCCGAAAACTTTATTCGGTTTATTATTAAGTTTTAAATCGGTGAATGGCGCCTGCTTATAGTCTTTTCCTTTGTAACTTGTTATTAATAAGTATAATACTCAAGGCACACTTCCTCATGTATCTGTACTGCATGCATATAATGATAATTTGTCGAATTTTCATCATATTACAAAAGCTGGAAGTTTACAGCAAAACTTGATTATAATTGTAAATGTATTTTAATGTAATTTTGGACCATTTATAAGGGCCTGTTAATACGTGATCGTAGGACTTACCAAATGATATTTTCAAACTTGTAATTAATTGCTTGTTGGGTTGAATTATTTCGTCTTGGTGATTTTTAGGTGAATGTTTTGTAGTGACGTTTGACACAGTGAATAGAAAATGTAAAAATCGCCCGTCATTCTCAGTTCATTTACAAAATATAATAGTGCAGTGTTTGGGAGGATTGTTTAAATTGTACATTCAACATGTTATACATATCGTGTTGCTTCTTAGACTAAACTGTATGTTTATATAAGTAGGAAAGGGCGTCTGGCAATTTGTGGATACCCTGGCGAGATAAGTGGATCAAGTGGGTGCGCTGATGGATGTGTGTTTCAGCGCCATAAACGCTGATGGCATCGAGGAAGAGCGTTTCCTATCTTTACAGACGAGCCATGTGTTGTGCAATTAAAACGCAACGTTTATTTTTCACATGTAGTTTTTGCGAAGGAAGATTTAATACGTTTATAATTTTAGTTTGTGTATGGTCTTTGAGAAGCAATGGTATGGTCTTTTTGTCATTTACGGAGCTTGAAGATTCAGAAAACCAATAGTTGAAAATTGTTTTTGAAGCATTCTGTCTCCTTTTTCTTAAAACAGTAATCCCATCAGTCCATCCCTTGTTTTGTTTAGTGTAATTCCCAGGCATGTGGGCTCAATAGTCTTGGCGGAAGTGAGGAACAACCCTGGACAAGCTGCTAGTCCATCCCAAGGCACACTTCTCTGCACCGTGAAAGGATACAGAAACTGCGCATGTGCAGACCATGACAAGGCTGGGATTTGAACCAGTGCTTAATTTAATTAGAGACTAATCACTGTGCCACTGTAAACGATTGTTTGATTATTAATAATTACGGGGTGCACATTTTCATGTACCCTTCTATTGCTTTAAATGAATTTGACATTTTACGAATAAGGGAAAATCCAGTGTTTCTTGCATGTTCTACATAATAATGGCAGACTGTCTTTGTTTATCAGTTCTGTGTAATCTGGATCATCTGTCGGCAGAATAGCGGTCCACTTTTAATATGACAACTAGCAATACATTTTGGTCCTGTACATGCTGCAAAGCCTTTGTGTTGTGTGTTTAGCATTATAACTGCTAATTGTACCATATCTTAGCTGTAACGTGTCTTAATCTGTTTCATTACTAGATGCCCCCCAAACGTAAGGCACCTCAAAAGGGTAAAGCACCTGCCAAGAGAAAATTGGCAGAAGAATTTAGTCCTGGAGAGGTGCTGACAGATACGTTCAAAAAGCAATGGAAGCTTGGGCATCCTATTGGAAAAGGCGGATTCGGAATGCTTTACTTAGGTATGTATAGTATTGTAATTCCATTTAATTACTGGTGATAGAGGCTTTCTGAGGTTTCATATTTTGTTGCCTTACAAAGAAAAATAAACTGTCATTTTTATTTTAGCACATGAAAATTCTCCAAAGCCAGTTGGTTCAGATGCCCCCTTTGTGATTAAAGTGGTAAGTTATTAATAAACCTCATTCATAGTAAAATGTCTAATATTACCTAGAAAAGATATTGGTACCAGCAAAATTAAATCAAATAATCTAAAATCTATAATAGTAGATAGAAATAAAATGCTTTGTAATCATTAATAATACAATGTTCAATATTATTGGGGAATGTTACTTTTAAAAGTAGCTTAGTTACATTACATATTACTTTCAAATAAAAGCAGGTAAATATGTTTTACAGTTACCAGTTATAAAATTTAATACGTTATCTTTACTTTTGCATTACTTTTTGGATGAAAAACTTCATGTTTCTCTGGGCAGCATTTGTTTTTAAATTTAAGCCCATATGTCAGCCTTCATAAATCTGACAAGAAACCCCGCCAAATGTGATCATTTTCTTGTGTTGTATTAATATGTTTAGTCCTTCATGTGCCGTAAAGTACATACCATGCATCTCCTTTTTCTATCTTCAGTGCATCCCGGGAAGATTCATGGTATGAACATATGTCAATGCGCCACTAGATCACACTGTTTCAACATATCCGTAGCAAATCACTGGATTAAAACTCAACTGACAATCCTTTTTTGATTTCTCGTACTGGATTGTATGCAGCACACTCTTATCTGCGTGGCTATGTAATTGAACCAACCCTGCAAAGGACTGGTATACTTGTTTGCTTCTTGCCTTACACCCAGTGGTGCTATGATAGTCACTGACTTCCCATTGACCCTAAACTGGGAAGATTAAGTTTATCCCTCAGTGCTTGCAGGATTAAACATATATTTATAACTTTTGTTCAGTTCTTTTCATTTGATTGCATACTACACACGTGCTTAACCTCATTCTCACTAGCTATGACCAGACTTCTGGAGCACACATGTACACGTTTTAACTACCAACCTCAGCAGGCAACGTCTTTGTGATAAAACAGAATACTTCTGCAAAACAGCGCAGTAATGTTTTTGTTGTTGAGTGTCGTAAATAAGCTTCTCTGGTAATTCAGGACCGCAAGTAACATACAGGTGTTTTTCTTCAATAAAATAAGTATCGTGTTAGATTACTCATTATTTCAGAAAGTAATTTATGTAACACACATTAACTTTACACGTTACCCCCAATACTGGTGTTAAACATCGTAGTATAGCCTTGTCTGCATATTTGTATAAATGAAAGTCTATAACATGGACTGTAGCCTAATAGCTAAGGAGTAGGAGATTAATCCATGTTGATACCAATGTAGGCTTTCTGACTGATTTTTAATGTGCCATCTACAGCAGTTTAAATAAAACTTGTGCGTGCTCAATTCGTAGAAAGTAATGTGAGTAGTTCTGTTTTTATAAGCAAAATTGATAAAAACCATCCATCCATTATCCAACCCTCTATATCCTAACTACAGGGTCACAGGGGTCTGCTGGGGCCAATCCCAGCCAACACAGGGTGCAAGGCAGGAAACAAACCCCGGGCAGGGCACCAGCCCACCGCAGGATAAAAACCATAGTTATTTAAATATCACTCATGTTAGTATTAATACTGATATTTCCTTGTGAATTGCCAGCGATTGATGAAAAAATTGTGTAGAACTGCATTGTAATTAATATTGAGGACACTTTTGATCATTTCTTTATGCATGAAGCCTGTTGACTTTGAGATTGCTAAGTGAAAACGCAGAGCCTAAAGGTGACAATAGTTTAATTTGATAAAACACTTTTCACGTTATGAGTGTAAATCCTGTAACTTTTGTTGTCTGTGGGGTGGGATGGTGGAGCAGTATTTAGTAGATCCAGCTTCCCAGGTACAAGTTCCGAACCGTTTCTTCTTCTACATCCCGTAGAATTCTATGTTAGGTTATTTGGTAATTCTAAACTGGCAACATGTTGGTTAGTGTGTGTGAGTGTGACTGTCCGGAACAGCTCCAGCTGCCACATTCCTAGAACATAACTGTATGAAAGGATTGATTCCATTCAGTATGCCTCTCTAGGGCCCTCAGTTCATCTTAATTTGCCAACATTATCACAGGGTTATGGCAGCATGGAAGCTTAGCTAAAGACTACCGGTACATCAGGTAAGATCATGTTCTGTATTTTAATGCAGTCTTGTTTATAGTGGCATTAGAGTGTGGTGATGTGGTTTGACATACATGTGTAGAATATTATTACATTCTTACTTGCCAGAATCCTGTTACTGGTTGTCATACAATTTTTATCATTACTATTATCATAAGTATGTCAATATAAAGCACAAGAGAAAAAAATGCTTGAAATATGGTTACCCCCTTGACATTAGCAACTGTAAGTTAAAATATGGTTAAAATATATTGGCTCTGCTTTCACAAAATGTATTGCTGAAGCCAATGGAACATCCCTTACGTTTGCCAGTTGATTGTTTCAAAGTTTAGGTCTTTTATGAAAAAACGTTTCTTTTGATGTGCTGTAAACATTCTTTATATTTTTTGTGATTACTTGTAATGGTTGTACTTTTTATTGCTTTACTATTTATTTTGAAAAGCATGTCTGATCATGTTATGTTATATTTTCCAGGAACCAAGTGAAAATGGACCTTTATTTTCTGAACTGAAGTTCTACATGAGAGCTGCTAAATCTGATCTAAGTAAGTTTCAGTTACTTTTTTCAGTTTCTCTTATTAATATAATATTCATGATATTGGCTTTGTGATTTTATTTTTGTGTAAATCCAGATTTTAAACCTACATGATAAAACAGCCGGTTTAATACAACATTAAATGTGATTACATTTATACAAAATGCCTTCTAAGATTAACATGTTGCAGGGACCACAGGCAATGCATTAATTAAATGTGTACAAATCTTTCCTCGGGTCTCCCCAGACAATTCTCCTTTATTTTATTAAGAAAAGTAATATTTTATTCATTAAAATTTAATGTTGTTGGTAAATATATAGCCCATTAGCAATTTACTTCTAGTCTTTCACAACTTTTTTGCAGTGTTGTTTTTTTAATAAACTGCACTGAAGGTTTTAATATTTTGCCTTTTATTTAAATTTATTTTCTTACCTTTTTATGATATTTCAGTTATTTGATTTAAGTTAATTTGCAAATCCATATTCCTTATTACAAACCTCTATGATGCTTATTAATAACATATATATTTGTTCTTTTTTTTTTTTTCCTTTATTTCGCCTTATACAATTTCTTGTATTAGGAATTTATTCATTTTTGAATACCCTTTGGGCTCAGAGCGCAGGGTCAGCCATTGTATTGCCCCCTGGAGAAATTGAAGGTTAAGGGCCTTGCTCAAGGGCCTAGCAGAGTAGATTCTCTTTTGGCAGTGACGGGGATTCGAACCGGCAACCTTCAGGATACCAGCACAGATCTTTAGCCTCAGAGCCACCACTCCATTCTGTAAATACAGCAGTGCGAAAACTCAATTTTTATTTATTTATAATTTTTAATCATAGTAGCAGCATAAAAGTTTGCAGTTAGATACTTGTGGTTATTGTATTTATGTGATATTTACTGCAAGATACAAAATTAATTTGTATACATCCATATATGTACAAATTATTTACCAATATTTGGGTTTTCATCTTGCATCACAAATGTGGAGGTTATGTTAGTTGGTCACTTGGGTGCAACACTGGCTGCAAAGCAGGATTCAGCCTCGCTTTACACTTTCAGTATACATAGAAAATTGCATAATAAAAAGGAATTCTAAATAAAATACAGGTGATTTCACACAATTTTGGGAAATGTTATGTAACTTCCTGCTTATGTTGTATACTGCCAAGCGTAAAACTCTGCATTCACTTTTGGTGTTACTTAGTGTCTTTTTATTCAGGCTCTTTTTTTTGGCCTCTTCCTATACTAAAATTTGATTCATTGGCCATATTCTCTTGATTTTCACCCTTGGAAAATAATGTTTACATAAGACAGTGACGCACACATGATTTGGGGGACATGTCAGACTTAAAAGACTGCTGTTGATGGATCACATCACCTTAAGGCTGTCGCATTACACAACTAGAAATTGTAGAGTATGACCAATTAAACAAATCCATGAAGGCTTTTAATCACTGTTTCACATTTTCAAAGTATTACGAGTATTCTTTGTTCTAACAGCCAATCCTATGCTGCTTGACTGTGTTGGTGCCTGTAAAAAGGCTGTCTAAGTATGTAGTTCAGCTACAATTTCAGCTTTTTTTTCTTTTTTCAGTTCTGTTGTGGTAGGAAAAAAGCAGACAGAGTAGATTGTCTTCTGCTTACATGGTCCAAAACATCTGTACTAAATCTTTTGTCATGGCTTCATTGTATAGAATGTACAGTATATCCTGGTAAGCACTTACTGGTTGTCGGCTCTTACACACACAGAGCACACACACTAAAGTTAAGACAAAATCGGACCTGTTTGCTTCTTGACTCTGACTGAGTCCTTGGGGATGCCACACTACACGATTGATTGTCATGGGAGGGCACTTAACTGCCCTAAACTTTATAATAGTATTCATAGAAGTCTATGACTGAAACATTATTAACAAGATGTAGGATGAAATTGAACAGGTACAGGCATATTTGTGTTAGGAAGCTGCATATTCAATTTGCAAGAAGGAAACAAAGACACTTAATTATTTATTGTAAATCTTTTTTTTTTTATAATGAACTGAACAGTAATTATTGTTTCCTGTAATTTCAGTTACTAATTGGGTCAAATCTAATAAACTAAAGTATTTGGGCGTGCCTAAGTACTGGGGATCTGGTCTGTATGACAAAGGAGGAAAAAGGTAAAAAATAATTACTAATTAATGTATTGGCTAATGTGTATAGTAAGCATCAAACTTCTGTTGGCTATATATATATATATATATATATATATATATATATATATATATATATATATATATATATATATATAACACACACAGAGTGAATCAAAATTCTGTTAACACTAATGGTACTGCTATGGATATACTTGTATACAATTTTTGTAGGTAATTTATTTGCCACATATAATACATGTGTTGAACATGATGGCAAACAGGTTGAGACATTCTTGTTGATCATCTTGAACATATGAAGTATGTTTTGTGAATAAATTGTTTCTGCCATTCAAATGTTAACATAATTTCGACTCGCCCTCTTAGAGAGAGAGATATATAAATATGTAGAGTATTTGCTTTACTTTGCTGAGAAATATAAATATTGATTAGTGCATGCACACCTAAACCTTATCAATTCTCTCTCTCTCTTTTTTTTTTTCATTTTAATTTTTATTCAAAGCAAATGTTAAAGGTTTATACATTATTCTTCTATTGGTTTGTTGTGGATACATGATCATTATTAACCAACATAACTAACTATTGCAATAACATTTAACTAATATTCAGATATTTAGATGATAATTACAACATTATACATTAGTTTGTATGTTTCAATGTGACACCTCAGAAGATTACAAGATTATGTTCAAATTCCTTACAAAGTACTGTACATATATTGGCAATGATTTCTAAAGCAAATGGTACAAAATGACCAATTTACTTTATATGACAGATATGTTTATTATGGCCTCTTTGTGATTTATCTGCCATTTTGTAAAGTACTGTAAACCGCCACTGTACTTCGGACATTATTAATTGTACACTTATGTTTTCATATAGGCAAATATTGCTTTCATCTTTAACGAATGTTAAGAATTTCTGAAACAGCCTTCAGGCAAACCAGACCCATCAACTTGACAAACCTTTGAAAGTGTTTTACTTCTTTAATGTTTAAATAACCAAATGCTGTCAACATTTGTACAATTTAGATAATATTTAGCACTACTGCACCTTCACAACCCTATTAAAAAATTGGGATAGGAGGTAAAATGTAAATAAAAACAGAAAACAGTAATTTGTAAATGCTCTTTTGACCCATGTTTAATTGAAAACCGTGTAAAGTTTAAACTTATCAACCTCATTTATTTTGTTAAATAAACACTCATTCTAAATGTGATGCCTGCAGCATATTTCACAAACACTGGGACTGGAGTGTGTTTACCTCTGTGTTACATCTCCTTTCCTTTTAATAACATTCAGTAATCATTTGGGAACTGAAGACACCAAGTGTAATGTTGAAAATGGGAAATTATTTTCCCATTCTTGTATGATATTGGACTTCAGCTGCTCAACAGTCATGGGTCAGTATTGTCATATTTTGCGCTTTGTAATATACTGCATGTTTTCAAGAGTGGAGAGATCTGAATGCAGGTAAGCCAGTCTATCACTTACTTACACACTGATTGTGAAACTGCAGTATTGTAATACATGCTGAATGTGGCTTGATGTTGTCTTTCTGAAATAAGCAAGGATGTCTTTGAAAAAGCCATCATGTAGCTGGTAGAGTATGTTGCTTCAAAATGCCTATGTACTCTTAAGTGTTAAAGGTGCCTTCACAGATGTACAAGTTTTTGATGGCATGGGCATTAACACCCCGCCATCATCCCCAGCCCATACATGACAGAAGCTCGATTTACAATTACATTTACGTGACAGAAGCTAGATTTGGAACTTGGCATTGTTAACAAAGGTTGATCCTTATCTTTTTTTAGTCTGAAAATCAAAATGTTAATTTTCTTCAAAAACTTTGCATTAGTCCATCTAAAATTAACTTCAGCCCAAAGAAGTCGGATAGTTTTGGCTTGCATCTGTAGATGCTGCAAAACATTTTGTTTACTGACAGTAGTGTTTTGAATTACTCCCAAGCCAATGTGCTTTCATTCATTATAGAAGAATGATTTTTTTTTTTTTTCATCCAATGCTGTGTGAAGGCTTGAATATTCTGGGCATGAGGTACTGGTTTTCTGACGTTGCCCTTTATGTACACGGATGTCTTTGGATTCTCTGAATCTGTTAATGATATTATAGACTATAAATGGTGAAATCCCTAAATTGCAGTTGGACTTGCTGGTTACATTTTTAAAGAACTTTCTTTTGAATTTTTTTTTTCTTTTTATATAGTAAAGTTTGACTGTATAGTATGAGGTACATTGAAGGTATATAATGGATACTGAAAGTTATTCTTAAGAAAATATTTAATTCTAAACAACATATGGTAGCATTCTAAATATGCCCTTATGTCTTTGTTTAAATACTGTACAATGTATGTAAAATTTTATTTAAAATCATATTTACCTGTTGCACATATTTAATTTCTAGTTTGGTAGTGTACTGTTGTTTTTTATTGTGTCTGTGTGCACCTCAAATCACCGTAATAGTTAGGTACTCTTTTGGGCAATGAAGCATTGCAGTGGTGCAAGATTTTATTGTTAGAATGATATTATTCATGTAGTAACGTAATCCTCTTAAGTTTTTCTTGTAACAAAGCTTGTAAAAAGAATGCCAGTTATTGAATGTACAGTACTTGTTTGAGTAATTGTCTGAACATTATTCCTTTGTGGTACATCTAAATTTTGCATTATTGTGTTATTAACATATATTGAATAGAACTGGAAAGGGGAGAATGATAGTTAAGTGAAATGAAGTATTCATTCATATTTAAGATAATCAATGCAATGTTTGACGCACCGGTGGTCCTCCGGCAATGACTCTGAGCACCTTTTTATTTTGAAACAATATCTAAATGTGGAGATTCTGCTTTAACCATTTTTTAATGTTTAATGCCAATGGGGTTCTAAAATCGATAAAATTGGTTGGTTTGTGTTTTTCACAGATTGCTCTGTACTTTATGACATAAAAAATCATTCTGCATATTTTTTTTTGTATTCAGACCTACCAATGTGAGGTGCTCTGGTCAGGAGTAAGACTTGGTCATTTGTAGTTCTCTTGTAAATATGAGACTACATACACTCGCTTTGGGACACAATACAGACTCCAATTTGAAGCTGAATTGTTTTTTTCTGCTGCAGTAAAAAAATGTAGAGTTCTTGGAAAAACGTCTTTGGGATAACATGCAGTGCCTTTGCTGAACACACCCCTGCCTTGATCTAGACCTGGGACCTAAGTGGTGACATGTTGAAATGATAGAATTGTACCACTAGCATTTGGTTAATTATTTTTATATTCTGTATATTTTTAATAAACAGTGTACTTTTTGTTTTGTAGGTATAGGTTTATGGTTATGGACCGTTTTGGTACAGATCTTCAAAGAATCTTTGAAGAAAATGACAGACAATTTGCTCGGAAAACTGTTCTCCAGTTAGGGCTTAGAATAGTAAGTATTTTCTAGTTCTTTTACTTAATGTCAGGTTTTTAAACAACATGACTCTGTATAATTAACCTAGCCAACCTCTGAAAAAATATCGATACACAATATAGTATATTCTGCGGTGGGCTAGCGCCCTTCCTTGCGCCCTGTGTTGGCTGGGATTGGCCCTGTAGTTAGGATATAGCGGGTTGGATAATAGATGGATGGAATATATTATGGTGCGGCACGGTGGCACAGTGGTAGCGCTGCTGCCTCGCAGTTAGGTGACCTGGGTTCGCTTCCCGGGTCCTCCCTGCGTGGAGTTTGCATGTTCTCCCCGTGTCTGTCCCTACAGGTACTCCTGTTTCCTCCCACAGTCCAAAGACATGCAGGTTAGGTGGATTGGCGATTCTAAATTGGCCCTAGTGTGTGCTTGGTGTGTGGGTGTGTTTGTGTGTGTACTGCGGTGGGTTGGCACCCTGCCCAGGATTGGTTCCTGCCTTGTGCCCTGTGTTGGCTGAGATTGGCTCCAGCAGACCCCCGTGACCCTGTGTTCGGATTCAGCGGGTTGGAAAATGGATGGATGGATGGAATATATTATATTACTTTATTGTGTTTTTGTTTTAATGAACATTTTAAAACAAGTGAGACAAAACTGCAAAATATTTTATGCAGTATAATTTACCAGTTATTAATAAACTAACCCATGTACATTTCAATTTTGTATTTCATTTCATAGTTCAAGTACATTTTCATAGTGGAAATTTGTGGATTTTCTTAAAGGACCGTATGATTCTTAAAGAACCTGAGATTCCCTATATTGCAGTTTTAATTTTTTTTAAATGATATTGAGAAATAATCTCAATATTCTTGTTTCTTGTTCATGACTATATTTCAATGGATCCAGCAAGTAATGATTGCTGTTTAAAAGTTATTTGTAAAACTACGAATAAACCACAGTGTTGAATAGGATAACAATTTATTTTTATAAACTCTGCATTGCTTATTACATTATATTTTTGTAACACTTTTGTTTAGGTACTGCAAAAATGTATTTCGTATTCAGTAAATGTCCAAAAATCCAGATGCCATAAATCCCTATAACTCTTTTTTTTTTTAAAGCGATCATAATCACTCCAGATACTCAGCAGCAACAATAAAACAAAACAGATACCATGAACACAAATTAATTTCAAAGTTGTAACTAAGGTGATATAAGAAGTATTTAAAGAAAATAATTAAACTCTGTTGATCAAGCCAATGGTCCATCCACAAACAGTCCTGAAGACAAAGTCATGGAAATTAACAAATAAATGTTAATTAATGAATAAGCAACATAATTTGATTGCTCACCCCCTTTATTTTTTCTTAAATTTAAATTTTAAAAGCACTGCCTGAGAATATGAAAAATCTCACCAATCCAGATATTCTGACATTTATTGTGCTGTTATCAACAAAAAGCTTCTTTTAGTCCAAAATAACCACTTTACTGATGCTTTATCAGTGTTATTACCTTTGTTGTGTGGCCTGCTAAAATAACTTCATTTTGGAATGGTCAGAGGTACTTTATGTGAGACATGTCTTTTTATATTCCTGTCGTTTATACAGGACCTTTGAATCCATCATATTTACAAGTAATTTTACCAGCATATCATGGGCTGTTAATATTCTGCTTTGTGTTAAGACCAAAAGAAGCCTTTGTTAATTTTTTTTACATAACAGTATATGAGTAATAGGTGCATTTTTGCAGTACTGTACTTGATGAAAATGTCTTGATGAAAATAAGTATAGTTTTATTATTTAAAATCATTTTGTTCAAACCTTTTTGCAAGCTTGATACCCTGGAATACATTCATGAGCATGAGTATGTTCATGCTGACATAAAAGCATCAAACCTGCTGCTTGATTACAAGAATCCAAATCAGGTAAATATGCTTTATATGAACATTTATTCCATTGCCTTTTTCTTTTAGTGACATATTTTCTTGGTGGTTTGAATTTATTTTTCCCAATAATGCAAAAAATATTTGTTGAATATAAATGAAGATAGGAAACATCCTAATTGCACATTTTTGCACTGTTCATGTAATGTGTGTTAATTCTTAGTAAATTGATTCTGTTGGGGAAAAAAAAAACTATTAAAAAAATCTTTGAATAATCAGTTATTGAGCTAAGTGAAAAAATTGCAAAGTATTTCCAGAGCAAATAAATGTAACCCATTTTTAATTTGCTTTTTAATAATGTATTAGTGGTATATTAAAGAGCTATTTTTAATTACAATTTAGCAGGGACTCTCTGAGGATTTGTAGGTTTAAATGATGTTCTTTATCACACAGTCATTTCAGTTTAACTTTTATATAGATTAAAGAATAAATAATATCTCTGTATATTTTCCCTTCATTGCCATACAAAGGTCTATTTAGTAGATTATGGCCTGGCCTACAGGTATTCCCCTGACGGAGTTCACAAAGAATATAAAGAAGATCCCAAAAGATGTCATGACGGGACCATTGAGTTTACTAGTATAGATGCACATAATGGAGTATGTAAGTTAACATAAACTATGTTGTAGTTTGCAATAGTTTTATTTACGTATTAAGTGAATTTTGATGTTTGATATAGAGGAAAATGTATTTACGTTATAGGTACTTTAAATTTACACTCTCTATTGTGTTTTAAATTTAATTTTATTCAAATCTTTTTTTTTTTTTTGTTTCAATGGCAGTGAGCAAATGATGCATTCATTTTCCATGATGAAAATGCATCTCCTATGTTCTCTTTTTTTAGATCCATCAAGACGAAGCGACCTAGAGATTTTGGGTTACTGCATGATTCAGTGGCTGTGTGGAAAGCTACCATGGGAAAATAACTTGAAAGATCCATGCTATGTTAGAGATTATAAAGTCAAGTGAGAAATCTAGATAATTGTTATTCATCTTATTACACATTCTTATTTTATCATTTATATATACCAGTTCCATTTTCTGTTTCACCTTATTCCTTTACAGGATTATAGGATGCCTAACTATTGTACTAGCTTTGGGTGCAAGGAAGAAACCAATCACTCAAAGGACACAAGTGCAAATCGCACGGCACACTCATTCTGATAGCCACACTGGCTTGTACAGGGTCTATTTAGATGAATATTTACTGCAAAATCTGTATTGGGATGAGAGGGGAAATGGAAATACCCAAAAGAAATCCAATGCAAACTAAAATATAGTCATTTCTGTACTGGTTTTCTTTTATTTTTTGTGTACTGTATGTTTCCACATAGATTTTTGTGATAGTGTGGTCTGTTACACTATTTAGAATATACACCCTTTCTTTGTTTGAAATACTATTGGATTATTTCTGCAAAATGTTGTCATTACAACAATGTAACAGCTTAAGAGTTGTGGTAATATGGATTCCTAAATACATTGCAACCTTCCTGAGTAGCTACTGCATCTGTCTGAAAAAAGTGACTTATAAAGAACACATACTATATAGCCATCTTATTAAAACTGTAACTGAAATTACTGAGTATGTCATGACACCTGCACAAAACAATATTGGATTAACACTCTTTCTGCTGTAAACAAACAGTTGTGCAGTGTAAGATCTTGTAATCTTATCATAGACACTAATTAACCAGTTTATAATTCAGAACAAGATAAAAACAATATGAGGACAACAGCACTTTGTTACAATATTTTTTTCTAAATTAAATAGCATCTTCTCAGAATAAAGCAGGCTTTAAAGTATTTAAAATCTTTATATTTAAGGTTAATCATCATTTTCCAAATGATGTGAATTCTTAACAACAAGTTTGTTTGCATGGCTTCATGGTTAAGATACATTTTTTTATATACCATAGTGTGTGCAGAAATGACTTAATCCCATTTTTGTAGTAAGTAAATAACATCATAATAGGAAAAATTATTTGTAAGGTGCTCACTGCAGGTGGTTTTCTCATTGTAACGTTAAAAGGCATATTTGTCTAAACTAGTTTTAAATCCTGTTTTGTTATATAAAATATACACACACATACACACTTGTCAGCCACAGCATTAAAGACATTTGCCGAGTATTGTGTAGGTCCCCTTCTTGCTACCAAAATAACTGTGGCCTCTCAAGGCATAGTCCTGTGGTATCTGCCACCAAGCCATTAGCATCAGATCCTTTAAGTCCTGTAAATTGTGAGGTAAAACAGCTCAATATGTCTTGCATTTATAATGCATGCCTATTGGTGTTATTGGATAGCAAGTGAATTTTATCGAGGTTTGTTTTTGTGGGACTGCATTAATTTTTGAGTGACTTATTAACATTTTGCTCTTATTTATTGTTGAAGTGATTTTTAAATAGCATGCGTTTTACAAAGAGGGTAGCAATAAATGTGCTTTTACTCTACATAATTTATTTGTACCATTGCAAAATTTTTATTATTACAGTCACTGTTACAATTAGTTTATTGTATTAAAAATACTTTTGGCATATTGCTTAGTTTGCTGTTCTTTATTGCAAATAATTTGGCATTGTATCAAAATACCATGAGAACTGGTTATAGAAAATACAGTTTCACCATCTGTAATTCAGAACGACTTACTGTGTATTTATTTTACATACGTTAACTTCCAAAAACGGGTATCGAGTCATAATAGCATCAAAACGGAAACAGTACAACTTTCAGTTAGTTGTACTTTTTGGTTACTGTTTTGGCTTAGTGTGAATGAACTTTTAATACAAATTAACAAACAAGTATGGATTGATTGGCCGTCAGTTTATTAAAGGTTGACTGCAAGATGATGCTGATATACAATAATCCATCCATCCATCCATCCATCCATTATCCAACCCGCTATATCGTAACTGCAGGATCACAGGGGTCTGCTGGAGCCAATCCCAGCCAACACAGGGCGCAAGGCAGGAAACAAACCCCGGGCAGGGCGCCAGCCCCCCACAAATATACAATCGTAAATAACCAAACATCCTAACACACACATGGAGTGGAATTTGGGAAGAAACCGGAGCACCCAAAGATAGTTCTTGTGAAAACTGAGAAAGTTTGCAAGCTCTGTACAGATAGTCATGGTATTAGGATATGAACACATGTTACTAGAACTGTGAAATAGGAAGTTCTAATCCCTGCACCTTCTTACCACAAAAATTGTGACCATTAAAGTTGAATGTGTTAAGAAGCCTGTAGAGGATTCTACGTATACTCAGGCTGTATGAATAAACAAGTTTAAACATGTGTATAATTTGTTATTAGTAAATAGGTAAAAAAATACCTTAATATTTGTTCTGCAAAATATTCTTAAGAATGTAAGAAATTAGAACGACATGACCAATATTTGCAAAAACAGTTGCATAGGATTACACAAGTGTCATGCCCTAAAATGGCCACTAGCAGAATGTAAGGTGCTAAAGAAGTATATTTATGTTAAAAGTAACTCATTTAAATTTAAGACAAGTCGTTTTAAATCAAATTTTGCACTGTAAGTAATTAAATGTGCTGTACCTTAAGTGTTTAGCATCCGTTATACTCACTTACAGTATAATGTTAATTGAGAAATGAAGCATTGTGCATTAACTTTAAGAGTTAATGATGTGGAAACTGTACCATTATAATTTAGTTTCAGTATTAGAAAAGTAATCTCCTGAAGTTTAAGGTTTGCTTTATTTCAATACGGATTCACTAAATTGTTTAGTCTGAGGTAAGAACTACACATCAAAATAATAGACTTTGTAGTGTCCATTTATAATCTAATAATAATTACTGCACACTCGGAGACATGCTCAAAAATTCTCAGCAGCACTAAAGTGCAATAGCAGACGTGAGCATATTCATGATTGATTTTACAAGTCTTTAAGCTACATTGCCCATATAAAGGAATACATCTATGGAAGTTCATGCAAATATTTATTACCAGCTTTACATTATATTTAGATAATAAGACTGTGAGAAAGTATTCAGTAATAGACTACCATGTCATCCAGGGATGCTTCCATCTGATGCAGTTTCCCAGCAGCCTTAACATGGATAATCAAGTTTTGAGGTAGACAGTTGGTGAATGCATAAATGATTTATTTATTTTTTAATCATGGCATCTATGTTAACCTCTATTGCTCTCTCGTTGAGTTACTTTTCATCGTTTCTTCTGCATTCTAGCCCTATCCCATTTATCCTTCTAACATATGCTCATTTTTTTCAATGTAAACTAAAATATTTGATATTAGGTACGTTAACATATGACAAGCATAGGAATAATCAATTAGTATGCTAGAAAAAAGCAAAATGTAAATCATTGTTTAATACTGTAAACTTTTAACCTTAAGAATACTTTAAAATCATTATACATTTTCTAACAATACTTTGCTTTTATTTCTGACATGGTTATTTTAAAATGTTTTTTAAATTACAATATTTCTGAAAAAATGTTCTTTTTTTTTTTAAATATTTATTTCTTAAACAGGAGCAGAGAAAATCTATCAATTTTCATGGAAGAGTGTTTCTCAGAAAGAGATCAACCAAGTAAGTGCTGACACTATTTGTGTATAACTTTTGGAAATAGATAGAGATATAACATTGAAGTTAAATATTTGCACACACTTATTGAAATGCTGTAGTTTTTTTTTTTTTTTAATGTAAAAGTTCAAATCAGGGCAAATTATGATGTATATTTCACCTTTATTAAGTTTAGGAAAAACACTAAAGTGAATATAGTACAATTGTATTTCATTAGTTATTAGTCCTAAAAGGGACATTGGAGGACGAGAATCTTGGTAACCCTGACGGTTCTTGATAAATGAATGGAAATAATAGTCTGGTAAGATTTAAGACAAAAATACAGACAGGTCTTGCAGCCAAGGCAAGAAGACCCTTTAGTATATCTCTCGGTTATGTTGTAATATATGAGATATGTGATGTACATTTTTTAAATTAATTAACTAATGTTTTGCACAATATAAGTAAGAAGTTTGTCTTATCCAAGCCTCACTCATTCATTGCCTGAGAATCTATTTGTAAAATCATGTTCAAAATACTATTTCAGATTATCTAATGGTGTGTTATTGTAAAAGTGTACTTACACAATTCCACAGTGCATAGTGCCGCTTTATAATAAAATGTCTTTAATTGAGAAATAATGTAAAAGAGACTTGGGCTTCATCAAGTATCAGTGACATTCTTAGGTTGAATTGCTTTATATGACACACTATATTTTAAACAAAATTGTTCAGAATTTTCTAATATGTTATCAATATCTAGTTTTCTAACAGTTCTGGTTGCTATATATTAAATGTTTAATACAAAAAGAATATATTAGAAATGTCATCTTTAGTAGTTGGATTATAATGGTGTGACTGACTTTAGGAATGAGCTTATGGTATTATCTGTGCTGTTAACAAATTCAGAGCAATGTCCTTAGACTTTATCTAGAGAGGAAAATGAAAGAGTAGCTTTTTATGTTTGAAATTTTGTGTTTACTATTCTCATAAATAAATGCTTTGTTAAAAAATACACATATTCAAAAAGGTAAATTATAAGTTTATATAGTCATTAGTCATATACATTTTAGATGTCTGAAGAATCCATTACATTGTATCCATTGTATTAGAATTAAGCTTATTATGGATGTGAATTCTAAAAAACTCAGTTTTCAAAATTTGTTTTCTCTTTCCTTATTAAGTATAAATTATGAGTGACCCAGTTCAAAAGCCTGTTATTTGTGAAGATATTTTATTACTGAGTATACTCCGAATTTATGTTCTAGGTAATGTTTGATTATAATAAGGTGCGTTTTCAGTCTTTATTTGCATTGTACCAAACTGCTTTTCAGATGAAGTCATTCTTGCATTCAGTGAATGGAAAATAAGGTGGTGGTTTTGATCTTAAAGTAAGTTGAATAGAGTATTGATCATAAATTCTCAAACACGCAAGTCATGGAATACCTGGTCATGATGGTGTCTATCTTGGAACTTTATAATAAAAATTCTGTATATTCCATCTGAATCAGATTTATTTACCAAGTATGCACTGCATACACCTGAGAGAAAAGAAAAATAAAACACACCATACAGAGAATATGTTAATATATATATATGAAAGTGATTACATCTTGCCTGAAGTAGGGGCCTGAGTTGCCTTGAAAGCTTGCATATTGTAATCTTTTTAGTTGGCCAATAAAACATGCCATTTTGCTTTACTTCTTACAAAATGCTGAAATAAACGCTAGAGATTAAAAAAGTATTAGATGGATAGATAGATACTTTATTAATCTGAAGGGGAAATTCAAAATGAACTACATGTGAAGAGTATCACAAGACAATGGGAGGCCTGGGGGGGGATGAATCTATGTAAAAATATTAGTTTTAGTGTTATGATGTCATAATAGGGTTTTGTGTACATTGGGCAGGCTTTGCGTGCATGAGAGCTGACAACCAATAAGTGATCATCTGCAAGTACAGTGCATATAATGCAGTGACAAGGTATAAGGAACACAGGTGTTTTGGAACTCAAAAACAGTAGATAAGGTAATCTATCTGCTGTCTCATGTTTTATAAAGCAGAAATTGCAGATTAGTTTGCCTTTACACTTAACAGGCAGTTTTGGTTTTCAGGGAAAGGGGAGAGAGTGACTGTGCTGGAAAGTTGTGTAATTAGCTCAGCGATTTTCAGTCTTTTAAATTGACTTGTTCCGGCAAGAAAACCATCAACCAAAATTGGTAAATCTGACATACCCTGCAACTAGAAGTTGTATAATGTGACATTTATTTAACTTTGTTATTAAACATCTGGTTGGCAATTTTGTGTCCTGAGTGAATAAATGAGAGTTCTGTATGTACCATATTATGTCCAGACTTCGAAAAGTAACAAAGAGGTTCTCCTTGGTGTCATTAAATGTTGACAGTCTTTTCTTTCAGCTTGTTGACATGCAACTAGTAGTCATCTTGCATTATGGTGTATTATATGTATGTTTTTAATTTTTTTTTTAGATGAGTTGATCAAGTACATGCAAGAAGTTAGATCTTTGGGATACAATGATAAACCGTCATATCAGAAGCTACGAAACATTCTCCTTGAAGGACTGAAATCTTTTAAGGCCAAAGATGATGACAAACTTGATTTCTCTGTGCTCAGTGTTAACAAGATATCCAGATCTCCCAAGGTAAAAGTAAAATTTCATACACATCCCAACAGGGCTTTAACCTACTCCAACTCCTGTGAAGCACTGCGGGACTCCGAGGCACCGCTGCAACCCAAATATATATTTGTGTTTTAGCCTGATTATTATAGTCAGTGGGTGCCAAGTAATGCAAACCAAAGCTCAGAATTTGTGTAAAACCGATTGCCTGAGATTACTAAAAAAAGCATTGGCAACATTGAAAAAGATTTTTTTTCCTTCTTCTTTTTTTCAAGTTGAAGTTATTTCATCACAAATATGGTGTATATGTATTTGACATGCAAAAATACATGTAAAGTTTACCATTTTCTATAGATTAAAGAAAAAGAGAAAAATCTCTCCAGCGCTACAAAAAGTATCCAGAATAATCATTTTATTGTTTATTCCAGGTACTGTTTTTTCTCATGGTGAGGATATTTTTTCTATTCACTTATTCGAGTTCTTGCATGAATACTGAAGCAAATCAAAACTAAACCAAAAACCTAGCATAAAGCGGTTACTTTGATTTGATCTGTCAAGAGGAAACCAAACCCTACAATATTAAATCCAGGTTTAGAAGTGTCCTACACCATTTAAACACTTCATAGACCTGATCAGTGACTCTGGTAGGTATCGCAAATGAGTGTGTGGTTAGCAGGATAGATGAGTCCCAGGGACTCTCCTCAAATACTTCACCCAAAAAGAGTATTTCAAAATATATAGCCCTCCTGATGCACAGGGAGTACAGTAAACCCCCCTTATTACACAGATAAGCTTTTGTGCAGACCAGAGCCGGTTCGTGCTGTCAGAGTTCACACTATAGCCAGTGGAATAAGCAAATGCAGGCCCCAGTTGTATAGGACCCATTCAAAAGGTGGGAAGAACACCTTAATTGGCAAGGTAGGTGTCTTAAAGTGTCTTTCTGTGCATAAAGGAAAACTGGTTTACTGCATTGCTGAAATGTTGGTGCACGTTACAAAAATTTTGTGGTATGTTTGATGTCTTATAGAAACCCTCCATTATTTGGGTAATGTGCATTTCACCTAAAGGAGCACTGGTGCTCTGTGTATGTTTGGGGCAAAACTCATTCTTTTCATATTATTATAACATTATTTCATATTAATATAGTTCTGTATTATAAAATAGTACAATTTAAAGGTAATATTTATAATAACATCTTAGAATAAAATGCAAAACTTCTTTATAATTGAGTCTGTGCAAAATTAATCACCCTCTCTAAAATGTACAATGCTATCTAATTTTTTTTATTTGGCAGACTCGTACTGTTTTTTTGCCAAGTTCTTTATTATTTCTGCTTACAACTTTGACTATTCATTTATACAAATTCTAGGCTCGCATCTTCTGTGGGTTTACTAATACAGATGAGAAACACTTGCATATGAAGAGATCTTTGCAGTCTTTGCAGCATCATCTCTCATAGTGAAATGAAAAATTTTAATGTTTGAGAGAGGTATATTCTCATTGTCACAGAATAAAAAGGAAACTACGAAGCACAAGAAAGTTGAAATTGACAATAGTTATTTTTTGGATTTCATACAGTCTAAAACTGACATTAAATAAGTATTGAGCATGACAGGAGCTGAGGAGCTGCCATGAACACAGATGTGGACTAGCATTTTATAATATTTCATGTTTTAAACCATAGTGAAGGGAGAACCTTGTTCCTTACAATCTTTTTGAAAGAATATTCTGGTAATATATTGTGCCCAGAGTTTTTCAGTTATGCCTAAAAGTATCCCTTGTTAGACTGAGTCGGAGAGAAAAAGTTAAAGCACTATATAAGACAGATACAGTGATATGAAAAAGAAAGCATGTCTTATCAATTGTGTGGTTTTATATGCATATCAGGACAAAATTCACAGTCTTCTAAAATTAAAAGTGTATTGAAATTATTTGAGTAAAGGTTAAAATTCTCTGTTATATGTATATTGTACTTTTTTATTAATATTACTACTGTTATTAATTAAAAATAGTATTATTTCTCCGAGAGTGTTTGAAAAGCATGAACTGCGTAGGACTTAAAAGATAGACTAGAAAACTCAAACAAATATGAACATAAGAAGTAGGCATTCACAAAAATGTGACTCTCTGTGAACAAAGTGGCATCACGAGGCAAAAGTCTGGTACAGGGAACATTTTGCACTGTCTGTTATGCACATTAGAATCCCAGACAATTTTACTCAAGCATATTACACATAGTTGTTAATTATTTTCTCCAGCTGTACTTCTTTTTGTTCTTAGGGGTCAGAAGACAATGCGAATTTCCATCTTCTTTTAGCATAAATGGATGCATTGTGAGTAAAAATATAATGACCTTAAAGCGGAACTGGGTGTTACATTGAATATACCCAGTGCATCGTGCCTTATTCTACATGGGATACAGTAAATGACAATATTGCGTACACGGAGGACAAATTATCACAATTTTTTTTTTTTAACCCTTTGAACCCAGCAGCTTGGTTTTTGGGCATGCCTATAAACGTGATTGCCTGAATAATGGCCTGCACATACTGTATCTGTTATGCTACGCCTGTCTTTTCTCTAAATCTTGCAGTTTGCTGCCATAGAGACATATTCTTGAAAGGCCACTACACCCGTCTGCTGTCATAACCCAACAGATGCTTAGTGTGTGCAGAGAAGTACAATCAAGTTAAAAGAGCTTTTGCCCTTCTGCTCCATGGGAGGCTTCTTTCCTCCCTAAGCTTACTTTCGGGCATCCGCTTTTCAGTGTGTCGGGTATACCATTCCTGTCAAACTCCCCACCTGTCACTGTCCCCGGCACGGGTTGCGCTGTGCCCAAGGGAGCTTGGGCAATTGACGCTAGAATCAAGAGCCCCACGGGAGAAGGGGAATGTTGGCTGCAGACACAAGTGTTTCTGTGCATTGCTTCTGACAATATAAACTGTTCTGAGGTATATCACTCAAAGGAGCAGTTTTGGAGTTAGGTCCTTATAATAGATGGTAGAAAATGAGGAAGACTTTGAGAATGAAAGTGATACAGCTTGTTCTATAGTTTGTCTTTTGTTACAACATTGTGGCTTATATCATTGTATTTAGTATTAATGTAATATGATGTGACGATTGTTCTGCAGAGTGGTTTGTTACAGTGAAATGACCTGTTGTCACAAACATTATGCACAAAAAGTGCACTTTATGTTGTTTTGAAATGTTTCTTGTGTGCAATTATCAGGTTTTTAAAATTTTTCCAACAGAAACCACTAATGAATATAAACAAGAATGATTAATGCAGACATATGTTATAGCTTGCAGGGACTACTCGTATCATCATATTGGTGTGAGTTTATGAATCAAATGAAATCAAGCATTTATGAAGTACTGTAGAGGAGATTTCACAATACTGAGATATATATATATATATATATATATATATATATATATATATATCATAAATCGCTAGAGCCTAAAAATATTGTGAAATTTGTAGGCCATGTTGCCCAGCCATAACTTAGTGTTTTCTCCATATGATAAATATTTATATAGCAATTGTTTTACTCGTAACAATTAAGAAAAACTCAGTTAAAAACTACCATGACTTTTTTATCAAGAAATTTCTATGCTAACATATAGTACATTGAAAACTTTTAAACAAAGGTACAAGCAGTGCTGGCACTAGATTGGGTGGGCAGAACTCATCTTGATACTTTGCAGTGTACAATACTAGTTGAGTGCTGAGGTTAGAAGACGGCAGCGTCCATACTACAATGAAACAAAAACAATCTCCGTCCACACTGGAGTTTTTGCTTTGTTTACAAAAGGGCTGCTGTCCATACTGGAATGCCAGAAAACACATACTTGTTGTAGACCTTCATCTACACTGGGGATTCGCGCATAGACTGCAAACTCCTTGATGGAACTGTTAAGTAAATTATTTGGAGCCCTGTGAAAATCAGATTCCCTTCTGCTTTATGAGCTCTCAAAACTTACAGCACGTGTAAGACTTTGATAACGCATTCACAGAACAGAAAAAGAAAAAAATTACTTAAGGAGCTGAAGTGAATCGCCCTTATGTTAATGTGCAGATTACAGTTGAAAATAACCATCTTTACAACTGGCAATGGTCATCTTGTCATTAAACAAATACAAAGCCAATGTTAAAGTGTAAAAGTATTAAGCGCTATTTTCATTTGCGAGATGATTATAAGTAGTCCACAGCGATTGTAGCATATTCTCTACTAAAAAACTCTTGTAAAATCAACTTAATACTGAAATGGGTAAATAAATTTGCACGTGTGTCTATTTCTTCACTTTACTCCATTGTGTTTTTGTGTCTCTCTTTGTACTGTAATATTGTAAGTGCTACTGAATCCTACACCTATCCTCTAAGTGCCTTGTTATTCATTTTCCTTCCTGATCAGATTAAGTTTAATTAATAAAAGTTGATTACAGGCTGTCAATTGAGTTATTTGCAGTGTTTTTCACTATGACATAATTTGTCTCAAAATCTGTAGCGACCGGTAAATAATTTGCTTTCTAAAGATGTATGCAACATTGAGACTTTACAAAATACAAAATGGATACAGATAGCAGCACAATACACATCTGTGGAAAGCAATTCTTTTTTTCTGCTTGCTGTGTTTATTTTATTTTTTTTAACCGTGAATGGAGTCCATTCAGGGAATAAGCCTTTGTAATGAGCAGGATAAAAATCAGGGAAGGAAGAGCCACAAAAATGTGTTTATGCCCATCTACACCAAACGCTAGCGCTATAGTTTCAGAAGTATATGACTCTTGAAAACGTTTTTCAGGGATCAAAAATAATGGATTTGGACAAAAGACAAACACAGACAAATATATGCAAGAAATAAAATACAGTACAAACATATAAGATCAGCACTAGAACAATACTTTTAGGGTAAGAGAAGTGTTTAACAAAACTGTTGTTGATCTGACTGCATTTCAAAATTCTGTCCTCAAATAGTTTTGTGTTTGTTTAATAAACAGATGCATGTCGATTTTACTAAACGGTTTAAAATTACCAAAAGCCTAATCCTAAGTTTCTGCTTTTGAATAACTTATTTAATACTAAATAATAATAGTAAACGTCGTCAACACAGAAATGTTTTTCATGTTTTAGTAATAATTGACAAAATGTAGACATGAAATGTATAATGTGTGAAGCCTGAAGTACAAATATAAATAGACACTTTCACAAAAGGTGCAAATATAACAAAACAAGTGCACGTTTATTCAAGAATTTAACCGAAGAAAAAAGAAAGCAGGTTACGAACTGCAGCCCAACGATCAACAGGACGCAGTTTCGATATCAGCTGCTTCCCAAATTTACCATTTTGATTAGTGAGCTGCTCTTATTGTTAATATCATACAATAAAAACATACATTTGTGTGATTGCAAAAAAAATAAACGTAACAAAGAGATAAAAAAATATAAATCTGTATACATTTAAATAAATAATATTAATACATTAATCTTATTTATTTTAATCCAATGACAACCTACTGAAAAAAAACTATTAAACATGTGTTCAATATATAAAAATAAATTTGAATAAAATAAAGTAGATAAAATATATATTAGTATTCAGCTGCAGATGTGTCATTTGCACCTTCCTCACAGCATTTATTATCTAGGGTAGTTAGTGCAACTGTGGTGAAATGGTGTTGAGATGGCATCGCGTAATGCTTGTCCAGCGTGTTGACTAGTTTGTTGAATCCCTGGTTGCTAACAGTGCTAATTTAGGTCATGTCTTTAGCTAAGAAGAATGTGATTGTGTCTGTTATTTCTTTGTTTTTGCGAGCTGAAATGGTACGCACTGGCATCTACATTACAAAAAGTGTCTTTAATTAATTAAAGTGTTGCGTTGGAAGAAATCGTGAGGGCTTTACTTTTCTCCTGTTTTCTTATTAATGAATTGTTTGATCATAGACCACTTAAAAATTGAATTTCAGATGAGTAAACAAATTTGTCGTATTGTTGTGTATTGCAGACACCTCTGTGTAACAAATCTGGAACAGTATAGGTTATTGTTCCATGTTGGACTCCTTCAAAGCAAAGTGTTTCCAAGCAGATGAATTTGTTTTACTTTTCCTGGTGACTAAAGGGTCTCTTTCCGTCATCTTGGCTGTAGCTTAACTAAACAGGCCACAGGAGGAGTGAAAATGTGCTGCTGGATTTATAACACAAGACAAAATGGAAGCGTCATTATGAAACAAAATGTGGCATGATAACCATTTCATCTTGATTTTGTTTTCGTAATTGTTGCAAAATTGTAAGTGAAAGTAAAGTGATTAATCATCCAGCCCTACTGGACAGCATGCATCTTAAACCCACTGCTTATATCTGACAATCACCAACCTACCTCTCCCCACTCTCAACCAGAGTCTCTGACTTATACCACTTTCCAATTGGGTAGTTAGTGCATGTTTTAAAGGCATGGACAAGCGCCGCCATTTCTCTGTAGTAGCACAAGTCACCTACTCCATTTTCTGATTCAATTACCCCAACCTTAATGTATTGGATTAATTGTCATCTTTTGCACAAGTAGTCTTCCACTGTATTTAGGGCATATAAACGCCCACAATGAATGCATTGGATTTGTCTTTAGTGTTTTATAGTGCAATGATTTTTATTTATTTATTTTTTTTTATTGTTACTGCTTCCAATTTTAAGCATTTGTCATTAATAAAATGGATTAATTTAATCCATTGACATTTTTGGTTTGCTGTGTACCTCTATCAGTTTACCTTACTTCTTAACTCTTTGCAGTTCTAGCCTTTAAGAGAGAGAGAGTGAAGTAAGGTAGACTTGAGCACTTTTGTACTAAGGCTTTATTTGTGCCAGTGAAGCTGAATTTGCTTTGTTGACTACACCCTCCTCAAACCCTTTAAAAAAAGAACACTGAACTTACCAGAAAGTGATATTTTTGTATTTATTTCCAGTCATTTAATGATAATTGTCTTCTCTTCAGTCTGCTGGGATGCTTCGCTTCCTGAGTTTTCTCATGTTTCAGTCATATACAAATTATGCCTAGCTTTACAGTAAGATTATATCAGAAAGCACGGGTTCCACGGGCAAACTCTCTTTTCCTATTTTAATGACATCATGGCATAGAAGTCTAATTTTAAAAAGTAGAACACTTAGAAAAACGGAATTTTTCTTTCTGGCACCTTCAATACAACTCAAAAAGCTTGGTTTAATCTTTTCTCAGATATTTCCTCTCAAACGTCTTTCACTGGCCTTTCCGTAATAATGTACACATGATAGCATTCAACTTGGAATTTCTCATTTCGGCACTAATAGAACATTTATGTTCTTCAAACCTTTGAGAGCCTTTCTGTCATAGGTGATCTCACTATGTATATCGGTGACTTACAACAGTCTCAGAATGTCTCTGCCACAGTTTGCAGTGAACCAAAGCAGCAAACTCAGCTGGACTGGTGCTGTCTCCAATACAGTACTTTCATGAAAATTCTACTTAAAAATTAGATACTCTGTTGATCCCACTTGGGATTTCACTGTTATATTTAGCTCCTAAAAAAGTATTCAGATGTGTATAAAACTGTGCAGAATATACCTCGGCCTGAGCTGTAAAATGAAATGTGTCTGTATGTAATCAGTTTAAACATAATAAAAGGATACAAAATATCCATAAGATAGGTGTCTGATGGAATCTGGTTAAAAATAAGATCTCCAATAGTTCTTTAAGAACTATAGTAGTATCTCCCTTGTGCTGAATATGCTTCACAGGTTGACCAGGTTGTAGTGTAGAGGGTATGGGATGCTATGTATTATGGCCAGCAGCTTGGCCAACACCCTTCTGTCTTCTGCTACCTCCAGAGAGTCCTGGATAAAACCTAGAACTGAGACAGCCTTCAAATGCAATGTATTTGCGTAAAAGAGCACATTTGCAACTACTAACTGAGAGAACGTTTGCAGAAATGTTTCACTGCCATAGGAGGACTCCAGCCCCCTAAGGCATTAAAGGTGACTTTTACTTTTTTTTTGTACCGTCTGTATTTGCAGCCTAGTAAAGATTTTTGTCTTGGAGCACCCAGACACTTACATATCGAAACTCCTCAATTACTACTCTCTGGATGAAAACCAGAGCAACCTTGATATCCCTGTAGTCCACCACCATCTGCTTGGTGGTTATAAAACTGAGCTATAGACGATAAGTCCTGCACCACTCAACAAAGTCATCCAGCAGTCCTCTGTATTCCTCCTTGCGTCTGTCATTTACACACCCCATGATTGCAGAGTCGTCCAAGAACTTCTGCAGGTGACACGCTTCAGAAATGACAACAATTTACAACACTGTCAGTTACAGCACCCCAGGCTACCTTTCATCATTGCTTGCCCTGTCTAAACCTGTCAGACATGTGAGATCCTCTGATGCTTGCTTTCTTGCAATTTTAAAGTCCCGTTATGCAAATTCTGGTGAACATTGCTTTAGTTTTGTAGCTCTGTGGAACCTTCTGCCAAGCTCTGTCAATTAGGCTTCATCAGTTGCAAAGTTCAAATCACACCTGAAAACCCACCTTTTCTATCCAACATTTTATATTGTCTATACCTCTACTTGCCCTATTTCCTAAATGACTCATCTATACCAAGTATGTGCTTTTGTGCTGCCTGTCTTCTGTATCAATCAACTCAGTTTCTTCTTTTTGTTGCATTTTGTGGTGTACTGTATTTTGTCATCTAGTGGCTTTTTTGTATATTGTAGTATGCTTTGTAAATCTCCTTGTGATAGTGTTCTCTAAAAGAGAACTGTATTAAATAAAGGTCAAGCGATTAATTATTAAGCAATATGACTGTCAGATTTTTTATGTTATGTAATGGTTTTTTAATTGTAGAAAAAAACACAAAAGAAGATTTCTCTAGAGACGGAGATACCGGATGGCGAACTTGTCGCTCCTCCATCGAAGAAAGTAAAAACATCCTCTCTGAAAAAAGGTAAATTCTCAATTACACTGACCTAAAAAATGCTCTTTAATCAAATCATTTGAGTATGTGGTTTTCATGATATGTTTACTTTGGATACTTCAGCAGTATAACTGATATTTAATTTATATATGTCCTTTAATCATTTATTGCATTTTATAATTAATAAATCAGAGAAAGAGCCAGCTCAAAATTTATGTCAAATGGTGTCATAGTGTTTATTTTATTAGATTTTACCTTTAGCATATGGAATATTTTATTCTTTGGTAGCATATTGTGGTAGAATATTTGCAGTTTCCAGTTTTGCTTAAGTACCATTTGTCCATATGTTTTCATTGGTATGCAAGAATTTCAAAATCATAATCAGTCATTTACAACTTAAAGCTTAATACATTTTAACATTAGGTTATTTTTAGGTTAGTTGTGCTACAGCATATTTACCACATTCATATGTCAAAACCTTATAATAACCTGTCACTGTTTTTTTTTTTTTGTATGTATATATTTAGAGGAAAATGGGATAGAGGAGAAAACATCAGCAACTTCAAAAAAGAAACTAATAGAAACCAGTACTCAGACTTCACCAGGAATCAGTAAATTGGGAAAAGGAAAAGGAAGAGGAAGGCCTAGGAAGACATAATTAATTTTACTGCCTTTTTTCTGCCCTAAGCATATTTTATCTATTTTTTGAGAGTTGTTGTTTTTTAAGCTTTGATGATCTGTTTTCTTTGTATGTATCCCATTGGAAATAGTTTGATGTGGGTATCTGTATAGTTTGTTTACAGCTGCTTTATACTTTGAGCTGCACAGATCATTTTTCCAAATAAAAAGATAACAAAAGAGAAACAATATCACAGTCTACTTTAAAGCTTGCATTGTTAAATTAAAATAATTGTTTCTTTCATGTTTTTTTATGTTCTTTTAGTGATAAGATTTTTTTTTTTATCAGTCATTTTAATTATTCATTAATGATTAAAGGTATACTTTAACAAAGTTAAGAAGCTAAATATATCTCCTGTTTGTAAATTATTTTGCACTACTTAAATTAGTATTGCAGATTATACATAATTTTATCTTAAAAAACCCTACTCATTTCTGTTTTTACCTTATACTGTTTTATTATTTGTGGACCAATATTCAGATTACTTCATCCTATCTGGAAGGCAATGGTTGCTACAGGTTTGTCCATTTGCATTGGTGAAAAAGCCTGTCTCAGAGTTGATTGATTTGTTAGTTTAAGACACAAGGTTTAATAATAATAATGATCTTAATAATAATGATTAAAATATCACCTAATTAAAAACTACGCATAGTGATCCTTTTTGTTAATTTTAATTTAATATTGACACTGAACTGTTGTCTCCAACCAAAAAAAAGTGACGTCCTAATCAAACTATAAAATTTGCAAACCTTTACAATATACACAAAAATGTACTTCAAACTTGTTTTACGGGCAGTGCTCTGTTCATTCTCAATGGTAACACATCTATGCTCCATGGTCCAAGATTACAGATAGCCCCGCCAACATTAGTGGTCACTGGATAGAATTCAACACTGCATATGTTCGTGTCATGTGGTCTTACTAAGTAATTGTGATTTTTTTCATTGCCGAAAAGCAGTGGAAAATTTACATAAAGATTTTCAAACTAATATTTAACTGTTTTTTTTTTCCCCACTGATCAATTTAGTGTAAAGATGTAGTGTCAGACAGCATAATCCATAATAAATGTGAATATACAGTTGAGCAGAAGTATTTTGAAACAAAATAAATATTCTGATGACAATTTGTAGACTTTTTTTATATTTTTAAAATTTGAATTTAAATATGTAAAAAAGGGAACTTTTAGGTTAGATAGATGGGGTTAACATCCAATTAAAAATACTAATATTAATGGCAAGCATATTAAGAAAATTAGGAATTCCTGTGTTAAAAAGATGGGTTGTGGTATCTGTTTGTTAGTTTTATATCTCACATACACCAGAGATGGTTGTTTCAGGAACACCTTAAAACATTTGTTAAATTCTTAAACACAGTAGGTAGCACATTGTATTTGTGTTTTATGTATGATTTGATTAGAATTAAAATAGGAAGCATTAGCAGTATAATACTGGTGCTTCCTTTTTAATAGATGTTTTAATAAATTCCCAAATAAAATGTGCTTGTAAACTAATGAATTGCTGAAACTTGAAATCCATGATTGTGGTTAGCTTGATGAAACAAAAGTGGCAGTACAGAATCTGGATATCAAAAGACTAAATTAGTAAGTCTAAAGGTGTACTTTTATAATGAACTGGCTAACCTGTCCGTAACCTGTTCATTCTTCCTGAATATAAAGGCACAGATATTGTTATTGCTGCTGTTAAAAAAAAAAATGCTTATTCTGTATAACATATTTAAATTGTCCTATACTTTACAGAGCATCAGTTGAATACACTTTTTGACTATATAATGTAACTTTTTAGTTGAGCTGTTCAGTTATTTCCCTCTTCATTGTCCCTTGCCATTTTAAAGATTTGAGAGATTCTGTTTTTGCTTTTCAGGTTTGTATAGAATCAACTTAACAGTAAATATTCCCTAAATGACTGCAATTTCTAGATTTGTGTAATTGGATAAAACAATTAAATTACAAACTGTGGAATTGAGGGTCAGCACTAGAACAGTACAGTACTTTTATTTTTTCCCTCTATGACACCTTACTGTATGAAACTAGCATCTATCAATGTTTATTATCAACGAATACAGGAATTTCAAGTAAAACTATTGGGTACTGTCCTCTTAATTACTGCAGTATTGTACAAGACGTAATCACCAGATTTGCTCATCTTTATTTAAGACATTAAAAAAAATCTGTTTGCTTCTGCACTTGTAGTGCATTATCCTGTTATTGGTGAAGAGCAGCCTTTGAGCATTGATAAGACTGTTGGTTCCAGTGGATTTATAGGATAAATAAGTGTACCTTAGTTACTGTGTTCATAAGTCTGCCAATAGCCCTCAAGATCTTTGTGCATGCTTGCTTTATTGTCGGTAAATGTTAAATGGGTTTGGACTGGATTTGCTTTACATGTCCTAGTTTAGGCAGGCTTATATCATCTTAAAATGGCAATGATATGTGTTGAAGAATTAAGAAAAGAAGATGTAAGGAACCTGAATCCCACATGTGACACTTCTTGGTGTGCCCTTTTCAGCTGTTCTTTTTTTTGTTTGTTTTGTTCTTTTCCAATTAAAGATATTGTCTATGCTAAAATCAATATACCTGTTTATCTTGCAGCTGCATGAAAACAGCTGCAGTAGTTTTTTCTCTTTATAGTGCTTGCTGTATGTTTACTATTTTAAGCTTCCTAGTGGCTCACTATTGCATACCGAAATAATATGCATTATATGCTGGCTTTTCGTGAGCTTGTCATATTAGAAGCTCATATTATGGTACTGCAACCTTGTTTACCAAGCATAGTCCCAAGTCACTTGTAATCCTCAAAGGAGTTGTTAAATGTATGCATATCAAAGAAGATCCAGACATAGCTGAATCCAAGGCATTCAGTTCTTGCACTGGTGATGTGTGTTGGTCATCGTGCATAATTGTGTATCATTTGTTGTTTTCTTTGTCGGATTCCTTTTGCCACTCTGTAAAAATCAATAAAAAACTTTTTAGTTAAGAAAAATGTCAGAACAGTTTATTGCCTTTTGATAGACTAGATTCTGGCAGTTTTCTTTTAAGCATGTATACTCAAATACATATAAAATGTAAGGGAAAAAAGAATGGAGTTGAGTTTTTGTTTGTACTTATTTAGGTTGTATTCTATGAGTATGCATTATTTTAATTGCATTTTCAGATGCGCGCACACACACAAACTTGCCTGCAGCTATATAACACATTTTGCATTTTGAAGAAATAATTTGTGATGTTATTTTTTCAGTTTAAAAGAAGTTAACCCAGTTTCTCAATGGTGAGGAATATCAACATTTAAACACCATATTTGCATGCTTAAAATCAATTGCAAGTGAAAGTGCAGAATCTTTTTTATGATTTGGTTAAATACATTGTTTATTATGCCACAGAAAAAAAATCAATTTGATGCATATCTTTCCATCTCAAATTTACAAACTGACTTTTATTATGATGACATACAGATAAAGGTTTGCTGTTGTGGGTTTTACCAGCAGGTGGCAGTAGTGCATAAGTTTTTTTTGTTTTTTGTTTTTGTTTTTTTCTTTTGGGGGTGGTGTGGGGGTAGGAGAGCATATATGGGGGTAAATCTGATTTTAAAGGGGACAGATGTACAAAGTAAACCAAAGAGTGTCGCCTGAGTCATATTTCCTTTCTTTTTGTTTGTGTTTTTGTATATTTATTTGTAATATCTGATTCAAGATTAGTTTAAATTTACACAGTATATTCAAATGTTGGTTATTAAACAGAATACTTTAACATGTGCTACTTGTCTGACAGTGGCAGTCACCCCTCCATCTTCAAGCTTAAACTAAGGCCCACTTCAGCCTTTTCACTTGATCAAGTGATGTTTTAATGAGGGGGGTTTGTTGCACTCTGTAAAATGTACTTCCTCCAAATCATTATTAGAATAATATTAGCAAATCTCCATTACTTTACAGCATCCTTTACATTATGATTTCCAACCCTATATATTTGAGCAGATTTTTCATTGAAGTGTATTTTTTTTAATATGTGTATGTGCATATGTACAGATATGTATGCGTGTATGTATATATATATATGTATTTATATATATATATATATGTATATGTATTTATATGTGTGTATATATATATATATATATATATATATATATATATTTTTTTTTTTTTTTTTTTCAGTAAATTTACATTTTTTAAAATGATATAAAATCTGTTCTTTCACAGTAGGCAGTGTTTAATTTGTACCTTGTTCTTTTAACTGATTGGCTTCTCTCCAAGTAATCAGATTTCTTCCCACATCTCAAAGTCTTGTAGCTTAGGGTGAGTGGTAACTTTTACATGGGCCCGTTTCAGTGAATGTAAGCGTGAGAGTGTCCCATGATATACTGATTTCTTTGTCTGTGCTGAGTGGTTTTGGGATAAACATTGGCTCCTCATTACTATGTAACAGAGTAAACGGTTTCAGAAATAGTAAGTGGTGAATGGCTAAATGAGTGTGACCATGAATGAATGAATGGTCTAAGCTTTAAAACGCGTTAATATATATAATGCATTGGTAGATAGTGATAAATGTTAATATGAGTTATTGTTTAATGACATGTTAAATCCATGATGCATGGTTTGCCAGGAAGCAACGTTAACCTCTCCACTATTGTGCTTTATTCTGACTATTCCACAAATTTGTCTGTGTGATTATTACTTGTATACTTTTTGGTGCGCATTACATGTATATGATGTCTATTATCTTTGTGATGTGTATCTGTCTGTGACACTGTACTATCAAAACAATTTTCTGCAAGCCAATGCTGGGAACTGCACAGAGTATTTTTTTTTTTTTTTATTTTTTACAACGTACTACATGGCACAATGATGATTAACTATATTGAATTTAATATAGAGCGATATAATTTTGAGTACATAGGTATACATGTTTTGGTGGCTTATGTCAATTGCTCCTTGTGAACCTTGCCCTGATCCCAATTGAAGTTTATATCTATATATCTATATAAATATATATCTAGAGAGAGAGAGATAGATAGATACAGTATATGCCTATGTATGTTGTGAAAAATACATAATTTTGGTAAAATGTTAGATTATGTACATGGCATTTTAGAAACTAATTGTTACAAATGGTTTATAAAAGTATTGAGGATGCATGGTGCAATTTTATTACATTTAAAATAAAAATGTATTAGACATCAAATTATTAGTTTAAAAGAGTAGCAAGTGGATATCTACATAGATCGTTATTGAAAGGTAATGTTGCCTATAATGATGTGAGATGTATTTTTCCTTTCCATATAATCTAAGATTTCATTATAGCATTCATGAAACAAACTTCTTAAAATGTTCATAGTAAAAATATTGAGAAAACCCTAAGTAGTGTCAATGTGAGCTTAAAGTGCTGCTGTGGACACTCTTAAAGTATAATGGCATCGTCTTTGTCAGGAAGAATGCTACATGACGACAGGAGAACTTCATTTACCGCAGTGCTCCGGTTTCAAATGTTTGAATAATACCTTGCCTATTTAAATAAGGGATGAAGTGATAGTGCAAATAATCTCATCCTGTAATTGTAATGGAACAGCAAACAGCTTTAGGAGTGTTAGCAGTGCATTTAGCATATTTTGATCCAGAGAACTTTGCAATGAAAACAAGAAAAGGGTTAAAACCTTACTTTGCTTGCAAGGCTAAAATCTTTTTGTTAGTGTCTGAAAAGCACCTCAGACAGGGGAAAAAACTACTTTATGTACACCTTTGCATAATGGGTGCAATTTAATACGGCACACCTTTTCCAAATGTTATTGCTGAAAATTATTTGCAGGCACAGTTTTAATCATAGGCCATACCCTTCTTTTCAAGACCAAGTTCAAGGCTCATTACCTATGGTACTGCAGAAAAATAACAAACCACAAAAATTAGCATTTTAAAGAAATTAAAATCAAACCTGTCCTGCCCCAACCCCAATGTCATGAATAATTTTCTTCCAAGTTTAATGAGGTCATGCTGCAATAGAGATCAATACAAATAAATATGCAAAGGTTGCTTGATGGCAAATCCTTCAGTCCCATGTTGTGGAAATATGAATCTTTTGATGACTGTAGTGATCATTTTTATTCATTTGTTGTTTTATTCACAGCTCCTTTGTCTCCTCCCTTTCCACAGATGCATTTTTGTCTTCTCTCCTAGAAAGTGCAAAGTGTCTGGCCTTGCGACAGGTAACATTGCTGTTGTGTGTTATGTTTTGTGCATTTGTCTCTTCCTGTTCTGTCATCATGCATTTGTGATTCTGGTTGTGTGTAAATATTAGAAAACAGCAGGTTCTCACATTCCAAGAATTGCTTGAGCAGTGGGGCTAAGACAAGCGTTCTTATCGGTATTGTATTCACACTACAGAGTTCTCCTGCTGTTTCTAATCTGTGTATGCTGCTGTGAACAAAACTGGACAGGCATTTATTGTCACAGCAGGGAGATGCTTGACAAGGGAATGTTAAACACTCCACTACCTGTAATTTCAAAGGAGATACCAGACATGATTAAATATAGATACACATTTAATTTCTCTTTTAGGTTCGGGAATGACATTTAGAGGATCAAACAGTTTGGGTTTTTATGTTTTGGTCTAAGTTCTAGCTGTGTGCCTTAGCAAAGCCCCAGCTAAGACTAGACACTGGTCGACTCAGTGTAGTTTATTTATTTTCTTACTGCCTCAAGGCACGGTGGCCCTCTGTCTGAGATTAAACTGCCAAACCAAGTTTGGAGGCCCAGTTGAGAACATTTAATTTAATTTACTCTTTGCGGCATCGAAAGGATTTAGTGGTCATTAAAAAGATATGTTTATCAGTCTTAAGCAGGGGATGGGCTCATTTGATTTCACTTAAAGCTGCCCGTGTTAATATTTTCATTCATTTGTGCCTTTCAGTTCGTATGAGAAGTTTTCTTTCTTCGGACAGGCAAAGATTAGGAAGGCAAAAAAAAAAAAAAACACACACACATACAATGTGGTAAAACAACCATCAGTGACATTTCAGACATTGCCAAATGACTTTAAACCTGATTAAGTTGGCATCTGTAGAGACACAACTGCGTCCAACTGGAGTCGCTTAATAAAGTGTGGATTGTTGTGCCAAGAAAGTCGGAGTAAATCAAAGTTTCCGGCAGATCTCTTTCCTGCTTTTGGTCTTTGCTCCTTACGCTTAAGTGAAATTTCTTTCATGTGTATTGCAGTTGAGAACTGTGTGCCATGTATAGTTTTTGCAGTTCTGTTTGAGAAATGAATATGCAAATGTGTGAGATTTGTTATACATTCCTAAATACAAACTTTTGTATGAAAATCTGCCTTATAAGCATCCCTTTTCCTGTATTGCTGAAAAGACAGGTTTCTGCTCCCCTCAAATTGGAGGAGTTCATGAAAACCGGATAAATAAAATACAAACCCATTTAGAATAATGTTTTTCTATGTGCGTAGCACAAATGCACAATCGGGGTTGTTCACTCAGAACCATGACAGTTTTCTGGACGTGCCATTTAGCTCAACAGAGCTGTTCACAATGCCAACATAAAAGGAACCAACCCCAAATTGGATGCCAGGCTATCACAGGGGTCAGTAACAGACACACATGTTCAGTCTGGTGGTGTCAATTTACTTATCATAATATGCATACGTACAAACATTTTCAAACCTGCTTAATCCATTTAAGTGTCATTGGCTATCCTTGGAACCCATTGGCATACATTCTCCCACGCTGGGCCAATTCAAAGTGGCCAGACCTTCCATGTTTTTAAGATCTGGAAGAAAAAACCAAGCAGGGGAGGACATGCAGTTTTCACGTATAGAATGACCTAAAAAAATCCAGGACGCTGGCCTTTGAGGCTACAACATTAACCACTGCACCAAAATGGCGTAAACCACTGACCCCAAACACCCAACCAACCTTTTAAGTCGTGTAAGGACACTGTGGAGTAGTCATAAAAGGGCACATGGAAACTCTCTCCATACTGGGATCGCTTTAGGAACTGAACACGTATCTTTGAAGTCAATCACTGGGCTTCCTTTCCAACATATATTGGTGCAGTTTTCTTTTCTTTTGTGAAAACAAAATATCGAGTCTCCTTGTATATTTTAGAAACTATTTAATGTTGAGAATGTACAAGTTGGTCATGGGGTTTTTACACACTTAATGACAAATAATTTTTCCTTTCTAAATATCACAGTCTCAGGACAAATCAGTGCAACACAGTGTTATATTTTCTCAGTGTCTTTGGTTTTCAACTGGTTACATTTTGAGTTTTTGTGGACATGAGATGTGACATCTGATATCTTCATTCCGTACACCTTCCGCTGATCCAAAGTGGGACTATCAATCAGTTTTAGAAATTAAAAGGTTCAAAGAAGAAATGGTTGGTCCAAATTAAAATGGCTAGTTCGATCTAAGACAGTTAACAAAAGAACCATAGACTCAAAGTGAATACTTGAAAAATCCAAAAATTTTTACTTGTGGAGAAAGGCATGCAGCTTTGTGCCATTAAACATTGGGCATTATTACGAGCAAATGTATAAACTACTATCAAGTCAAGTCAAGTTGGGAAGCCAGCACTGGTACAGAGCGTTGCCGCATCCACAACACGACAAAACTACTCGCAATCCCGGTTGGCATCCCCCCAGGCAGACATGTGGTCCACTCCCACCCTCCGGAAATGACCCTCTATCTGTCACAGCCAGGTGTTACGTGGGCGACCCCTTGGCCTGGTCCACCCACTCTGGTCGCCAACAATGAGGATATTACGAGCTGGATCACCCTCTGGAAAACGCACCCCATGGCTGTAGTGCCGTAATTGACGCTCCCTCACAATTCAAGTCATGTGCCTCCTTCAGGACTCCATGAGCAACACAAAGTCAAACCAACGGTACCCAAGGATTTTCCGTAGAGACACAGTACCAAAAGAGTCCAGTCTTCGTCTCAGGTCACTGGATAGTGTCCATGTCTCGCAACCATATAGCAAGACAGGAAGCACCAGGACTCTAAAGACTTTGCAGATATCGGGAGCGCCACACACCCCTTTCCAGTGACCTCATGGCCACCCATGTTCTCCCAATCCATCTACTGACTTCATACGAAGAGTCACCAGAGATGTGAATGTCACTGCCGAGGTGAGTAAATCTCTCAATGACAAGGTCGACACTCTCACCGCAGACAGACAGACAGACAGACAGACACACACTGCTGATGGCCAAGAGATCATTAAAGGCCTGGATTATTACTATGAATGTCTAACTAATGCAAAGTTATTAAGAACTCATTTTAACAACCAGCTTTCCATATTACACAAAACAACATTCGTCAGTACCTTCAGCAATGTTAAAATCACACTTTTGACACTCTTACAAGCTCCATGTGCTATAATTAATCTGTTTATGTACTAACTTGGACTGTTTCTAACCAATCATTTTAAAAATACGTGTTAAATAATAATTTGAATATTTCACTGGGGACTGAAAAAGTGTAAGGCAATTTCACTCAATACATTAATATTTGATTAATGAAAATCTTTTATTAAACAGAAAAGCTGACATATACAGTGAGTTGATCCACTTTCTTAAACTTTTCGGAGTGTAAGGCCGCTTACAAACAAAAGGCGGCCACTCGGACTGTCACGCTTATGTCTCTTTACTGATAACTTCACTTTTTAGAAGCTGTCAGGGTTTCAGTTTCAGCTAAATGACACGGTGATTTGTGGCAAGTTCCTGTGATCTTTTGTATGGAGGAGTGCTTCCTGGCCTCTGTCTCTACTGCTTACATTGGGAATAGAATTTATTTTTTAATATTAGAATTTTTAAAAAGTCAAACCCTGTTGACATGCTGAGGGAGATATGATTTAAACGCGTTGTTCTGTAGCTGTGCAGCAGCAGTGCTGGAAACCTCCTCACAAGTGCGTACCTCAGTCAGAGTGAGTGTTGAACTTGCTGAAAAGTTGGAAATGTTGTGATGAATTGGACTGCTGTCATTCACGATCAGCCGTGTTTAATAAATTGATGTTCCCCCTTGCGAACAGGGTGAAGATGAAACCTCGAGTCCAAGTGGAATATTGCTGTGAGTAACTCTTTGAACAGACGTAATGCCATGTCAGCTGCTGTTTAAATTACAATTTGACTCCAGATTTAGTCAAATGAAAACCCTTTGTATTTCAGCACCAGTTAGAATTTTGTCTGCTTATGCTACACCGCTCTACATTTGCATTATTTTGTTTTCAGATGAAAAGCTCTGCATGAGAATCGTACTGGTATTTTTATTCACACACTGACAGATATTCAGTTTTTTGACAAAAAAAAAAAAAAAAGAAACATTTGATCATATTTCTATGCAATGCTACCTCCCCCCACCCTCCGGAGCTTTAAGTAGATGCTTGGCCGTCGTGCTCAGGTTTCACTCTGGTAACCCTTAAAGGGAACCTGGCATGGTCTCATTCAGAGTTTTGGAAAAACTAGCCTTTAGGGCCAGATCTGGCAGTTGAGGAATGGGATTCAAAATCCTAGCCCCCTCCATCTGTCAATTAACTGTCATATAATAGGATTTTCAGCTTCGGAATTGAGGATAATTATGGTGCCTATTCCTCAGCTAACCAAATGACATCAACCCTGACCTGCAAACCTGAAGCAAAGGAGGGCACAGACAGATGGTGTTCTGTTTTGAAACCCGATAGTCAGCTGGGTCAAGTTGAAGTACAAGTCTAGGACTGTGTCGAATTTAGACGCACTATATTCATCATTTATTAATCGGCCAATGAAATCATGAAAATGTTGGAAGTTTATTACAAACTTAAATCGAGCGAGATGCTGCATTGGGACAGAAGCAATAATAATAATTAAAAAGAAAAAGCTCACATAAGCTGGGGGAGTGAAAGAGAGACTGTTGCCAAATTTTTTGTGCATTGAGTATTACATTTTTCTCACTCTGGGTTCTATTGTATGTCACCTTAAAAGAACGAACAGATGATAATATAATCTATGCCAATATCAGCATTCTTTTTGCAAAGATGTTCCCTGTATCGAAGATAATAAGGGAGCAGTTTTTGGCCTAAAGTTTGGAGAAATATTGAATGACATTTTGTTTTTTTTTTTTGTTTTATATCCACTGCATTGAAACAGTGTGGCACCCCCAGTCCTGTGCTTGCCCTTTCTGTTTCAAGTCTCCATGGTTTACCCTGGTTACTGTACCCTTGGAAACATGGCGCAAGAGAAAGATCATATGTCACAACCTCCTTTGCAAAATGTGCAATTAGAAAGGGAATCAAAATAAGGAAGATTCCTAGTGGATTAACTAGGCTACAATGAGAAGCTGAAACTTCAGTACTGAGGTACCGTGATGCTCACCATGTACTGTATACACTGCATCTGACACTGAGAGGAAAACCTCCTAGTAATCTAAACACGACAGCCCTTGGGTCATTTCCCAGCATTCTAGCACATCTGTAAAGGCTAAAAGTGATTTCATTATAACTAAGTGTGACCAAGTTATTTTGTCTTTGGCATAATATTTTATGGAAGGACTGAAATGATTTTGTGGTGATGCTAAACACATCACAATGATTATATGAGTGATGAAAAAAATTGCTCCGATTTTTATATATGCTTTTTGTAATTATTAGAAAAAATGTCAAATTGTTTATTTCAGTCTTTCCTAAAATAATGCAGTTTATTGCCTCTTGCAATCCTGATTTTAACTAACGTCATTTGAAAACGTTCATTTTGTAACATCGTGTGATTGGTGCTGGTGGAACTTTACTCAAACGATTTGTGGTTTGTGGTTACTGAAACGTGGCTCATATGAGTGAATTTCTGCTGCGGTGTGATTGAGCGTATGCAGTAGTGGAGACAGGTGGAATGGCAGAGCCACTGTTCAGCCTCTCCATTACAGTCCATCCATCATCCAAGCCGCCATATCCTAACTACAGAGCCAATCCCAGCCAACCCAGGGCACAAGGCAGGAAACAAACCCTAGGCAGGGTGCCAGCCCACCGCAGGGCACACACACACACACACACAGACAGGACAATTTAGAATCACCAATGCACCTAACCTGCATGTCTTTGGACTGTGGGAGGAAACCCACGCAGACACGGGGAGAACATGCAAACTCCACGCAGGGAGGACCCGGGAAGCAAACCACAGGTCTTCTTATTGCGAGGCAGTTGCACTACCCACTGCGCCACCGTGCAGCCCCTGCTTGGTTTATATTTTAATAAAATCCATCCATCTATTATACAACCTGCTATATCCTAACTACAGGGTCACGGGGGTCTGCTGGAACCAATCCCAGCCAACACAGGGCACAAGGCAGGAAACAAACCCTGGGCAGAGCACCAGCCTACCGCAGGGCACACACACACACGGGACAATTTATAATCACCAAAGCACCTACCCTGCATGTCTTTGGACTGTGGGAAGAAACCCACGCAGACACAGGGAGAACATGCAAACTCCACACAGGACCCGGGAAGCGAGCCCGGGTCTCCTTACTGCGAGGCAGTTGCACTACCCACTGCGCCACCGTGCAGCCCCTGCTTGGTTTATATTTTAAGAAAACCCATCCATCTATTATACAACCTGCTATATCCTAACTACAGGGACATGGGGGTCTGCTGGAGCCACACAGGGTGCAAGGCAGTAAATAAACCTGGGGCAGGGTACACACTAGAGACAATTTTTGGAATCGCCAATGCACCTAACTTGCATGTCTTTGGACTGTGGGAGGAAACCCACGCAGACACGGGGAGAACATGCAAACTCCACGCAGGGAGGACCCGGGAAGCAAACCACAGGTCTCCTTATTGTGAGGCAGTTGCACTACCCACTGCGCCACCGTGCAGCCCCTGCTTGGTTTATATTTTAAGGAAATCCATCCATCTATTATCCAACCTGCTATTTTCTTACATACAGGGACATGGGGGTTTGCTCTCTGCTGGAGCCAATCCCAGCCAACACAGGGCGCAAGGCAGTAAATAAACCTGGGGCAGGGTACACACTAGAGACAATTTTTGGAATCGCCAATGCACCTAACTTGCATGTCTTTGGACTGTGGGAGGAAACCCACGCAGTCACTGGGAGAAAATGCAAATGCAGGAAGCGAACCCGGGTCTCCAAACTGCAAGGCAGCAGTGCTACCCACTGCGCCACCCTTCTCCATTACAGTCCTTCATGCTATTGAGAAACACATTTTCTCTTTCCAAATTAGCCAGTGTTTTTAGTCTTATTAATGAATTAAAAAGAAACTGACTGCTGTGTTCCATTCCTGGCATGCATGTTTCAAATGATCTTTAAAGTTGTGGCTTCCTGACTTATAACTGGCTGCATGTATGCTATCAGTAGGGTTCTACTTCCTTTCTCACTCTTTGACTTTATATTTTTTAGGTTACAAATGTTTTCTTCAGACCCTGACCCATGTTAAGTAAAAGTATTATTGGGTAAGTTAAAAAAGTTTGCCCTGCGGTGGGCTGGTGCCCTGCCCGGGGGTTTGTTTCCTGCCTTTCGCCCTGTGTTGGCTGGGATTGGCTCCAGCAGACCCCCGTGACCCTGTAGTTAGGATATAGCGGGTTGGATAATGGATGAATGGTAAAAATGTTTTGCTTTAGAGGTGGGAAGGGCTGATAACAAGTGCTAAGATAAGATATTGTTGTACAATATGGACTCATTGGAAGGGCCTCGCTTGGCTGTCCCCCTGCCTCTCCTTTACGGTAGTTTTTGCCACTAGTTAGCTCGTCCCCAGCTGCTGGCCTTTCATCAACCCAACATTTGTGGTTTCTTAATAATTAATCAAAGATCCTTTCCTGAAAATGTGGTTCATCTAGTTCATTCTGTCCTTGAGTTATGTCTGTTACCGACAGCCAGATTGACTGACCTGAGGGAATCCATTGTTAGAAGCACTGCAGAGTCTCAGTCGGGACTTCTGTGTATTTTAATTTATAAAGTGGCCAGTGAGTGAAGGTAATCTGCAAATTTGAAAGAAGCAACTTCTGTGGATTTTTGTTATAATTTTAGGTAGATTTGTTTTTAATGAAAAATCATTTTTATAAACATTTTAATATCAAGTAAGGCAGGGGTTCCCAAGTTAATCCCTGGGATACCACTTTGGCTGCAGGTTTTCATTCCAACCAGTTTCACAAATGAAAGGTTCAGTCTTACTTCTAAACGATCTGTTTAATGAGTCTTGTTCTTCTCCTGTTTTGCTTTCAGAATTATTTACTATTATATTTACCTGTATAAATATAATATTATAAATATGATATAAATATATCGAGCCCGTTCCAGTGAGAGTTGGACTCCGCCAGGGCTGCCCTTTGTCACTGATTCTGTTCATAACTTTTATGTACAGAATTTCTAGGCGCAGCCAGGGTGTTGAAGGGGTCCGGTTTGGTGGACTCAGGATTGGGTCACCGCTTTTTGCAGATGACGTTGTCCTGTTTGCTTCATCAGGCTGTGATCTTCAGCTCTCTCTGAATTAGTTCGCAGCTGAGTTTGAAGCGGCTGGGATGGGAATCCGCACCTCCAAATCTGAGGCCATGGTCTTCAGCCGGAAAAGGGTGGAGTGCCCTTTCAGGGTTGGGAGCGAGATCCTGCTCCAAGTGGAGGAGTTCAAGTATCTCAGGGTCTTGTTCACGAGTTAGGGAAGAATGGAGCGTGAGATCGACAGGCGGATCGGGGTGGCATCCGCAGTGATGCGGGCTCTGCATCAATCTGTCGTGGTGAAAAAGGAGCTGAGCCGTAAGGCAAAGCTCTCAATTTACCAGTCGATCTACGTTCCTACCCTCACCTATGGTCATGAACTATGGGTAGTGACCGAAAGAACGAGATCGTGAATACAAGCGGCTGAAATGAGTTTCCTTCGCAGGGTGTCTGGGCTTTCCCTTAAAGATAGGGTGAGAAGCTCAGAGTAGAGCCACTGCTCCTCCGCATCGAGAGGAGTCAGATGAGGTGGCTCGGGCATCTGATCAGGATGCCTCCTGGACGCCTCCCTGGTGACACACACCGATATGCTTGCTACATTTCCCCCAAACATTTTAACAAACCCATTTTGTAATTCCTGGGTTGACCCAACAAGGCAGAAACTCGGAAATAACAGCTTGTTAGGTAAAGAGCAGGTAATAACATAAGGGGATTGGGATGAGCACCTGGAGATAAGGTGGTCCACAGGACTGAACTCGAGGGCCACTTAGTTCAACTTTTTGTTACTAATTAGCAGATAAATGAATGCACCATTGAAGTAGCAGCTCAGCTTTAACATTCAGTGTCATTTGTACCCGTGTCTGTACTGCTTCACACTAATTGCTAGTATTTTGTTACAATTTAAGGAGAAAACTCCACATAAATAACATAAGTTGAAGTAAAAATTGTAAAGGAAAGTTACGAGTTTGAAACTATGTCAAAGAAAATGCTTGTAAATACAAATATCATACCAAGAACACTTTTCTGAATTCACATTAAGAATGAAGAAAGTCCAGCTAAGCAGTTGCATTTGGTTACCTGCACTTTAATAACCCTGTAATTCATAGAAACAGAAATCCAGTTTCTAAAAAGGCAGATAAACCCTTATTCCTGTCATAGACACCGGGCTATTGGTCTCTGAATAATGATGATAATAATAATAATAACCAGGTTAACTCCCGTAGACATCTCTGCAAATAACTCGATTATTTGGCCATGTGAGCCCTGAACCGGGTTACAGTTAGGGATATTTGATTAGTCCGCGCATGTGCCTTGCTCTCTGTTCACCTGCACATGTGTTAGCTATTCCTTCACATTTTAATCATAACGTGCATAAATTAACTCAATTGAGGGACACATGTGTGTATGTATGTGTGTGTGTGTGTATATATATATGTATATATGTATTTATATATATATATATATATATATATATATATATATATATATATATATATATATATATATATATATATATACACACATACATACAAACATACACACAAACATACACACAGGTATATATATGTATATGTATAGGTATGTATATGTGTATGTATGTGTCTATATGTGTGTGTATAGCTTTGGTCACTGAGTGCAAGGGAAAAATAATAAAATATAGTCTAAGTTATTAAACAGTAAAACATTAACGTTTTAAGAAGTACAGGTACATTGAGCACTACTGGAGTGGTTGCGGGTAAACTACATTTTAAAGACGGTGTAACACAACAGGTAAGTAGTACTAACAGCAGCTAAAATGTATGTGGATCATCTCTCGGTAGTAGATCCCTTTTGAAAGGCGCTACACGACGGCTGTGGTATAGAAATTACATTTTCTATGTGAACGTTCAAATTTGTGCCTCTGGTAATGTGCCTTACCGGCAATTAAAGAAAATTATTTTTGTGTTCTCTGCCGTGTTAAGAGAGAAAGGCTTTGGTTTGGGATAAAAGGAAAAAAGGTGTAAAGAAAGGAAACTTGCCTTTTTCTTTTATATAGTGTAGAGAGACGTCTTCGCTGACGATATGAGCATCTTCTGGGGAGAGTCGCGGTGGGTCTTGTGTAGACTGGTGAGACGTCCCCGCCATTAATCAGCTGTGATGGCACTGTCAGTCCTTCACTCGTGTGCGTGTCTTCATAATCCGAGCTGACGACCTCATAATCGTATACGTGCAAAAGAAAGTGCGAAGCGCCTTAATGTTAGTTTGCCGCAGTGAAGAAAAGGGGTCCCGTGTTTGCACTTGTCTGGGCTATAGCGCAGGGGGAGGAAGAAAAAAATTAAAAGTGCTCACTTTGACTTAAGGCAGAAGCGCAGTCAGCGTCTCAAAGGCCGGCACAGCTATGCACATGTGCCGGCTGCTCGACTTTTGCTAGGCAGGAGACCCCATTTTTTGCAGACACGTTCACGTGATCAACAGTCTCCGCGCTCTTTGGAGGTCATTCATATATATATATATATATCAAATTACCCGCGCCTCGCAGCAAAGAAGTAATGAAAAAGAAAAGGAAACATTTTAATAATAACGTAACATGATTGACATTGTTATGAGTGTTGCTGTCATATATATGCCTGCCTAAATAAGTCACCCTCGATTCGCTCTTACTTTTTTACCGTTCATTTAATCATGGCTAGTGGCGAAAAACGTATAAAATGGAAGGAGGATTACACTGAGTATGGCTTTACCAAAACAATTATTGATGGCGAATCGATTATTCATAAAGCTTGAATTGGTGATCTGTTTTTCTGTGTTAACCTCATATTTTTTCATACTACTTCTCAAACCAAGGGGGTGCGAGGGTAAAATGAATCGAGAAGAAAAGGAAACATTTTAAAAATAACATAACACGATTGTCAGTGTAACCTTTTGTAAGTAGTGCCTGGAGGATTCAGTGTGGAGAAACTCTAGAGACAGCGTGTGTATTAACTTGTGGATTTTTCTGTGAGTATTTGGTGGCAGTGTGACGAAGTTGCTTCAGAAGACGGCGTTAGCCGCGGAGCTCAGCTCAGAGCGAAATGAGGTGAATGGGAGGGGAGATGATGACGTCACTCCTCCACCCGCCTTAACTGTCAATCCCCCCACAAATGCAGTCTCTCAGAATTTGCATAAGCACAGCCTTTGACCAGCAATTTGAACTTAGTTACAAAGTGATCAAAACTGTAGTTTATACCCTGCGTCCTCTCATTAAACTTGTATCCCGCATTAGCCGTGGGCATGACAAACGCCAGCGGCAGCCTGTCTATGAAATTAATTTAAACTTTAGTTTTACACCGTGCTGTTTCCGAAGTAGCTGCAGTCATGAATATGGTTGTAAATGTCAGTCGCTCGCTTCTTATTGTTTTGCTGCCTTCTCAATTGTATAATGCATGTTTTCTTCAGCGCTCTTTGGAGCTCTTCCTTGTTTTCTATGTATTGCGTGGACAGTCAGTTCACGTGATTATGTGGGAGGCGTGATGATGTCACACGAAACTCCGCCCCCACGGCCATCGAGCTCAACTCCATTGCATTAAATGGAGAAAAATAGCTTCCATTTATGACCATTACGCGTAGAATTTCATAATGAAACCTGCCCAACTTTTGTAAGTAACCTGTAAGGAATGAGCCTGCCAAATTTCAGCCTTCTACCTACACGGGAAGTTGGAGAATTAGTGATGAGTCAGTGAGTGAGTCAGTCAGTCAGTGAGGGCTTTGCCTTTTATTAGTATAGATAGTGACAGGGGGCGCTATCGCTCCCTTGAACCCTCGGACACTACGTCAGGCACCAGGTAAAAGTCCAAATATTGACTTTATTATTAAACAACAGTGCACAAAGCACCCTTCTCTCCACAATGCTCATATAATAATCACAAATCACTAATCAATAAACCTCCACTCTCCCAGACACGTTGCCACACAGCTCAGCTCAACTCTGGGATCTCCCATAATCCTTTATATATTCCGTGACCCAGAAGTGCTTCTGAACCCCTGTCCATGTGACTTCCTAGCACTTACAGGTCAGATGAAAACTCTTCTTTTTCAACCCAGAAGTACGTCATTCCCTTTGTTCATGTGACTAGGATGCACTTCTGGGTTGTACATAAAAGACTCGCTGCTCCTCCCTGCAGCGCCTTCTAGGGGCCCCTGTGGTATCCAGCAGGGTTGTGGATGAAAACTCCAATGTCCATAATTCCATGCTGGCATTCGGGGCATCTCCATGCTGCAGGGAGAGCTCCACCTGGCAGACCTGGGGATATTGGCCGGCCATATTCTACTATATATATATATATTATACAGTATATATATATTTATTATACTATATATATATATATATATATATATATATATTATACAGTATATTTATTTATTATTATTATAGGCCAGCACGGTGGCGCAGTGGTAGTGCCTCGCAGTAAGGAGACCTGGGTTCACTTCCCGGGTCCTCCCTGCGTGGAGTTTGCATGTTCTCCCCGTGTCTGCGTGGCTTTCCTCCCACAGTCCAAAGACATGCAGGTCAGGTGCACTGGCGATTCTAAATTGTCCCTAGTGTATGCTTGGTGTGTGTCTGTGCCTTGCGGTGGGCTGGCGCCCTGCCCGGGGTTTGTTTCCTGCCTTGTGCCCTGTGCTGGCTGGGATTGGCTCCAGCTGACCCCCGTGACCCTGTAGTTAGGATATAGCGGGTTGGATAATGGATGGATGGATGGTGTGAACTTGAACCCGGACACAGGCAGACAGACATCGTTGGTTTCATTTATTTTATTTATTTATTCGTTTATTTTACAATATTTACAGGTAGTCCCGCGCTCAACTCCCCAGTGCCTCTTGCACCGATTCTCCAACTCCAGGCCTTACAATGCCTCCGTCTCTCTTCAGGCCTTACAATGCCTCTCTCTCTCTTTTCTGGCCGCCTCCAGTCCTCCCGCTAGCTCCGTCCTCTTCCACCCGACTTCTGCTCTTGATTGAAGGGAGGCAGACCCTTATATCCTGCTCCCGGATGAGCACCAGGTGTTTCCGGCATTCCTTCCTTGGCCACGCCCCAGCGTGGCGCAAGTGTCGGCTGTCCTCCCGGCAACTCTCCGGGCGCCACAATAAGTCTTCCTCCAGGGTTCCTCAGGTTCCAGGGCGCCGCCTGGCGGTGGCCACAGGCCCCTACAGGATTGGGCTTCCAAGCCCTCTACCCGTGGCCCCCTATACAACCAGGACGGACGCCCCCTCGCGGTCTGGAGGAGGCACAAGCCCTCCTCTCGTTCTCCTGGGCGTCCTGGCCGGGCTCCAGCCCCGGCCGGGGACCACAATGGGTACACAATTATATGTGCATCGTTACAAATTGTTTACTTGTTGCTTTAAAGTGTTATATATAATTTGTTTGTATCTATAAGATAAAAAAATAGATAGAATTGCAACTGCCATACTTGTTTTGAGCGACTGCAAAAAGGGACACAATGTTTCCAAACAGTATAACTTTACAACTCTATGGAATGTGACATCTAAACTTGACACAATGATGGCTGACAGATCGGGACACTAAAGAAAATTGATTCTATTGTTGTGCATCATAACGTCTTGCTTATGCTCTGTAAAATGTGGTGTGTGCACCCAGTAATAAATGTTTGCGCTGCCCAGGGCTGTTGCAGCCTGCTGCTCAGTGCTGCCTGAATAGGCTCCAGCACCTGTAACCCAAATTGGTTTAAGTGGCTTTCAGAATTGTATGTTCTGTTGTTAAGTAATGAAAAAGAAACCATTAAGGCAATATTTTAGTGGCATGACAATTGTTTTCCTGCCATCCAGTGTAAAGCCGACAACTTTCTACTTTTGGCTTCTTATTCCTATAACTCTTATGACTTGTTTTGCATTAAACATGGGGTGGGTCACTGATGGCACCTCACCGTCCACAGCAAGCTTATTGTTTCGCTGCACTCTGCCCTCTTAGGTTGTTGTCCATACTACTGGGCATTTCATGGGTTACAGCACTTTGGCCCAACTAGAAAAAGTAAAAAGCAAAGCAAGCTGCCGAAACACAAAACTTTGTCCTCTTGTGCAGATCCAGTCTCTGTACTTGACCACCTGATTTTGAAAGACGTGCCAGCATTGAACGTGTTTTTATTTCAATCACAGTCAAGCTAGGCACACGTAGCAGTCAGGGTTATGACAGGAGAAAACAAACAGATTAAACCAAATTTGCAATCTTTTACTGAAATTACAAAACCACCTTTTTCTCCTTTTAAGTACAATGTGTATCACCTGCCCATATATCTGATTTTTGTTTGTTTCTTCTCTTAATTGCCGTCCAATTGTGTCGGTGCCTCTCTGTTTTGTTTTGGACAGATCACAGAACACAGTGACAAATGTTCCTAATTCTAGGCTAAATGTACTTTTGATGAGCTCAGATCAGCGTACAAAGTATATTGTGTTTTCATCCATTTGGCTATGTTCAGTAAGGCAAATAAACTTATTAATGTGTTCTCTATAGGAAATAAGAATGGCCTATATTATCAAAGCAAACCAATTTCTCAAACAGGAGTTGGTCTCATTTTATAGAGAAAACTCGCCTTCAGTTGTAAATCAGCCGAATGTAAATAGACGGTTCTATTGGCCTAATAGGGCATACAATGCACCTCCTGTGGGAAAGCTATTGGTTTACACCAACAGGTTAACCGCCAATTACTTATACTCATCTGCAACAGTCATCTTCATCAAATTAAGGTATAGTTCAAAGCCTGGAGGGATTTGTCTGCTTATTACAAAGCAAACCATATAATAGCGGGGGGGGTTTAGGGGGAACCACATGAGGGTGAATATCGACTGTGAACTCTTTAATATAAAAAAAAATACAACCCAAAGTGTAATGCTGCATTTGGTCCGATCATCTGGTTGGGAAGATAGAAACGCTGGGGCTGTCAATTCTTTAATGTTTTGACGGATTAATGTCTATATTTACCCATTAAAATTGATCAGATTTTTTTTTTCTTTTATTAAATCATTTGAGGCATAATCTTCTTTCATATCCTGTGGCAGTATGTTTTGAAACTTCACTCGTTTATATTGCGACTAATGGCCGGGGCAGAGGCCTTGCTGGGATGCCCCTTCACCACATTTGCCAGAGGGACGAGGGTGGGAAGCCCAGTATCTCCCCCTGGACGCTAGATGGCAGCCTCCCTGGGTTGCAGTGGTGTCTCGCACTCCCCCAGGGCTTCATGGGAGTTGCAGGTCTGTGCAGCTCTATGGGGTTCCGCAGGCTGTGGTGCAACAGGAACGGCTGGCCCCTTTTGGGCACTGGTTTCGCCTTACCCGGAAGTGCAGCCGGATGTCGGCAATCAACCACCTGGAGCACGTCCGGGTACCTGATAAAAGGCCAGAGTCGGGTGGAAGGAGGACAAAGCTTGATGAGGAGGAGTGGTGGTGGAAGACAGGAGAGAAAGAGTGCTTGGTGTACTGTGCTTTATTTGGGACTGTGTTGTGGCTGGAGGGATTACGGGGAAGACGTGCCCTCCAGCTGAAGAAAAATAAAAAGTCTTTTCATTTTATACGTGCCTGCCGTGTCAAGTCTGTGCTAGGACGGGTGCAATATAGCGCCTTTATTACAATATGTATTCTGTTTAAGAAAGGGAGGCAAACAGAGAAAAGCTTTGGATATCCACCCCGTATATTGAAAACACAATTGCTTAAATTTAAAAGAAAAAACGGCAGAGTAGTGTCTGGTACGGAGTCCAAAACGGAACTGACTAGCAAAGTGAGCTGGTTGGGTTTACAGGAGGAGGTTTGGAGGAAGTGAGGTCAGCAGGAGGGCGTGGTCAGGAAGGGAGTGCGGCAGCTGGCAGTGATTGAGCTGGGCTTCCCTTCTTGCCCAGAGGAGGCTGGGTGGTCTCGTGGTCTCGTACCCCTGCAGATTTTATTTTTTTCTCTCCAGCCATCTGCAGTTTTTTTTTTTGGTTTGTTTGTTTTTTTCTGTCCTCCCTGCCCATTGGACCTTACTGTTATTCTATGTTAATTAGCGTTGTCTTATTTTAATTCTTACTTTGTGTGTTATTTCTTCTCCGTTCTTCATCATGTGAAGCACTTTGAGCTAGATTATTTGTATGAAAATGTGCTATAGAAATAAATAAGCATCATGGCTCGGGGATTCTTAAGCTGGCCGCACTGCAAATTGCCAGGTAAGTTTTCTACGAACAAAGTCATCGGAGAATACAACAGAATTTGCTGTAAAAAAAAAATGCTTTGGAGAATTTGGCCCATCAACTGTACCAGTGACTAAAATGAAAAGGTTATTGTTACCCGATTGAATAGCTAACATATGGTTACTACTGTATGACCATCCAATCCTGTTCTGCTATGCAATCCCTACGCTTAAAAAATTTGTTAGTTTAAAGAGGAACTAATAATATTTAGGAAAAAAATGTCTTAGGCCGGGGTTATACTTCACACGACGCGACACATGCTGCAGCGGATGCTCCTGCTATGCTAGCGTTTTACTGTTCATACTTGCGCGCGCACTTTACATAAATCTGGAGGAATCCACCAGGTGGCAGTGTGAGATATCATCACGGTGAGAACGGGTTCGGCTTCGCTGTGTTGTGAATTGCCTGGAACAGCCATTAAATTCCGATGCCATCTTATCGCAATATCTCTGAAAAGGATGTTTAATGATTAAATCCATCAGTCCAGGGATTTGTCCATTTCAGCTAGCATTGGGCACGAGGCAGAAACAATCCCTGGACGAGGCATCAGCTGATCGCAAGGTGAATACAAGCACTCACGTACACTAGCATCATTTTAGTGTCAACAAATCAAAACACGGTATGTGAGACTTTTAAAATGTATCGTGTCATTACGATCTGAAATACGCTACGCTCGAATATAAAAGCAGCACAAATACATCTGTATGTCAGCATTTTGCTTCACCACATCGAACCATTCATCAAACATCGAAGCACGCACACCGATCTCGTAGGATCCGCAAAGCTTTCTGTCACATGTAGATAGTAAACAGAGACTCTGACGTCGCATTCCAACTTTTAGCACACTGCGCCCCCGACTTTTTGCTGGTACTGCAACTCGTGTACGCATCTCGTTAATTTCTAAGGACCTGCTCAGAAGACGCATCAAATGAACGTTGAGAACGCGTGGCAGCCATGATGCGGGCGCGTACGCGTTCTGAGCGTGAAGTATAAACGAGCCCATACAGTGCTTCCTTGACGCTCTTTTCGTAGAAAAATACAGAAATTTCTTTTTGAAAATACTTTGTCTTCAGTCTTTTTTTTATTCTTCATTCTCAGGAAGGCCAGCACTTTGTGATAACTGAGAATGATTTGGGACACACAGACAGGCATTTTGAAATATTGCTAGGTTTATTTATATATTGTCATTATTGTCTTTCTATTATGAAAGGAAATGTTGGGACGAGACATCATCTGACATAATTTAAGGTCCCGCGAGACAAGACTTTTTGCAAAGAGATTTTGACAATTCCCGACCTCCTCTCAAACATTTACAACCACAGCCACCGTCCACTCACTTCTCATTCGTGTGAACGCTCTTGTCAGACACAGTTCCTGTGCTCTCAGCACCAAGCGGGGTCGGAAATAAAAGACAAAGAGTAGAAGACAAAGTAGAACGTCGTAAAGTGGTTCAAAAACATTGGCACAATACATATGCAGAGCAGGTTAGAGATAATGAAAGTATTAAAATTCGAAAGTCTCAAAAAACTGAGAATAAAGATAGCATTAGCGCAAACCAACGGAAATTATTACTTGGTGAAATAATGGAACAGCGAACAGAGATCAAATTTATGGACATATTGTAGGTGATATGACAGAAGTACATAGATATTGTTTGGCTTTAGCCTTTAAGTTGAGGACGTGTAGATTGTCTAATTCGTGTTGCCATCAGGAAAAAGTAGTGTTTCTTCCCAACGTATCCGCGAGAATTAAAAGATTTGTTGTTTGGTGAATCTGAAATCCACATACGCGAGTGGCAGAGACACGAATTTGATGGCATGAAGTGCATGTTTTTGGTAAGCAAAGCCCCCTAGTATATAAATAAATATCTATCTATCTATCTATCTATCTATCTATCTATCTATCTATCTATCTATCTATCTATCTATCTATCTATCTATCTATCTATTATATAGTGCCTTTCATATCTATCTATCTATCTATTATATAGTGCCTTTCATATCTATCTATCTATCTATAAAAATAAATGTATGTGTGTGTATGTATGTATGTTCCAGCATCACTTCCGAATGGCTGGAGCGATTTTCATGAAACTTGACCAAAGAGAAATATGTGTACCGACTAAAAATACTGGTGGGTAAAATCAACCTTAACCCACCCCCTTCTGGGTAGGGTGGGGGGTGATCTTGCAGTCTTGTATGCATGTTATCATCCTGTTGACACTCGGAAGGACCACCAGAGGGCGACCTGGAGGTGACTGCCAGCATTCTTTATGTTCGAGCGCCACTGTGCCCGCCTGCTGCTTTCGAATTAAATCAAGTTGGCCGGTTCTGAGCGTCAACTGGATAGTAACATGTATACAAGATCACAAGACAAGCACAATAGTGAGTCTTCATTGTTTGTTAATTTATTTTTATTTTTAAAGTTGTGGGTTTTTTTTATTATATTTTCCTCAAACAATTAAAAAAAAAAAACCACTTTATTTTCCTACTGGGCAATGCTGGGTATCTCAGCTGGTTGTACATAAAGTACAGCGACATTCTTACCTGTATGTGCTGATCAACACGTCGCCACTGCCTGGCACCATCATTAGTGAGTAGAGCAGCCTTATCTCGCAATGAATGTCTTCCTTGCTGAAAATATCTGAACATATTTATCATAACCAAGCAACAACCAATTACACGCAAAATGTGTCAATGTGTTCTATTTGACATAACAGAAAGAAAGCAAAGATGCACTTTGGCCCACAGACAGCTGCCTCCATCTCCTCTGGCAAAGCGAAGGTCAGCACTGTGGACTCCATCTACTACTAATGTCCCTGCCTTGTTTTTCTTTTTGCATATCTGTCATAAATAAACGAACAAGTGCAATGCTAAAAACTGTAACGCTGTTAACAAAAGGGCAAAGGCCAGGGACAATGTACTGTGGCAGCTGATGTGAACAATTTGCTTTGTCATTGATTATCAGCTTTTCTTTCAAGTTCACACTCGCACTCAAAAGAGGGCTACAGGATTCACTCCTTCGCTCATTTCTTGATTGTCAGGCACTCGGCGGAGTGAACAGCACTGAGCACGAGGCCGGGATTCCTTTCATGGACTTCTTAGAACTATAAAGCTCGCAAAGACAGAGCATCCCATGGAAACACACAGTAGTGTGCTACGTGTTGGATAGAGGCCTGTGGCACTAGTGACGTTTTGGATTGATAGCTGATTATATATCCCTTCATTCCCTTATTCACTTTCTCTTAATTTATTAGTATTCAACAAATTAAGTTTCCTTACTATAATACATTTCCCAATTAACTTTGTGTTTCATTGTAGTAAAATTTAAACATGATACTCTGTGCCTCCAATGTACCAAGTGCTGTAGAAGTGTGGACTGCAGAAAACAATTGCTTGGCAGCCATCTTCTGAATGTTATTGTTATGATTTTGACAAACAGCGTATTCATATATACAGTATATAGGTGCAATATATATAATATATGAAATACCGTATATAATATATGCATATAAAAGTGCAAGATGATTAAGAGCCAATGAAGTGTGAATGTAACTGATATAATGGTAATAAGTTACCCTGGGTGGGTAAACGTTAACATTATACAAAGTTATTGTCTGTTATACCTGCATTGTTATCACTCTTTAATTTAATATTGTTTATTATCAGTATGCTGCTGCTGGAGTATGGGAATTTCCTCTTGGGATTAATAAAGTATCTATCTATCTATCTATCTATTATATAGTGCCTTTCACTCTATCTATCTATCTATTATATAGTGCCTTTCATATCTATCTATCTATCTATTATATAGTGCCTTTCCTGTCTATCTATCTATCTATCTAGTGCCTATAGTGCCTTTCATATCTATCTATCTGTCTATCTATCTTTCATCTATCTATCTATCTATTATATAGTGCCTTTCATATCTATCTATCTATCTATCTATCTATTATATAGTGCCTTTCATATCTATCTATCTTGTAATCTTGTATCTCTTGCTGCACTTTACAAAGCTGATATCATGTGACACGCAGTGTTAGCCAATGAATGAGCTGTTATTTGGCTGGACTCATGACCGGTGAATGAGATTGGAAGGCAGGTTTTTAATTCGAATGCTTGGTTGTGTTCTATTTTTGTTCTCAAGGGGGTTTTGTAGAGGTAGTTTATGTTTTCTAGATGTGGTTTATTTAACAACATTTTAATAAAAATACACGTGTGTGGGACATTGTGAGCATACAAATGGATGATTATGCTACATGAATGACGTGAGATTTTTTTTTTGTTTTGACCACTTAATAACACCAAAAGAAACTATCATTGTACACGTTTGTACAGGAAGATTCACTCAAAAGAGGCCCTGAATATTCTGTAATAAATCTCGCTAGGACAAAGCAATTTGAATGAAACAACATGCGACATATTCCTCAGTGTATAGAGCTTCAAACTAGCCAGGATACCCCTGCATCAGAACGATGAGGTAGGTGCCAGACAGCAACTTCTGGGTGCAGACCGCCCGTACCCCCTTCACTCAGTCACTCGACTTCTCATCAGGATGGTGGTCTACAGTATTGAGTAGCACGTCTTCATGGTGAAAACTTATTGGGTTTGTTTAAGTGATGTCAGAATCAACTGGATGATCGTGAGTTAACAGAAGGTGACTTCCAGCAAGATGGAGCAACGTGTCACACATCATCAAGGAGCATGGCAGAAATTGAGTCCTTCTTCGGCAACAGGGTCATTTCAAAGGGGCTTTGGCCACCAGGGTCACCGGATCTGACACCACCAGACTCCTTTCTTTGGGGTAAAGTCTATCGGAACAAACCTCTGGAAGATTTGAAGGAAAACATCCAACTTGAAATTGCTGCTATTCCTCCCGAGATGCTTGCCGATACGTTCAGGAACATGGAGCACCGTGTCGAAATGTGTCCGGCAGAAAACAGAAACCACTTCCAGTGTCACGTACAGTGGTGTGAAAAACTATCTGCCCCCTTCCTGATTTCTTATTCTTTTGCATTTTTGTCACACAAAATGTTTCTGATCATCAAACACATTTCACCATTAGTCAAATATAACACAAGTAAACACAAAATGCAGTTTTTAAATGATGGTTTTTATTATTTAGGGAGAAAAAATCCAAACCTACATGGCCCTGTGTGAAAAAGTAATTGCCCCTTGTTACAAAATCACCTAACTGTGGTGTATCACACCTGAGTTCAATTTCCGTAGCCACCCCAGACCTGATTACTGCCACACCTGTTTCAATCAAGAAATCACTTCAATAGGAGCTGCCTGACACAGAGAAGTAGACCAAAAGCACCTCAGACGCTAGACATCATGCCAAGATCCAAAGAAATTCAGGAACAAATGAGATCTCAATTACTTCTGTTCTATCAGTCTGGTAAAGGTTATAAAGCCATTTCTAAAGCTTTGGGACTCCAGTGAACCACAGTGAGAACCATTATCCACAAATGGCAAAAACATGGAACAGTGGTGAACCTTCCCAGGAGTGGCGGCCGACCAAAATTACCCCAAGGCGCAGAGGCGACTCATCCGAGAGGTCACAAAGACCCCAGGACAACGTCTAAAGAACTGCAGGCCTCACTTTGCTCAATTAAGGCCAGTGTTCACGACTCCACCATAAGAAAGAGACTGGGCAAAACCAGCCTGCATGGCAGATTTCCAAGACGCAAACCACTGTTAAGCAAAAAGAACATTAGGGCTCGTCTCAATTTTGCTAAGAAACATCTCAATGATTGCCAAGACTTTTGGGAAAATACCTTGTGGACTGATGAGACAAAAGTTGAACTTTTTTTACCAACAGTAAAATATGGTCATTTATCTGACTCTATTTATTTTTCTAGTATCAGAATGTAGTTTAAGTTCATTTGTTTTAGTTTCATTAGATGTATTTTTACATATTTTCGATTCTTGTTTTCTTTTTTATTGCACATCTTCGGGCCATGTAGGTTTGGATTTTTTCCCTTTTGTTACTTCAATGGTTAAATGTGTTTGATGATCAGAAACATTTTGTGTGACAAACATCTAAGGACCACTGGATTACACATACATCAGGGTATACAGTGTATAGCGTATTAGTTTCGTTCATCCTAACAGGAGTTACAACAGAATATTCGGGGCCTCTTTCGAGTGAACTGCATAGTACGTTCATCTGTGGGTGAAATGCACATGTTATAAGTGTATGCCTCTTATTCATATATCAGCAGGCTAGAACATAAAGAATACTACAAAACAGGCACTAAAACTCAAGTCTCTTAGTTTATTTTTGGAACACAGGGACTGAACAAAGAGCAACTACAGACATAGACACTAATCTGAAAAAAAGGAACTAAAATGAGGGCCATGTGATCAACATTAGTCCATTCGTGATCGTTTGAGTGCTTGCCTAAAGCTGACTAGCTCCTAAACAGCACAGCAAATAAACAAAAGAAAAATGATGAAAAAAACAAATAGCACAAAAGCACGTTGTGATTCACTCACCTGACGTAGCCAAAGAGAAGTAAGACCCTCAAAAATATCTGGGCAAGCAGGCTTGAATCCAACCAGCCTGCCCATAGGAGGTGAACCACGAGGCAGCCCAGCTTCTACTAGACTGGCTGTCTTGAGTCTACAACAAGTTAAAATGCGCTCAATTCTTAAATTTCAAGAATTTGATCTGAAATTAAATACACACAACATGGAGGAGGAGAAAACCATCAACTCATGGCTAGTATAGAACAAGGCAATACAAATCTTTATGAAAGAAAGTACAACACATCATCTTCTATAAGTTTGTTTTGTGTGATAAAGGCACTATATAGCTCCCGACCCGGCACAGACTGACGCAGAGGCACATGTACAAATCACACAGGCTTTTATTTTTCTTCAGCTGGATGGCACGTCTTCCCCGTAATCCCTCCAGCCACAACACGGTCCCAAAAGCACTTTAAGCACACCAACAACTCTCCACCTTGCACCACCACCTCGTCCTCTTCCTCCCGATTCTGGCCCCTAAGTGGTGGAGATTGGCCCGTAGTGTTCCAGATGCTTGATGGGGCTGATGATTCATCCAGCCGGGGTCTTGAGTCTCGGCAGCACCCCCTAGCGGCCACCCCAGCTCCCAACCAGGCTGTGGAGGACTCCATGTCCCATGGAGCCACGCGGGAGACTGGGAAATGAACATCGGCCAGGGAGGCTGCCACCAAGCATCCAGGGGGAGGTATTGAGCTGTCCATGGTGGCTCCCCTGGAACATATGCAGCAGGGGCGTTCCGGCTGGGCATGGGACCCGGGTGTCCATCACGCATTGTGATGCCAGTGATCCATGTAACTGCCATTGCATATTGTTGACAACAAAAAAATTACTGCTGCCATAATTATGCAGAAATTAGAAGTTGCCAGGAGGACAAAGGATCACAAAACCAGCAGAAAACATGAACAGAAATAAAAAATACCATCAACGATATTGTAAAAAAAAAAAAAAACAGGCCAAAATGATTCCCAAAATTCCGAAATGCACTCCTGACACATTGATTATTTGGTTGCTATTTCAAATTAATCTTTGCCATTGTTCGACCCTTTTGAAGCCGTTGGTCTTTGTTATTATCAGTGTGCTGCAGTCTTGTATTTTGGATTTGTTGTGCTGCTTGCCGCTGAGGGGCTCTTTTCTTGTAGACTTTCTTTAAACAACTCAGCGGGCAGCTGTCACTATGCCTGACGTTCACTTTACTAGCCGTGGTGGTCCGTGAATGTACTAAAGGGGGCATTCAGGTTTAATCTGTGAATTCCTCTTTAACTGGTAACAGGATGGGCATGAGAGTACCAAACAGATAGAACTTTATTTGTCCTGAGGGACATTTGGCTTTTTACTGATTTAGATAGATAGATAGATGGATAGATATGAAAGGCACTATATAATAGATAGATAGAAATGAAAGGCATAGATAGACAGATAGATAATAGATAGCACTATATATAGATAGATAGATGAAAGGCATATATAATAGATAGATAGAAATGAAAGGCACTAGATAGATAGATAGAAAAATGAAAGGCACTATATATAGATAGATAGATAGATATGATAGATAGATGAATGAGGCACTATATATAGATAGATAGATAGATAGATAGAAATGAAAGGCACTATATAATAGATAGATAGATCCCGGTCAAATATCAATAAACACAATATTTACACTGGATCATGTTTCCTGGTGGATCACACTTCTGCTGAATAATTCATTGGCTGAAAGTCCTCAGTGTTAGTGTGCCAGACAGACAGCATTGTTCATAATGGCACTCAGTTTTGTTTTAATTCTCTCCTTTGCTATGACCTCCAGGGGTCCACAGTATGTCCCATTAACTGAGCCCAGCTTGTTGATTGGCTGGGTCTCTCTTGAAGTGATGGTACCAGCTCAGCCCACCATAGTGCAGGAAATCTCTCTGACCATCACAGAGCTGTAGAAGATGTGAAGGATGTCGCTTCCCACATTAAACGAAAGCAGGTTCCTGATAAAAAAGGGCCTGCTCTCCCCTTTCTTACATTGTCCCTAAGTGTTCCAAGACAAGTCCAACATGTCATTAATGTGGACCCCAAGTACTTGTAGGAGTGGACCACCTCGTCATCCAATCCCTGAACAGTGACCAGGCATAGACACTCTTTGTTGTTGTGACAGGTGGCCGGGGCCCATACCTGGCCGGGATGCCCCTTCACCACATCTGCCAGGGGGACAAGGGTGGAAAGCCCAGTATCTTCCCCTGGACGCTAGATGGCAGACTCCTTGGGTTGCAGCTGTGCCTTGGACTCCCCAAGAGAGATCTGTGCAGCTCTGTGGAGTTTCGCAGGCGCCACCAGGGGGTGCTGCAGCAGGAGCTGCTGGCCCCTTTTGGGCACTGGTTTCGCCTTACCTGAAAGTGCAGGCAGATGTCGGCAATCAAGCACCTGGAGCACGTCCGGGTACCCAATAAAAGGGAGTCAGAGACCACCACTCAGCGGCCAAAGTCAGGTAGAAGGAGATCAAAGCTGTGGAGGAGTGGTGGTGGAAGAGAGAGGAGTCTGGTGATTTAGTGTTTAGTGCTTGGGACTGTGTTGTGGCTGGGGGGTTCACAGGGAAGACGTGCCCTGCAGCTGAAGAAAAATAAAAAGTCTTTTATTTTTATATGTGCCTCCTGTGTCAAGTCTATGCCGGGTCGGGCACAATATAGAGCCTTTATTACAATATGTATTCTGATTAAGAAAGAGAGGCAAACAGAGAAAAGCTTTGGATATCCACCCCGTATATTGTAAACACAATTGCTTAAATTTAAAAGAAAAAACGGCAGAGTAGTGTCTGGTACGGAGTCCAAAACAGAAGTGACTAGCAAAGTGAGCTGGTTGGGTTTACAGGAGGAGGTTTGGAGGAAGTGAGGTCAGCAGGAGGGCGTGGTCAGGAAGGGAGTGCGGCAGCTGGCAGTGATTGAGCTGGGCTTCCCTTCTTACAATGTGATGAAAGTTAATAACCAATTCCTTGGTTTTGCTGATGTTAAATTGCAGACAATACTTTCTGCACCAAGAAATAAACTTCTCTACCTGACTTATACACTCTGTACCCCCCACGCCTTTATCAATACACCCCATCTGAGAATTTCTGCAAGTGACCTGACCTGGCGTTGTATTTATAGTGTGAGGTGTAGGTGAAGAGTAAAGAGAACAGGAGTGAGGCCCGTTCCTTGTGCTACTACGGTGTTGCTCACAGTTCTTGAGTCTCACAAACTGCCATCTGCTCGACAGATACTCCATTATTCAGATCACCACAAGCTCATCCACCTGCATATCTCTGAGCTTACCCCTCAACAGGTATGGCTGGACGGTAATGAAGGTACCAGAGCAATCAAACAAACATAATCCTCACAGTGCTGCCAGCTTTGTCCAGGTGAGGATAAGCCTCTTTGAGCAGACAGATAATTGCATCCTCAATTCCAGTCTTTGTCCAGTAGGCAAACTGCAGTGGTTCCAGGTGGTCTACCACACGGGTGTCGAACTTCGGTCCTCGAGGGCCGCAGTGGCTGCATGTTTTCATTCTAACCATCTTCTTCATTAGTGAGCCATTTTTACTGCTACTTAACTTCTTTTGCCTTCATTTTAATTAACTTGACTCAGGCCCCTTAGTTGTCTCTTTTTCCTTAATTAGTAGCCAAACACTAATGAGACATCAAACGAGCCGCCACATGACCAGCTCACCTGTGCCCATCACACAATATCTGAAAATAAAGAAAGGTGAAGGTCTCAGTAAGGTTGATCTCTCAGGTCACCAACACATTTTAACGGTGTTCTTAGAAAAAACAGAAAAACCAACAGATTTGGAAATGTCTGCTGTGGCAGAATGAGAGCAGCAACAAAGTTGTGGAATAAAATAATGAGTTTAATTAACAGAAAAAATCAGCTTCTCATTAAGAAATTGGTTGGAGTGAAATCCCAGTGTAGCTGGTCATCTGTTGGCTCGTTTCACATCTTATTTCTGTTTGGCTGTCGTTTAATAAAGAAAGGAATAAATTCAGAGTACCAAATCCTTATAAACAGGGCTATTGAAATGAAGAGAAAAGGAGTTAATTAGCAGTGAAAACTGGACACCGATTAGGAAAAGGGTTAGAATGAAAACCTGTAGCCACTGCGGCCCTCCAGGCCTGGAGTTCGACACCCCTGGTCTACGACAAGAGGACTCATATAGTCTCGGACCAGCCTCTGATAGGTCTTCATGATGTGAGATGTAAGCTCCAATACACAATGTTTGTTTTCCACAGTGGTGGCCCTTTGCACAGGAGAGTCTTAGGTACAAACTGAACAGCTGATAGAGGACACCACAAAGTTGGTCAGCATGGGCCTTAAGAATTCAAGGAGTGACTCTGTGGTGTTATGGGTCCACAGCTCGCTGAGCAAAGGCCATTTTTAAAATAATCACCGCGCTCGCGGCTTAGTGAGGGGGCGTTGGGCCATAGCAAGCCACGGGGCGATCTGCGGTGTGGGCATTTCTCCCCGAGTGCACAGGTGAGAGACTGCCCACATCCGTGATTGTTCCCGTGGCTAATGTGCTGCAGCTGCTATGGCCCCTCGCTGTATAAAAGAAGCACAAGTTGGTTGGGAGGAGAATCAGGAAAAAAGAACGAGAGAGAAAAGGAAGACAGGACGGAGGTCACAGGGAGCGAGGAAGCAAGGAGGTGCAAGAGAGGGACAGACACACGGAGCGTGTGGGCGAGCGAACGAGCGCTCGTGGGCAGCTGCGAGGAAGCTGGGAGTCAGGCAGTTGGAAGTTGTTCCTGCTGAGCGAGCAGGTAGCAGGAGTCACCAGGGAAAAGCGACTGGCTGTAGAAGACCGGAAAGGCAGCGGGAGTCGCGAGACTTGGTGTTGCAGTCCATGACCAAGGCGTCCAAGTCTCAGGTCTGGGATGAGTGCCAGACCGAAGCCAGGATCAGGAGGTCTCCAGACCGGTGTTTGAGTAGAAAAGGGCAGCTGCAGAGAGAGCGTCTCGCCTGTTGAAGGGCCCGAATGGGAGAAGCAGGTGAGACGCTAACACTAACGGGAAAAGAAGCACCGAGCTTGGCGTTGCTGTTTTTAAAAACTGCTTCCCGTTGAACATTTTAACCTCTGATTTTAAAGGATTGTATTTTTTTTACCTCCACGATTTCTTTTAATGGATTATTTATTTATTTTATGAACTTGGAATCACTGCACTTTATTGGACACTTTGTTGATTTGGTTTTTAATAAAAAGCACTTTTTTATACCATCCCCTTGCTCAATTGTTATTGCCTCAACTGTCTAGTTCAACTCGGTTATATCTATCGACGGTGTTGGGTTCAAGGGCTCCCAAACAGTGATGGGAGCATGATGAAGTCGAACCCGCATCGTCACAGACTCCATCAGGTTGTGGGGCTTTTCCTGCGTGTAGCTTCTTCAGTTGTCACCTCACTTGGTCTTCAGTTATGGAGAACCTACACTGATGGTCAGAAGTGGACTCGTCATTGTCAATGCCGTTTGAAGGGTCGGAGTTGTTGATGTAGTAGGGATGGTTTGAGCGCACTGGTCATTGGAAGAAGATGGCAACGGCAGGGAAGGTCTCTTCAAAAAGTAGTTTGGGGCGTTCGCTTTGTCCACATCCTCTTGTAACCCCTCTGGACTGGAATACCCAAGTCCAGTAATTATGCCCAGATATTGCTGATGAAGATAATGAAGGCAGGGTAGAAGTGGCACCCATTTGTACAGCACTATTGTTGGGAGACTTCAGCAGGGTACTCTGAGGGTTTTTGATATGACCATCACATGAGTTCTGTTTTAAATTGTGATCAAAGTTAAGTGCCGTGCTTTTTGCAACACAGAAGAAGAGAGGTAAGCATTAAAATGTGCCTTTACTTCAACACTGACAAGTTCATACCGCTCCTAAACAGAAAATATGAGTTGGCAGCAAATATGAAACATCATTCTGCTATTGTGCTAATACCAAAAAAGTGAACAAACGGAAAGCATTGAAGTTCGCTTAAATGAACAAAAATGACTGAATATTGGGAAAAAATGTCCAGAATTGAAAACAGATCTCTAAGAGAAAAAAAAAAAAAAAAACACGATTAAACTGATGGAAACATTACTTGTATTGATTTCTGCATCATTAGATTTGCAACTCTGTTACAGAGGGGGAAAATGAGAAAGCATGAGCAGCCTTTAAAGAATGAACGGAGTTGCTGTGTGTGACTTATATAAGATCCAGACGAAGCAGGGAAACAGCTTGAGTGTGAGGAGCACACCTAATAGTTTTTTAAAGATGCATAATAACAAAACTATTAACTATAATAAAAACAATAGACCAGTCAAGCATGCCTGTGGTTGTTACTGCAGCAGCAATCCTCATACTCTGCAAGATGGAAATGCCAATAAGGTGCCTTTAAAATGTATAATCAAAAGCTGAAGATTGTGCCACATTGTGATTTATTGTGACAGACTGGCATTGCTATCAGTGTGAACTCCTGCCAGGTGTCCGCTGTCGTGAGCGGAGGAAATTGGTAGATGGCTGAATTGAACTTATTACCCGTTTTCAGGCCAGTCTTTCTCTACGCAAAGCAGGAAACTGAATAAGACCCTGCTCTGATCAGACAAGTGCCCGTTACACAGGTACTGTTCTGAATACTCCAGGTGGATGTTATGGTCTGTTTGGAGTGTGGTCTGCGGCTTTAGTGCTTTTGTCTCTTCATTAAGTAAAAATGTTAGGTTTGAAGGCACAATGAGAGGTCGGAAAATCAAAAGTACACCTTATGAGGATTTAGGAGTCGTAGTGGACTCGACACGATCAAATGTCAGAAGCCGTTAAGCAGGCTAACAGAGCGTTAGGTTATATAGCACCTTGATGTGTAGAGTACACGTCCAAGGAGGTTCTGCTCAAGCTTTATAACACACTGGTTAGGCCTGACCTAGAGTCCTGTGTGCAGTTTGGGTCTCCAGGCTACAAAAAGGACATAACAGCACAAGAGAAGGTCCAGAGAAGAGCCTACAGGGGATGAGTTATGAAGAAAGATTAAAAGAGCTGAGCCTTTACAGTTTAAACAAAAGAAGATTAAGAGGTGACCTGACTGAAGTGTTTAAAATTATGAAGGGAATGAGTACAGTGGATCAAGACGGTGACTTTAAAATGAGTTCATCAAGAACACGGGGACACAGTTGTCGCACTTGTTAGGGGGACATTTCACACAAACATTAGGAAGTTTTTCATTACACAAAGAACGATAGACACTTGGAATAAGCGACCAAGTAGTGTGGTAGACACTAAGACGTTAGGGACTTTCAAAACTCGACTTGATGTTATTTTAGAAGAAATAAGTAGAGAGGACTGGTGAGCTTTGTTGGGCTGAATGGCGTGTTCTCATTCAGGTTGTTCTGTTTTCTCTGTTTTTGTCTACAATGCATTGTTTGTTTCTTTTCCCATTGTTTATGTTGTAATCATTGTTTGTCTTTCAGTTAATTTGTGAATTTCTAGTTAATTATCTTATGTTGTTTCTTGTTAGGCTGTGGAGAGAGACCTGGTTTAGTGAGTTGTTGTCAGGTCAGTTGTTACGGACGTAACTGACTGCTGTATTATCCACCTATTGCTGCTGCCTAGACGCAGAGGAATTATTCAAATGTCTTATGTCTCTGCTCCGCTTTTCTCTTCATTTTCCTGGGAAGGTTTTGAGACCATTGTGTTTAGTTCCTTTAACTTGTGCTTCATTTTCATCCTTTTTGTTAGATTGTGAGTTTAGATATTTTGCTTTTCATATTTAAGTTACAGTAATCCCTCTCTATATCGCGCTTCGACTTTCGCGGCTTCACTCCATCGCGGATTTTAAATGTAAGCATATCTAAATATATATCAAGGATTTTTCGCTGGTTCACAGATTTCTGCAGACAATGGGTCTTTCAATTTATGGTACATGCTTCCTCAGTTTGTTTGCCCAGTTGATTTCCTACAAGGGACACTATTGGCGGATGGCTTAGAAGCTACCCAATCAGAGCACGTATTACATATTAACTAAAACTCCTCAATGATATACGATGTGCTTCCCGCGCGGTGCTTGACTGTTTGCATTTCTCTGTCTCTCTCACTCTCTCTGCCTGACGGAGGGGCTGTGAGCAGAGGGGCTGTTTGCACAGAGGATACGGACGCTCCTCTAAAAAATGCTGCTTTATCGCGGTGCTTCGGCATACTTAAAAGCCCAAAAGCATGTATTGATTTTTTGATTGTTTGCTTTTCTCTCTCTCTCTCTCTCTCTCTGACATTCTCTGCTCCTGACGGCGCTCCTTTGAAGAGGAAGATATGTTTGCATTCTTTTAATTGTGAGAAAGAACTGTCATCTCTGTCTTGTCATGGAGCACAGTTTAAACTTTTGACTAAAGGGTGTTATTTCATGTCTAGAGGGCTCTAATAATGTTAAAAAACGTATTTAGAAGGTCATAAACAAGTTTTCAATGCTCTAACTGCGAAAAAATTAGATTTATAAATAAAGAATCCTACTTCTTGGAAATTCATTTATCTGTCTGGAGCGGATTTACCGCGGTAAACAAGGGTTTACTGTATAACTGTGCGGAGAATATCTATAAACAGTGTGGGAGAGTTTCTAAGAGCTTAAAATATATAAAAATAACCATACAAACATATGGTTTCTACTTCGCGGATTTTCATCTATCGCGGGGGGTTCTGGAACGCAACCCCCGCGATCGAGGAGGGATTACTGTATAGGTACTTTCGTATTATGAATTTTGAATTCTTAGGAAGTGATGAAACAATGCTTTCAAAAATAAAGCTATGTCACAATTTGGCTTTTTTTTTTTTACGATGTCATCATGTCATAGCAGTGTTACTTAAAATTGCCTACATCTCCCAGCAGTCCCAGCAGTAATATGCTATTGGGTGGATTTAGAGGGTGCAGGGGTTGCTGGGAAGAAGGTTAATTAAGTGGGCTCTTTAAAAAAGGATCCCGATTAACAGTCAGTAATTGTTTCTATACATCCCACACAATATTAGATTATAGCTTCAACTGTCGTGGCTTGCAGTTTTCTTTTCTGATGTATGTGCTGTCCTGTGCCTGATTGTCCATCTGGTTTTGTCGTGGTTGGACACATCTTCGTCTTGGGAGGTCTCCCAATCCCATCAAATCTCCAACTGCAATGGGAACCAGGTAGGACAAAACTTTACATTTCTTTCAGAGGGCTGCTCACAAGGTTTTTCATTCTATACTCCACCATCCTCTGCTTCTGCTGTACTGGACTGTGTTGGCCTTGATTGCTTATCGTGTTCTGTGTTGCGTATGTCAGTAATTATTGGCGTCAGGGAACTGGGGAGAGCTACTGCTTAAGCATTTCTGTGTAATATTGTGTTTTTTCTCTTCAGTATTTAATGAATATATTCTTTTTTGTATCGATTTGCTGAGCCACTTATCAGGGTCTCTGTGTGTAAGTGTGTGCGTGCCTGGTCAATGCTGGGAATGTCCCATGGGTCCCCAAAATAAATAAGTCACCATATTCATACGGTGTGAATCTTAGCATCCTCTCGACAATTACAACGATGAGTTAGTTGTTGCCGCACGCAGTGTTGGCTGCTATCGAATTAATGCAATTGATGTAACAATATAAAAAGCAGAGCAGACGCGCCGTTAACCAAATTTGCAGATATCTTCTAAAAAACAATCATATGTGTGCATGCATTTGGTACTTTAGATTCTACGCTTTTGGATTCTTTGGTTTGTTTTCTTACTGTGATTCTCTGTTTAGCATTTTGGTAGTGGTGAGAGAAAGGACAGATCTCAGTTTCTGAACTTAGGGACCATAGGTTAGGTTTATGTTTCCTCTCCCTAGAATCCCCATTTCTCAAGGCAAGCCATAACACCAGTAATATAAGCAACATGGCCAACACAATGCAAGACAATCGCAAAGTATCAATGACCATTCAAAAAAGCAAAACGCAAAAAATAAAAATAAAATATTTAAATAAAAATATATAAATAGCAAGATAATATGTTGAAAAATGAAACCAAGATATCAGGAAACTAGAAATCCATATTCCATATTCATACCATGCACTCTGTAAAGTTAGCATCCTACAAGGGCAAGAGTCTCTACTAGCCACATACAGTATTACCTTCATATTGTCGTAACTTAATACAACCCATCTGTCTCTTGATTTTCTAACCTAATCAGGCTTGCGGCAGACATTACGTGTACTTTCTGAAAATAACATATTTGTACATCATGGTGGTTGACACTACAGCCTGACAGAGTTTGAATCTCATGAGAGAACATTCTCTCCAAACTTCTCTGGATTTTCCTCACACAACCCTAAAGACGTGGAGCTTTGGCTAACTAGTTGCTCTAGTTTTTTTTGTGTGGTCCCTGGGATGCCCCATTCATGGTGCCTTACACCAAATGCTGCCAGAACAAGCCTGACCCTCCGCAACTCAGCACTGGAAGAAGTGAGTTTGAGAATTTTATATTGTAGGAAATTCAATAATTTAAAAACCTATGATGCATAGTAATGGTACCAAGTTACTTACACACAAGTTCAGTGTTTGCTGCTATAGCTGTAATTTGATTAATGGTTAGTTAGTTTCTAAGTTATAATTACATTACAGCTGTAAAAGAGTTGAAAGAGTGCTATCTCTTCCTAAACTTTTCAAAAATATTTGAATATATGAACTGTATGTTAAGCATGCTTCTGTGTACAGTATATACGGACATTTAATTAGTCTTTGGTTTGTGCCATCTTCAGATGTATACGGATGCAGCCCTGCTTTATTGCTTATATATTATTTCATGTATTTTTTAGATATTTTCTTTATTTCATGAAGTTGCGTGATATACTGTAAATTCTGAGATATTGCTGCACTTCATCAAGGCGTTACCCATTTCCAGACAAACAGAAAACATCATTTTCTCGTAGTCCTACATCAACACCTGTTACACGAATAACAGCTTGGTTCTAATGTGTAAACAACCGATGTGTTTGCAGCCTAAATTGCTGTGATCTGGCCGAGGGTATTCAGTGGCTTGGGTCTCCAACTAATGAATATCCCATGGCCAATGGAATAAATTAAGGACCCTATGAGAAAATCTCTGAAGAATCTTTCCTGCCCAGAAGACCACTGCACAACATCAGTTTTGCCACCTTGTGCTATCCACCTGAGGTCAATGTACCTCCATCATTAATTGGGTACTAAGCCCCCAATTAGGAAGGTGGCCCAAAAGGCCAGAGTGAAAAACATGGCTCTTTAGCACTTGCCTCAGTGGGACTTCATTAGACGGCTGATGTTGTAAAATCCCCGAGGAGACAGGGCCATGCAAACATAAACACATACTGGCTGGTGAAGACTTTTTTTTTTTGTCTGTAGAGTAAGGATAATCACAGTGGACTGGGCTTTGCTTTTCAACTCAGTAGACTGTTTAGAAAATAGCCAGTGACATTAATAAAGCTTAAAAAGTACATGTGCCCACATTAGAGAGGGGAAGCACGCCTAATGTGCCTTCAATTGCTCATGAAGCCGCTCACCCAGGATTTGTTCATTTTATTTATTCTATGGACGTTTGCTACTCTCTTTCTATCTTGTCTCTCCCACTTTCATTTACAGTTGCTTTTATTCTGTTTTTTTTTTTTCTCTTAATAATTTGTGACTTGTTTATCTCTTGATTTGAGTTCCACTGCCATGCTGACCTTATTTCAAAACCATGGACTTTATCTTAATATTTAGTAAGTGGATTGTATTCAGAAAGAGGAAATCTTCAAGTACTTTAAAATAATTATATATATACTAGGCTGACCCACCTTTTAAGTTGACCACTTCTCAAGTCAATTCAATATGTAGATCAATTTGATATTTTATACAAACTCATTCATTTGGTTATATTGCATCTGAGCAGTATTACTTTAATACTCGTAGTTTCTGTTATTTTTGTGATGAAATGTAAACTTTTTTTCTATATTGAGGTTGCCCTTTTGAACCCCCCTGATATTTACTACGCGGTGAGGCATTTGTACTCCATCAACATTAATTATTTCCAGAGACATCATTTTGTCTATTTTTCCAGCGCATCGCGCACAAAAGCAATGGAACGGTGACAGCACCAGAACTCTGCTCACATCATGTCGCTTCGTACCGCAAGCTGCAAGTAGTAAGTCTGTGATAAGCGGAATACCGCTACGCTTTCCACTCACGGGACGGAAGGACAATCCCGACCGCTTTTATATAGTAAGAAAGAAGAAGAAGATATCGCACAGTCTGGAGTAGAAAATCATCTTTTACCTGGAAAAACGAAACTACAAATCCCATCGTGCATTGCAAAATGGACAGGGCGTGTGTGAAAGTCCGCGCCAGCATAGCATTCACGGGACGGAAGGACAACAACAACAACAACATTTATTTATATAGCACATTTTCATACAAACAGTAGCTCAAAGTGCTTTACATATTAAAGAATAGAAAATTGAAAGACACAATTATAAAACAAAATAAATCAACATTAACATCGAATAAGAGTAAGGTTCAATGGCCAGGGGGGACAGAAAAAACAAAAAAAAACGCCAGACGGCTGGAGAAAAAATAAAATCTGTAGGGATTCCAGACCATGAGACCGCCCAGTCCCCTCTGGGCATTCTACCTAACATAAATGAAACAGTCCTCTTTGGATTTAGGATTCTTTAGGACAGTCCCGACCGCTTTTATATAGAAGGATATATAAATGACCGTATGTATCCAATGTAACATAGAGGGATGTTACCCCGCACAAGAGGCAGTACCCTGAGACAAAGGGAGCTCATAAGACGTTAAACACAGCAGGTCTTTGTTTGTTTGCATATGTGCTACGAAACATCATGAAAGTAGTAGTTCTGAGGGTTAGGGTTAGGGATCAAGAATATCAAAAATAAGTCATTCAGAACACAGGACACACAAAATGTGAAACATGTAACAGCAAAGTAAATAATAATAAAAGGGCATTAAAAAATAGTAAACATGAAATGCAGCCAATTGTACAGTATGTAAGGTCAAGAATCTACCAGACAAGAAATGTTGCATAATTAAGCAATATTAATTATGTTATTTCAAGTCAGACATGTACAGTGGTGTAATATATATATGTATTATTTACATACATATTATAATTTATATGTACTGTATATATATAATCTATAATAATAATAATAATAATAATAATAACGAAACGTGATCTTTTGAAGATAGAAACTTTTACGTCCTGCGAGATGAGACTTTGTGCCATGAGATTTAACCACGCCTGTGGCCGTAAATAAAAAACTAACAGTACTTCTTTATATTCTCTGCTTTGTGCCCCAATAAATGCAAGTTATCGCCAATATACTAATAACCCAATTGTGCTTCACTCACTCAGAATATGGAACCAATGTATGATGCATTTTAAGATGGAGAATCTTGTATCTGTGACACCTCTGCATGAGAACCACCTTTTTCATCCCTCGCAAACATATGCAGTTTTTAATATCTGGAAAAGATTTGGGATTAAATTGTTTGGAGATCTGAACATAGACAACATCTTTGCATCCTATGAACAATTGCATTCCAAATTTAACTTTCCAGCAACACATTTCTTTCACTATCTTCAAATTAGAAACTTTGTCAAATAGAACCTGCCCGATTTTCCTCACCTCGCACCTTCCTCCATGCTGGAAAACATATTGCTCAGTTTGGAGGACTTAGACTCCATCTCTACAATATAGAAAATTATTTTACAGTCCCTCCCTTTCAAAGATCCAAGAGGACCATGAGTAAAAGATCGATCACTCAACATACCAGTAAAGGAGTGGAAGGTAGCAATGCAGAGAATTCACTCGAGCTCCATATGCACAAAGCATACAATTATTCAACTTAAAATTATATATCGAGCACATCTGTCTCGCCTAAAACTCTCCAAAATGTTTCCAGGGCGAGATCCAACCTGCGAACGCTGCAATCAAGTCCCAGCCTCACTGGGTCACATGTTTTGGGCCTGCACCAAATTAACATCATTCTGGACCAACATTTTTAAGTGCCTTTCAGACAGCCTTGGTGTCCCAATCCCTCCTAATCCACTAACAGCTGCGTTCGGTGGGCTTAAAGATGGGCTTCAAGTGGAGAAGGACAAACAAACTGTGATTGCATTCACTACACTATTGGCACACAGACTTATTTTGCTAAACTGGACGAATCCTAACTCTCCTCTTTTAAGTCAGTGGGAAACCGATGTTTTATACTTTTTGAAATTGGAAAAAATTAAATTCTCAGTTAGAGGAACTGAACTTTTTCAAAACCTGGCAGGATCTAATCAATAATATTTTAGAATAAGCTCTTAAAACACTGAGGAAGCAGATTCCCTACGCATCTGCCTATTAAACTCATCAATTTATGTATTTTGACCAGCATTACGTTTTACTCCGATGACCATGCTTTCTCTCTCAGAGGTGGGGGTTGGGTTGTTTTGTTTTCGATCCAATTTTTTATAAAAATTGATCTATCTGCATGGAATGATTATAATAAAATCAATAAAAATAAAAAAAATAAAGACAAAGAGTAGATGACAAAGTAGAACGTCGTAAAGAATTCAAAAATGTTGGCGCGATACACATGCAGAGCAGGTAAGAAATAATGGAAGTACGAAAATTCGAAAGTCTCAAAAAAATAATAGGAAAGATCACAGCGCAAACAAATGAAAATTATTACTTGGTGAAATAATGGAACAGCAAAAAGAGATTGAATATCTTGTTCGGATTTAAACATTAAGTCGGAGACTTGTTGATTGTCTAATTCGTGTTGCCATCAGGAAAAAGTCGTGTTTCTTCCCAATGAAGAGGCCTATCCACGAGAATTAAAAGATTTGTGGTTTGGTGAAAGTGAAATCCACATACGCTGTCACTCTTGGGTCACAGGGTTGCACAGATACACAGGAGATTTTAGAGACAGAAATGTTATTCAAACACTTCAAACAAAAATAAGTCTCTTTCAGGAGTTAGTCGAGCTCAGTGTGTAGTCGGAGGGGACAGTTTTGTCTCTCAATTAAAAGAATAGAAAATCTTCCTCTTAATAGGGGCGAGCCTCAGGAACGGGACCCCCCAACAGGTGCAGTGGATCTCTGGGGGAGAAGAGAGACAAGGCAATGAGACAAAAGGAGGGCTGCTGTACAGGCTGTTAAATGTTTGATACGCAGTGTGGCACGGCGGCAGCAGCAAGCCAGCAGCTGATCGAGCAAAGAGGAGGTAAAACAAACACTGTATTTGTTTCCCAATGTATCACCGTTTAAGAGGGGGTTTCAGAGGAGCGACCGCGTCTCCTTGGGGTGAGTTCAGCCCCCCTCTTCACAACACAAGCAGCGGAGACTTGTTGGAGAGCGAAGCGACCAGGGGGCAAAGCCTTTCTCCTGTAATAAATAAATAAATGAGTTTTGAATCTTACTTGAGTAAGTTTTTGGTGGACTACTTTTTACTTCTACTGTACTTGAGTAATATTATTTTGAAGTAACGCTACTCCTACTTGCATACAATTTTGGGCTACTGTACCCACCTCTGCTCTTGAGTAAAAAAACATTTGACAGTTTAAAATGAATGCAAACAAAAAAAGAGAGACCTTCAAAGAAAACCTGTTCCAGATTCCACACAACCTTAGACTAGGATGACAGTTCACCTTTCAGCATGACAATGGCCCAAATCATACAGAGAAGACAATGCTGGAGTGCCTTGCTGACAAGCCGCTGACTGTCCTTGAGTGGCCAAGCCTAAGCCCAGACTTAAACCCCATAGAACATCCATGGAGAGAGCAGAAGATGGAAGTTTACAGATGTAGTCCATCCGCTCTAGTGGAGCTTGAGAGCATCTGCCAGGGAAAATGGGATTAACGGCCCAAATCCAGGTGTGCAAAGCTTGCAGAGACGTACCTAAAATGAGGGGCTTCTACACGGGACTGAATAAAGGGTCTGAATGAAGAAGGAAAGAGAAGGGGTATGAATACTTTCGGAAAAGTGTTGTCCGTTTTGTATATAAATAAAAATGTGTTTAAGTTGTAAAATATAGCCTGTTATCTTCTCTGGTTGTCATTTATTTCATTACTATAACATCCATCCATCCATTTTCTAACCTGCTGAATCCGAATACAGGGTCACGGGGGTCTGCTGGAGCCAATCCCAGCCAACACAGGGCACAAGGCAGGAACCAATCCCGGGCAGGGTGCCAACCCACCGCAGGACACACACAAACACACCCACACACCAATCACACACTAGGGCCAATTTAGAATCGCCAATCTACCTAACCTGCATGTCTTTGGATTGTGGGAGGAAACCGGAGCGCCCGGAGGAAACCCACGCAGACACGGGAGAACATGCAAACTCCACACAGGGAGGACCCGAGAAGCGAACCCGGGTCCCCTAACTGCGAGGCAGCAGCGCTACCACTGCGCCACCGTGCCACCCATTACTATAACAAATTTTTTTTTTTTTTTTTGAAAGTAAGAAATTAAATGCAAAAACTCCGTTTCCCGTTTCATTTATTGTTTTAGATAATTGGGTTGAGTGGTCCAGGCCAGTGTTTATTTATATCTGAACAAATTCTGTATCGTGTACCCCATGGAGGGTAGAACACATCAGTGCTGTCATTTAATAAAAGTGCAGTTAAAAGAGAGAGAGAATGCTCAGAAAATGTGTAAAAATATATTTGTGTGAGTAAAGAAAAGCTATTGTCTTTCATGGTTGTCCTCGAATTATTGTAAATTATCATTTTTTTCAATTGAATGCAAGGCATAATATTTGTGAACCTTGGCAATTGCTTAGTTGTATTCGTTTTAGAAGTTTTGTGCCACCTTGATGCTTTCAAATAAGATACTTTAGCATATCTGCTTTGGGCATCAGAGTGATTTTTAAAAACACAATAAATACACCTGTAATTCAAAGGAGCTGAATTGTTATATCTCTAAAATGTCCCTGTCCCTATAAAATCTATTAATTTATTTTCATTTTCTGCACACCTTATTTTAATTTAGAGCCTGGACTAGGAAAGTCGCCACCCTGGGCAGGGCAGAAACAAGTCCATTGTAGGGCATCATACTCCCAGTCTGTGAAGTCAGAGCTAGCCAGGCCTGTCTCATCTCTCCCTTATGCCCTCCTCTTCTTGTCTTGGCATCCCCTTGCCAGCCCAGCAGTCTTCCACAATATGAATGTAGGGGCCAAAAAATAGATGAAAAACCCAGAACCCAATATAAAATTCCTTTTGTTTTCCGTATTCAATATTGATGGCCGGCAATGTGACGTAATGGCTAAAAGGAACTTTCTTCTGTCCCCCATGCTGGTAAAAGAACACTTCATACAGGCTCTGCCTTATTCCACTCACTGTAAGTTCATTTAACCCAAGCACTGGGCACCACTTTTTAGTCCCAGGGGTGTTGTGGCAAAGGAGCACATTGAAGGCACTCCACTATTTTAAATATTTAAACAGTAAGGGATGATTTACTGCTGCAGAAGAAAAGGAACACAGCTTCAGTCATCATGTTGAAACCTCACAACAGAATGCTGCCGTCTGTCCATTTTTATTGCAGGGGAATAGCAATTGGAGTTCAGACTTTAAATGAATGCCCTCCTCCTGCCTGCTGTAATGACCCCACGAACATACAATAAACTTGTGATTTTACGATATATGGCATGAACTGGGTGGTGGTATGGTGTTCTATGCTACTCCGGCCAATCTCATTGTGAAGATGGCTTGTTCTCCCTGTGTAGTTGTTGGTTTTCTTCCACATTCAAAAGGTTGACTGATGACTCTCGATTAATCCGATGAAGACTTATTCAGGGTTGATAGCAGGCAGTGCAGTGTGATGTCTAAGGAGCTGCACACAAAGTCATTAGGTTCCCGGTTCAGTTCCTCCATTGTTTGGACCTTCATCTGAGATTGAAGTGGTGCTGCGCGGCAGTGCACACCCCAGATGTGATACTCTTATCTGGCTGGAATGCCACACCAAGAGGCTGTTGTCTGCTGACAGGCTCAACAGAAGTAATAATCCTCCAGGCCACTAGTGGGCAGTAACATTATCCAATGACGATAGAGAAGATTCCCCCCAAAGACTCTTGGGAACTATAATTTTTGTGGGAACAAAGGTGACCCAGATGTGTTTCCCAGTAGGCTGGACTGGCACCAGAAATGTTCTTGGGTCTAGACATCTAAGAGCCTCCATCTTCATGCTCAGGCAAACGGGGAGTGGGAAGGAGAGCAGCAGCAAAGGCAGGCCTACCTGTCAGAGAGGAAGCAGAAGCCACTACAGTGAAGAAGGAGAAGTCCAGAAGGTAGGAAGGAGCGTACTCTATTAAAAAGTTAGCACAAGGCTGCTTAGATTGGCCGAGAGGAGCTTACAGTAGTGTATTTTATTGGTAGTGATGGCAAGAATGGAACGTCCAAGATTGAACCAACTGAAATGATTGATTCTCAATGTTTGAAACATCACATGACAGTGACATCTAGTGGCAGAAAGTAATTGATAAACTTTGTTTTGAAACCAAAACATACTCGAGATTTGTCACCCAAGAATGTACCATTACATTTTTATACCTATACTAGCTGTGTAAGCCCACGCTGTATAAAGCCCCGGGTCCTAGAAACTATTGAAATCGTCAGAAAAAAAAAACTGAAATGTAGAGATGTCAGGTAATTGAAAGGAACTACTCTGGGCGTCTCTCTCCTAGGAGGATGCGTTTTGCCGACATGTTTGCATCGCTTGTGCGTTAGCAGCGAGAGGAAAAATTAAAGGGATACCATTTTGCTGATGTTAGCGGCAAAGCGACTTTGTCTTTCTTCTGAGGTTTCGTTTTGCTGATATGCTGGCCTCACTTGTGTTATTGGCGGCTAAGCGAGTTTTCTGTTTCCTCACCCCGACTCCACCTCTCACTTCCGGGCCGAACAGACAGACACACACACTTCCACGCGTAGACATTTATATATAAGAGTTGTCGGCATCTATATGTGTGGCAGCAGTGCTACAACTTAATGGACTCCAATTCCCAGCTGCCCCAAGGGTATTGCCCTGATTGGATGTCTGCAACTGGCGCTAGGGTTGCTGGGATCTTGAAAAGAGAGCCAGCTAAACAGAGAAAGGAGCACAGTTGTTTGTTTGTCAGCATTGTCACCATTTGCCTGTGTGGATATTACGTGGTTTGTCCTGGTTTACTGTTGTATTGGATTCAAGTTTTGTCTCGTGTCCGTCTGCATCGTCTTTGTCGGAGGGAGCGCTCTCACACATCTCAATACGAAACACTTCAGAAACAGAAGGACAAACTTTATATTCACCTCTACAGTTCATCTGCCATCCCAAGCTTCATTTGCATTGGTTACATTCAAACAAAGATGAGATGATCAGGGATAGAATAGAGATTGGCACAAACTCAGCAAAAGTGCGAGAGAAACTTTTAAGTGCCGGGTCTGAGCTAACATTAAATAAAGCCGTGGACATCGCAAGATCGCACGAGATGGCGCAAGCACAGCTGAGAACCTTCGATGCATGTACTGCGAGCGGCTCACGCGAACTGACCGTGAACGCGGTACGCAGACAACAAGCAAGAGCTCCAGAGCGCTGAACAAAAAACGCATTACACAATTGAGAAGGCAGCAAAAGAATATGAAGCGAGTGACGCATACAAGCATATTCATAAGTGCAGCTACTGCGGAAACAAAGCACACGGTGAAAAAGTCAATGTCCCGCTAAAGGAAGACAGTGTAAAAAATGTGGTAAATTAAACCAATTCGCTAAAGTTTGCAGGACTGGGAAAGGTAAACCCGTGCAAGCAGTGTGTGATGTCTCAGATAAAGACGAGCTGCTTATTGATGCAGTAAGAAAGGAACAACCCTCTGAATCTTAACAAGCCTTTGTAGACATATCAATAGGAAAGCACGGTGTAAAGCTTAAGTTTAAATGAAGTTCATAGACACGCTGGCAAATCCACAACTTGATACCGGGAATGCCTGTTAAACATCTTAGATTCACGAGTACCGATTTGGGTAGTGAACACTTCGATGAATGAAACCTGTTATCTTTACAACGGTTGACAAACACGGAATGTAACTTGAACACAACACATCGTACAAATACGAACCTGATTGAAAGAAATAATGATAATCAAATCCTTGATGACAGCGACACTCATAACAGTCACAAAACAATTACATTGACAATCATGTTACGTTATTTTTAAAATGTTTCCTTTTCTTTTTCATAACTTCTTTAACACACTACTTCTCCACTGCGAAGCGCAGGTATTTTGCTAGTATATATATATATATATTGTGGACTAGGGCTGGACATTCGTCCCGGCCAATACCCCCAGGCCGCCAGAGGGAGTCATCCCTGCGAAATGGAGATGTCCCGAATTCCAGCAGGGCATCATGGACATTGAAGTTTTCCTGTACAGCCCTGCTGGATAACGTCGGAGCCACCAGGGAACGCTACAGGGAGGCTCGGAGACTTCTATTTTACCTCCATCCTGGAAGTACGTCTTAGTCACAGCAACAGAAGAAATGACGTACTTCTGGGATGAAAAGAAGAGTTTTGATCTGACCCGGAAGTGCTAGGAAGTCACATGGACTGAGAGCAAGGACTATATAAAGGACTGTGGGAGATCCCAGGGTTGAGCTGAGTCGGGAGGAAGGGTGGCAACGCGTCTGGGAGAGTGGAGGATTGTTTATTATTGCGGATTTGTTATTGATACTGTATATGAGTATTGTGGAGCGGAGGGTGCTTTGTGCACTTACTTGTCTGAATAAAACAAGTATTTGGACTTTTATCTGGTGTCTGGCGTCTAGTCTGAGGGTTCAAGGGGATGACAGTGCCCCCTATCTGTCACTATATATGTTTTTTTTTTTGTTTTTTTTTCATATAAAGTATATAAGCAGATTTGTTTGTATAAAACATCGTACTAATGATCTGTACTTGCTAAGTACCTTGGCATGATGGTTGTTGCTCTTCAAAGACACTACATAAAATAAAGGTTGTCTGTGTGATACCTGCTGGGATGAGCTCCCATTTATCGGATGGATGGATGGATGGATAAATCAACTGAGCATACGTGCTCACAGACAAGCTGTAGAAGTGAACATACTGTAAGTGTACCACAGAATGAGTGATTAGACATGTTAGCATTTACCGGCATGCACAGGATATCCTCGAGAAAAATAAAGTCATTACTAAAAACAACAGTTTTACATTTAATTAAAAGGGAAAAATTGTCCTTTTTAAGCCTGCAGAAACTCACTGCCTGCTGTATGTCAATTAGTATTCGTAGTGTGCAGCATCTCAAAGGAAATTTGTACAGCCCACGTTGAAATCTGCACATCTTCTAAATTATCGTCTAAACATTTAAGTTTTTGTCTTATGCGCCGTAACCCTCGTAGGGTGTAATAACTGTAATCAATTGCAATGCTGTCATCTTCTTTTCAGCTCACTCTGCTCATTTGCTCCATACTTGTGTGGCATTAGTTATTATATAAAAAGAAAAACATCCATTCTAATTTTGTCCCCAAAAAACGTCTTCTGTAATATGCACCCAAAAATGTTTTGTGAGGCGTGTTAAAGATGACATGACATCCCCTCAGTGAAACTTGTAGCGGTTTGTGTAAGATGGTCGCTCAGGCTGTCCTCTGTAAAAGAGCTACTGCCAGTCAATCCGTAATGCTAAGTAAAGGAGTACAGTCCACTTATTTGATTCTTAGGGCTGAAAATATTTGCCAAGTAGTCTAATGATTTATGTAGGCATCAGATAGGACTTTATTTTAAAATAATATTTATAAAGGTGTAATGCAAATAGTTCAGTTAGTTGCTATATAAAAAAAATCAAAATATATACATAGACTTGTAAGGACTGGGGAAGACAGGGTCTTTTTCATTGGTATTCTAACTTGACTGCTTATTGTTATTTGACTTCATTGGAACGTTTAAACTGAATTCCGAGCACACATTGTCTATTCCAATTAGAAAGGCAGACACCAGGATTTGTGCAAAAGTTGTAAAATTATAAAAAAAAAAAAAAACAATAGGAAAACATGAATACAATCCAAATAAAAGGGATACCACAGTGTCCACATCTGGACACAGTCATATATTATCTCTTTTTACTATCCAAGAGACCCATTTGTAGTTGCTCGAAAGCCATAAATCCAATTTATAACTCATTGAGAACCTGATATGTGGTGTGAACATGTGTTACAAAACCTGGCCTAGTTGTGGCTGCACAAGCCCCAATTAAAACAGCATTACCCGGACCCTTAAGTCCCAGAGCTTTTTACTGCCGGGCTGCCTCAAGGCATGTCTTCGGGGCTCTTCATTAAGCTTTGTGTAGAGTCTGTTGAGACAGGGAAGAGGACAACAGTTCAGGCCGTGATTTTAGCTAGAAATAGTTTGTTTGGCAAGCATGGGCGCTTCACTTTGATGTGCACAAGTTTAACCTACTTATAACAAATGGGAGGGCTTCCTTACTTTTTGCATAGTGGGAACCTTTGCCAGCTTTGTTATTAAAACTACTTGGGCAAAAATTACGACAACACGCACAAATACCCACAAGAGACCATAGAAAGGGCTTTAAGGGCCTGTGGTCAAATATAAATGTTGACCTGATTTTACTGTGTGGCCACCAGGGGGCGCTCCAGCTCCCAAACTCCAAACACAGACAGGCTCTGGACATAAGTGCAGTAACAAAGATGCTTATCTAAAGCGTTTCCTTCAGCACCAACACAGCACAGCCAAAGCAATCAGCACACAGCAAATCTTGGGCTTCTTCTCTCTCTCTCTGCAAGCTTTGTCCTACTTCCTGCTTGGCCAACGAGCACATCCAGGTAAAACTGGAACCTCACAAAGTACGGCTCCCTAGTCCCCACAGGACCAACTGGTGGCACCTATGGACCCCAAAAGGGCCGAGTCAAAGATCTCCAATTCCCACGGTGCCCTGTGGGAATCCGTGGTGCCACCGCAATCCAGGGGAGCTGCCTTCTGGAGGTCCAGGGCAGATACTCTCCTGTGTATGATATCTCCCCCCATTTTTCCTGACGGAGGGCATCCCAGTCGGGTAAGGATACTGGCTGTTCCTCACACTTGTCATTCTCTTCATTTCTCTTGTGAAGCTTTAAACTGAGATATGTAAAATATTATTAATTAATTAAAATATCTTCACATACTCATTTTCTGAGTATATTTTTATTAAATCAAGAACTTTGCATTAATGTGGTCCTACATAGACATAGCAGCATCTGTAAACTCTGGATTGGACACCAGTCTATACCACAGATCATTCCTGCATAACCCCAGATCCAGCCAATCTTTTGATGTCAGACTAATTCCCATGTCTTTAAGAGGCAAAAGGAGAAATCACACAACTCTGTTTTTACACTTCAATCGTGTCCATACCTCAAAATGCAGAACAAGCTTTTAAAGTTCAAAATGCAAAATACAGCCCTCCAAAAGAGGGAATACCATTAAACTCCTGCATCAACAGAGACAAATCAAAATCTTTATAAAAAAGGATTTCTCAAAAATATTTAAAAATCAAAAAAGGAGGCAAAGGGCTTGCCAAAAAGGCAATCCTCTGCAAACAATTCCCAACACATAAACCAGAAATTATAATTCTTAAAACAGTAGCAGAAGCCACAAAATCCAGTAAATACATAGAAAGAAATAATCAAAATGAGAACTCACCAAACCTCCAAGCACATTCACAATGAATGGCACAGGATACTTTTCATAGTAGGCTTAACAGGGCGGTCCCTCAATGGTGATGGACAGGAGGCCCCGCCTCTTAGGGAAGCACCCACAAAATACAAAGAACATGAGAGAAGACATTTTCACATATAGAAACTGCAAAAACATATATATACAGTGGAACCTCGGGTCACAAACGTCTCAGAACTCGTATAAATTGGGTTACGACCAAAAAGTTCGCCAAACTTTTGCATCTGTTCACGACCACACACTCGGGTGACGAACAAGCCAGTTTCCCTACGCGCTGTTGATTTATGCATGTGTTCAGTCTCTCCCTGTACAGTACGTTGTTCTCAGTCAGACGTGCATCGCGCAGAGGGACTTTACCTCAAAACTGTAATCTCCTCTCCACCCAGTTCCTCCTCACTTCCTTCATGCCAGAACTCGACTCATGCAAGGTTAGTTTTCTTGGTTGTTTATGGTTAGTTTTTGTATAAATTACGGATTTTTCAAATGTTCATTTTTTTCCCTGTGCTTAAAACTCATTAAAAAAAAAGTTTTTATAGCGAGCAGTTCATAAGGCTGTAGCGTGAACTCTTGTAATGTTAGTTTTCACTGTTCAAGGTTTTCTCAGTGTTATTCAATGTTTTTAGATTTAGTTTACTATTACACTGTGCATTCTATGGTATAATGAACTATTTTTGTGCTTAAAAATCTTTAAAAAAAAATATATTTACATACAACTCGTACGGTCCGGAGCGGATTAATTGTATTTACATACAATCCTATGGGGGAAATCTGGTCACGACCAAATCGGGTTACGACCAGAGTTTTGGAACAAATTATGGTCGTGACCTGAGGTTCCACTGTATATGTGTATATATATATATATATATATATTTATATATTACATAATAAGACAAACAATACATGAACAGAACAACATTATAAAAACTAACAGAAAAACAATGAACTATAAGGAAAAGAAGACAAAAAAACACCTCAGGCAGGAGTTGGGGAGGAACCCTGGATTGACCATAATAGTCAATGTGGTTCTACGTGATGCACATGTTGAGTGTACAGTGGAAACACTACAGAACAGTACTATAAAATAATTATTATTTTTAGAGTGGCTCTGCAATTTTAAATCAACTTTGAATTATCCGTACAACATAATTGAATACGGCCACTGGTGGTGTCTCCCTTAATAATATAGAAAACTGTAGCAATATCTGTGAACCATAACGTCCCCGGCACCCCCAATGTAGATGATTTCACTAGTCCATTAATTCAATTATTCATCAAGCCATCTAACATATTACTTTGGGATTAAGTATCTATTTGTAAAACCACACTAAACCACAAAGTAAAAAGAACTAACTTTTATGATTCCACTCCACTCAGCAAAAAGTTACACGAATTATGGAATCTGATCGTATCCAAAAAAGAACAAATTCTCAACTCATGAGAGTAGAAAAGTTGATGGAGTGGTAGTGTGGATAATGAATGGGACATTTGTGTTTCAGCTTGCAATGACAAAAGCATTAACATTTAAAAAAAACACAAATATTTATTTTCACAAACTTTCCACATCTCACTCCCATATCAGTCCTAGAGGCCATACTGGTTACTCTTGATGAAGACTCCGCGAGCATTTCAACGATATATACAAATATTTTACAATGTTTACCCTTTAAAGATTCTAAGGAATGGTGGAAAAAGACCTTTCAATCGACATCTCATACAGAGAATACACTCCAGTTCTATAAGTGCCAAGCATTCCAAAATTCAACTAAAGTCTTTCATTGATTATATTTATCTTCTTTAACTCTTCCAGGGCTGATGTTGTCTTTTGTCAATAGAAGGAGTTGATGGTAGTAATTAAACGGCGACCAAACCCGCTGTTATGTTTTAGTTGGACTCTCTTTGCTAGAAAGAAAGTTAGCTTCTGAGATTTCTAAACTTTGTTGTAAGGAAATACGATATCCCTTACACACCCTAAGGGGGTGTAGGTTGAGCTGATTTATGATTTTGACAGGAATTTTGTGACACAGAATGTAGGCAAGTCTAAGTGTGCCCTGTGATAGGCTGGCATGTCATCCATTGTTGGCTTCTACTATACACCCAGTACTTTGGGAGAAGAAATTCTGACTTCCTTTGGCTCTGGATTGTAGTTTTGCTCTGGAATGTGTATATTTCTTGTGAAAAAATATGATTATATGGCAAAGAGCAATTTTAATAAATACACAAATGCATTTGAACATTTGATTTTCCATTACATATTCTATAAATAAACTGTGGCCCCAAGTGACAATGAAATGGATTAAGTTGGCTACAGATGGATTCATGAAGAGCGTTTTATTCTGTGAAAATCTATGGCTTGCTAGGTTGTTGTAAATGAGGAAAGATTAACTAGTTTCATTTTTCAATTTTTTTTATAGCCTTTCACTCAGCCTCAGAGATTGATATCTGTTGGTCAGGTAGTCCACGATCTAGGAGATTGCGGAGGGATCAAGATTCAAAGCCTTATGTTTTTTTCCAGAACGATGAAGCACAATGGTGTTAAATGCACTGGAAAAATGAAAGAACATGATCCTGATCCTAGTGGGACAAGGCTGTGTAGAGCATGTGGATCAGAGAATCCTCCACACCTATATGTGTCTGATAGGCAACCGCAGAGGATCCAGATGTTCTGAAACCGGGGGGCATAGCTGTGCTACTACCAGCTTCTCAAAGGTCTTTATGATGTATGAAGTATGAGCATGGATCACTGGAATTCCCTTTTTGGCACTGGGTAACACAGGATGTTTTTCATAGCTGGGGGACCTTCTGAAAATGCTTAAAGGGAGAAAAGGTGCTAAAGGACTCTGCGCAGCTGTATAGCAAATATTTAAAGGGTGGAGTGGTGACTCTGTGGCTAAGGGTCTGCTCAGGTATCTGGAAAATTGCTTTTTCAAAGCCCAGCAAATGAAAGGGATGCTACTCTGTTGGGCCCTTGAGCAGGGCCATTAACCTGAGAATTGCCCCAGTGGCACTACACAATGGCTGACTTTGTATGCTGTCCTCCAAAGGTGATGCCAAAAAGACAATTTCTCCTTGGGGAAAGTATATCAAATCAAAAATTAAATGATGATTACATTTGCACCCTTGTCCTATAACACTAGTTCCCAAACAGTCCCCCAGACTTTGGTCTAATTGGTCACTTTGGCTTCCTTGATGTCATCGACAGAAGGAGCACCAGACAAGAGAGGCTGAGGCACACGAGGAGGAGTCTTTATGGGAGTCACCTTCAAAGATGGGAATATGAATGATGCCCTCACATCGGGTAATGGAGGCCTTGTTACCATTGGTAGTAGTCAAATAGGACAGAGAGGACAGGAAGGTGCCTCAAAATGACTGAGTCTGATCCTAGTGGGACAAGGCTGTGTAGAGCATGTAGATCAGAGAATCCTCCACACCTATATGTGTCTGATAGGCAACTGCAGAGGATCCAGATGTTCTGAAACCAGGGGGCATAGCTGTGCTACTACCAGCTTCTCAAAGGTCTTTATGATGTATGAAGTATGAGCATGGATCACTGGAATTCCCTTTTTGGCACTGGGTAACACAGGATGTTTTTCATAGCTGGGGGACCTACTCAGTTATGTTGACTTCTTTTGCAAATGCCTTAGGATAAAATTGTCTGTTAAGTGAATAAATGAAAATGTCGATATTATAATGGCTTACTGGGCCTCAAGAATAGGAGGTACACTCCACAGCACCAACTGTGTATAGGCCACACATCTGTTACAATCGCTTTGCGATGGACAGAGTGGGTACCACTCAAGTCGGGGGGCTGCTAGAACCTTAAAATAATTTGGAGTAATTTATAAAAGGGAAAGAATTGATTCTGCTAAAAAATAAAGAAATAATTAAACCCGCAAGAGGTTTCTAGTTTGCCTAATCGATTTAAGCCGACTAGGCTCAGCTGAGCACTTGTAAAGAAGTGACCTGGCTACTAATCTGCATGTCTGCCATTAAAGTCAGGGCCTTGAGATCAAAGCTGTGTACAAAACCACAACTTAAAACAAACTCACCCTGTACGTTTGTGTCTTTTCCTTGTGGACACCATGTTGTTCTGATTTAGAGATAAAAGAAAGGTTGTCCTTAATGTATTATTTTAGGCCATCCTAACTGCTTAAGGAAGCTTTTGTGGGAGCTCATTTTTTAACGGTACACATGCTGGTATCTGTCAACACCAGAATGAAACATGCCAGGCGCCCAGACCACATCAAACATGACCTTGCAGTGTTAAGCTTAACACTTTGATAAGTGTCTTCATTGAATATTCCTCGAGACCTTTTCAAATAAAAAAAAAAAACAAAAACAAATGCAGACACTTTCAGAATCTTTTTATTCTTTTTCTTGAACATTTGGTGCTCTTTGTTCCAGCTCTCCTATCGACAGAAGGCCTGTGTTTATGTTTGTGTGTCCATGATGTCCTAGGAGATTCTGTCACCACATCTTAGAGCTAATTAAGGCCCACCGAGACAAATGCTAAAGAACGCCGCTCCTTTGGGCCACCCCCTCTTTAATTGGCCCTTAGTAGCCCATTAATGTCTAAGGCATTGTGACCTCTGGTGGCTACTTTACAATCACTAAAACACTGCTCCAAATTGGTCACGTTAAAGCACGAGGGATCGTTTATTGTCCTAAAGTCCTTCATTAGGCCGTGTTGATGCAACGGACCTTGGTTTTTTTTTTTTTTGTTTCTCCTCTTTTTTTATTGCAAACAACTCAGCACCTGCTCCTCTAGCACCTCATGTCACTTATTCTGACTATGGAGCCGCAGATACAAAATACAGTTTAAGGCCTGTCAGGTGAAACATCACAAATGGAAAATTCAGTGACACCCTTTTTTCCTCCCTCTAAAATGATACTTACTTTTCTTTTAATTTCCACATTTTCTCTTTTAAAAATGCACTTTTTGACATCGAAGGGGTTTGTTATCTTATATTCAATCAAAATATGCAGCAAGGCATTCTCCTTAAAGATATATTTTTCTTTTCATGTTGATCAGGCCCTCTTCAGACATCACTGAATGCAACAAAAAAAAAAAAAAGAAAAGTGTTCAGAGAAAATGCTTCCTGAATAGAACTGATCAGAGCATCAAAGGAGCCTGTCAGTATAAAGGTGGAATTTGCAGAAAAGGGAAAAAGGAGTATCTTTTTATTAGTTAAAAATTGTCACCAGAATTACTCAAAAGGAAAGAGTAAAATTGTTTAATTAGCGCCAATGTCTATTGTACTAACCAGAAAGACACATTTTCACTTGAGTTGCTTTATTCAAACCACTCATAATCCCGTCTTTGATTACAAACACATTATATTGTTGCGATATTTACTTTTTGTTCCCTAGAAGTATAGAATAAGGACAGCTATATTAATGCATAAAAGATCTAAGATGAAGAGAAATTCCTGTCATTAACGCGAGCCTGGCTACTCTCAGTTCCGTGTCATGACTCTTCTATGCGCTCACTGCCTCGTTTTCAGTTAGAACACAGCAAAATCTTGAGTGAGTGGGCTTCCAGTCATTTAGGAACTGGGCTAATATTGCTATTTGGTGTGAATGAACCTCATCAGGTACACCTTCATCTGAGGTCCAGGCACAAACAGACTTTACATTGTGATTCTAGTGTAGATTTTAGAAAAAATCACTATAGAAGCATTATTTAATAAACTAATAATATATGCATATATATATATATATATATACATTATATATATATATATATATATATGTTTATATATATATATACAGTATATATGTATATATTGTGGTACCCGGATGGGGGTGGTACCCAGCCGGGACGCCCGAGAAGACCAGAGGAGGGCTTGTGCCACAGGTAAAGAGCTGGGAAGCTCGACCTTGTAGGGGCCCGTAGTCACTGCCAGGGTGACCCCAATGCCCGGAGGACCCTGGACCTCAGCACTTCCGCCACACCAGGAAGTGCCGGGGGGAAGAGGAACAGGGACACCCGGAGTGCTTCCGGGGAGACAGCTGGCATTTCCGCGACACTGGGGCGTGTTGGTGGGAGATTGTCGGGAACACACCTGGAGCACATCCGGGTGCTTATTTAAAGGGGCCGCCTCCCTTCAGAGTTGGACTTGAGTCGGGTAGAAGAGTGGACAAGGTCTCTGAAGGAGAGAAGGAGGTGGTCTGAACGAAAGTGAGAGAAGGCATTGTGTTGGCCTGGACTGTGGGGTATTGGGGTCTGTTGAGCTGTTATGAAGGATGGAAGACCAAAATAAACGTGTGTGGGGTAATACTAACGTGTCTGCCTGTCTGTGTCCGGGTCATATTCCACAATATATATATACATCCATCTATTATCCAACCCACTATATCCAACTACAGGGTCACGAGGGTCTGCTGGAGCCAATCCCAGTCAACACAGGGCAAGGCAGGAAACAAACCTTGGGCAGGGTGCCAGCCCACTGCATATATATATATATATATATATATATATATATATATATATAGTATATTTGATTTGCAATTTGATTGGTCAATTTAGGATTTGGTGTAATTGGTCAGTTTGGCTTCCTTGATGTCATCGACAGAAGGAGCACCAGACAAGAGAGGTTGAGGCACATGAGGAGGAGTCTTTATGGGAGTCGTCTTAAAAGATGGAATATGAATGACACCTTCACAGTGGGTAATGGAGGCCTTGTTACCATTGGTAGTAGTCAAATAGGACAGGAAGTCTGAGAAGTAGGTTTTATAGGACCACGCTCAAGAGACTGAGCGACGGTTAACAAAATGTTGAGACACACAAAGGTACTCAGGATAGCCATATGAGGAATGCAGAAGGTACATGTAGGATAGGAGATATCAAACATAAAATATTTTGAAATGTATTCTATTATCTGTCTTCAACAGGTAACATGGCTACCACATATATAAAGCAAAGCATAACATCCTCAAACCACTCACTCTCCACCAATTTAGAATCATCAGTCAGCCTAATCAGCATGTCCTGGGACTTCTGGAGGCCCCCACGTAGACATGGGGACAATAAACTCCATACGTAAATCAAACAGATATGGGATTCAAAGCAAGGACTATAAATCTGAGGTGTTAGGGCTATATATCAGAAGAAGAAGGTTCCCGTGAGTTTTGGTGCCTTAGACCCCTCTACCACTGTGGTCTAGTTTCTGACATTATTACAGTGTGTATGTGGGGTTTCCTCTCGGTATTCTGTTTTTCTTCATCCTAAAGATATTCATATTTGGTAACTCTATTTGGACTGCACTAGGGCTGCTGGGTAGACACTGTTCTCAGCACACACAAAGTTTTGCAACGGCCAAAATGGGATCTCATCTAACACTGCAGAGTTGAGTTTTTTTCTCAACTAATCTGGATAACAATTTTGTTGTCTTGTTGGATTCCAACTTTTATCTAACAGCAGGTCTCATTTTGTCTCATCATGGGTTGTGTCTAGACATGCTGAATTTCCAAAAGACAGTTCTTCCCAGTTTATTTTCAACTGAGAAATTTGCAAGGCCAAAAGAGGTGTGCAGTGCTGCCACATCGTTCAGGAGCAATGTGCCTTTCTTTTAGCCTCTCGTACTAGGGGGTTAGGGTTAGGGTTAGGGTCAGCCTCTCCAAAATCTTATAAAACATCAAAACCCCCTTTTTTTGTGAGTTTCAGTTCTGCAAAATCGTTTGCGATATTAAGTTTATCAGTATCCCAAACTGCGTGTAGAAGGAATTATGGTTGTTTTGCTTAACACTATATATTATTTGATGATGTTACATTATACACAGGTTTAGAAAGTGGATGGATGGGTGAATATTTTACAAAACCGATGGAACAAGATTTAGGCCAACGGACATGGACAGTTGGTCAAAGTGTAGATAGGAATTTCATTGTGTATTAATGAAAATTATTGTAAAATGAACTGATGATACTACATTTTCTAAAGCAAAACCTAACAGTTTTCAAAAACCCTCCACTATTTTACAGCTGCTTATTATTAGTAAGTGCAATAGAGATAAGCCAGGATGAAACAGAATGAAGCGCCATTTAGTACTTCACCGCTAGTCGCAGTTCAGAATATGTCAGAAAGAGAACGACTGAGGATGGCATTAGTAACTTTTATGACTTCTTAATGGTAGACATGTATTCAAGTCCATTTCATGACAAGGCAGTTGTTAGAATTTAATGCCAATAAGTAAACTGGACTCAATTTGAGTGAGTGTGCTCTCGAGCGGGTTCCCTTTTTAGGAACAATAATAATAATGAATTACTTTTACACATCGCTTTCCTAACCTACTCAAAGCCCTTTATATATGCAGTAGGGAACCACTTGAACCACCGCCAATGTGCAGCATCCACCAGGACGTTTTTCTTGCACTAGTTGGTTCACACACATTAGCTAACAGGTGGTGAAGGAGTGAGCGGGACAGTTAGCCAGTAAGAGACAGGGGATGACTGAGAGGCCAGAATGACCTGACTGTGGAAGGCAGTTTAGTCAGGATATGTTAACAGTTATCCAAAATAATTCACTTGTATTTATCCAAAACAGAGAGTTGGTCCTGAAATACAATAATACAAGAATTGCAAGCTAACATTTGTTGTCTTAATAATATTGAAGTCCACAAAATATTGTTTTCCAAGGCCAAAAACATTAATTAAATTTCAGTACTTTATATATGAGAACATCTGACTAACAAGGGGAGACCAATTCTGTCCCTCAAACTCGTTTGTTTAGCTAATCTCTAAACTGTCCCAGTGTCTCATCCAGATACTTCTTACAGGTTGTCAAGGTTTCTACTTCAACTCCATGTCTTGGTAGTGTGTTCTTTCTGGCTAAATGCATTTCCCCTTAAAGTCCACTGATGTCCTCGAGTACGTGATTCACCCTTAAGTTGAAAGAACTCTGCTGGATGCCTTTCAGGATTTTAAATACCTGATGAAGTCCCACGCAGTCTCCTCTACTCGAGACTTAATAGGTTCTGAGTCTGTCACGGTAGGCATTTCTTAAAAGTTCTTAGATGCACAGCTTCAAGTGTCTTTCTTGTACTGTGGTGTCCAGAACTGCACACAATACTCCAGAGGGGGTCTTATCAGTGCATTACTGTATATAGTCTGAGAATAACATCCTTTGATTTTTATTCAACATTGTTTATAATATAAGCTGTGCCAGGCGGGTGGCACGGTGGCGCAGTGGTAGCGCTGCTGCCTCGCAGTTAGGAGACCCGGGTTCGCTTCCCGGGACCTCCCTGCGTGGAGTTTGCATGTTCTCCCCGTGTCTGCGTGGGTTTCCTCCGGGCGCTCCGGTTTCCTCCCACAGTCCAACGACATGCAGGTTAGGTGGATTGGTGATTCTAAATTGGCCCTGGTGTGTGGATGTGTTTGTGTGTGTCCTGCGGTGGGTTGGCACCCTGCCCAGGATTGTTTCCTGCCTTGTGCCCTGTGTTGGCTGGGATTGGCTCCAGCAGACCCCCGTGACCCTGTGTTCGGATTCAGCGGGTTAGAAAATGGTTGGTTGGTTGGTTGTGCCAGGCAACCGGGGACCTTGCCCCACCGGGATGACTGGAGAAGGGAAAGACCAGGAGAGGGGCAATATCTTCTCCAGGGCACCAGACGGCAGCCCCTTTGAATTACATTAACCCTATTGGGGTCCGTGGCCACTGCCAGGGGGCACCTGGACAATACCAGAGCCCTGGATGGCAGCACTTCCACCACACTAGGATGTGCTGCAGGAAGGCCATCAGAGAGCACCTGGAGCACATCCGGGTGCGATATAAAGGGGGCCGCCTCGCTCCATTCGGGGAGCCGGAGTCGGGAGGCAGGGGATGAAGCTTGCGAGGAGAAGAAAAGGAAAGAAAGAGATAAGGACTGAGTTCATTAGGGTTTGTGCACTGTGTGTGTCGTGCAGATAAAAATAAAAAAGTGTGCTTTGGGACATTGTGTGTGTCAGCTGGGCTGGTCTTCTACAAAGCTAACATTTGATTTGCCTTTTTAAGTACTCCTGTGCATTTCCTAGATGATTATAATGTTCTCTCAACATGAACCCCTAAATCCTTTTCAGAGGTTGCTTCCTGTATGACAGTGTCTCCCATCTTGTATTTAGAACAGATGTTCCTTTTTTACCATGTGTAGCACTTTTCTACATTGAACTGCATTTCACTCAGTTCTGAAGCTTGTCCAGGAAAGTTTAGATTGCTTTTGCTGCATCTCCAGTGCCTGTCATCCATCTGTCCATTATCCAGCCCACTATATCCTAACTACATGGACACTGGGGTCGGCTGGAGCCAAACCCAGCCAACACAGGGCACAAGGCAGGAAACAAACCCCCGGGCAGGGCGCCAGCCCACCACAGGGCGCACACACACACCCCAAGCACACACTAGGGACAATTTAGAATCGCCAATGCACCTGACCTGCATGTCTTTGGACTGTGGGAGGGTGCCTGTCATTCCTCCAATTATTGAGATTTACACGTAAACTAATTTACAAATCTGTTAATGTCAATAACATCTATTTCATTTTGCATACTCCTATATAAAAGCCCCATCTAATCAATGCATTTTAAATCACAAAGCTAAACGACAGAGATGGATGGAGGAAGAGAGGAGGTGGGACAGCAGTTAGCACTTCCATCTCAGTGTGTGATTTTTTCCAGGCCAGCTGCCATTTGTGATTCTTACATTTTCTCCCCTAATGTCTATATTGTTTTATTTGCTTCTCTCAAAATACAAGCGTTTAAGTTTAATTAAAAATTCAAAGTTGGCCAAGTGTGGGTGTGTGCATGGGTATGCCCTGCAGTGAAGTGGCACCCCATTCTGACTCGTGTTGTCTGCCTATGATCCTATAAATGGATTAAACAGCTTCTGGAAATGGATGGAATGATGGATGGAAACTGGTCCAGTGTGCATAACCAAACCCAGTGATGGACTGGGATTACATTCAGGGCTGGTCCCAGCCTTACCTCCATTATAGGTTAGCCTTTAATGAATGACAATAAAGCACATTCAGAAAATAAATGGATAGATCTAAACAAACACATGAAAGCACAAAAAAGATCAATCAAGAAGTTTCAGTTTTTATGTTACTGTATCTGTAGTGTGAGATCCTGAAAGAGTTAACATCAAAATGAAGGTTTCTGTTAAACGAAGCATCTTGATCCATGGGTAAAAGTCATGACTCCCTTTCACCACAGAGTACATACATCACATATGAAGTGCTCGATTGAGTTTATGCATGGTGTGCCTGGTTATTATGAGAGGGGTTTCCAAAATGGTGCTTTAAAATTTCATTTCAGGATTCTGAAGAGGAACCCTGAAATGGGCAAGGAGTTTGCCAAAATGTGACTATATTCGTTTAACTTCAGGTGTAAATGCTTTCAAGATCAATACCTGTTCAGTTGAGTTTTGTCTGTGGGATCTCAGGGTGCTACGATGCCCTTTAATCTTAAAAGCTCCCTTCTTCTAGTGCACTGTCTGCTTCTTTTTTTCTTTCTTTCTTACACTAATATACATATGTCTACTTTCCTGTCTCTGTCAGCTTCTATTTTCACTATATAATGCAACAGAAAGTATAGAAGGGTTGGCACTATGCCAGGCCGAAACTGGGTATTTTTTTTTTTTTTAATACTGAGGGTCCTTTATTTGAAATGCCAGTGGGGACCCAGGCTCTGCCTGTACAAAATGGCATTTCCCCTGCACAGCAACAGATCATTTCTCAACAGCTTCAGGCCTCATAAATTGGACTTATGGCTCACTTGCCAGCATAAATAAGTCCCTTTGATAGTTAGCGGAAGAAGTTATGACACTCTTGGGTACACGTGAGGGACAGTGGCACTGTCATTTTATTTCTGCTACCCTGGCACCCCGGTGCCTCTGATCTTTCTGCAGATTCAGGGCACGCTCTCTTCATTACTGCTGGGCACAGGGGACTTGTTTTTTCTGCAAGATTAATGAGTGCCACGGAAATTCTCCAGCGCATCTTGATAATTAAGTCTTTGTTTATCAAAAAACAAGTTATATTAGGAGCAGGAAATTCGCAGTAATTATTCATAATCCTAACAATTCAAGTGTAGCTACCTCATTTGCCTGTGTAATTCTGCTTTTTAATTTCTTGCATATATTTGCATATTAATTTTGCCCGTTGGCTGCTGCATGGCTCTGACAGTTTTTTTCCGCGTGATGTTTTTCGCAGGGTTGAGACTCAGTTGGGTGGCATTTCGGCTGGGTGTAATGATAAATTATGAATTTCACTAATTTGCTGCATAATGAAGTAACCCTTTCCACTCCATCACTTTCTGTAGGCATTTACTGTATTGTGTTTTGCTCAGACCCGTCTTACAAATCTTACAAAGCTCCTGGCATGGCCACTGACATGACCTTCAATGTTTTTCTTTCTTTTTTTTACTTTCCAAGTGCTCAGTCGACTCAGTGGGATTTTCAGACATCATAGCTAATGTCACACGCTCATTGCTAATTGTGTCAGAATCTATTTGTGTTAGGTGTTTTAGATGTTAAAATTTACATTTATAATTCATGTTGCTGAAAACTTAACAACTCACAAAGATTCAGCCCTCACAAAGGGGGTGCACCACTGACTCATGAATGGGTTTCCTATTACAGAGCAATTCAAAATGCCTGCTGCTGCCAGTTTGACTATGCTGTGTTAGTAATGTGCTCCAAAACTGAGGGAAGGTAAAACATTAGACAGCGTCACTGCATTACTCAGCTCACCTTAAAGTCTATACTTTTAGAAATGTAGTACTGATGCTGCTGAAAAACATTCATAGCAAGACACAATAGAGAGACAACTTAGTAATGCACATCACAAAGTGCTTCAATGCAGTGAATGGAGAAAATGCCCAATTCTTTGTTAAATGGTGCAACTCAAAACACCTACAACTGAACACCAGCAAAACCAAGGAGCTGGTGGTGGATTTTAGGAGGACCAGGCACCTCATGGACCCCGTGATCATCAGAGGTGACTGTGCAGAGGGTGCAGACTTATAAATACCTGGGAGTGCAGCTGGAAGATAAATTGGACTGGACTGTCAATACTGATGATCTGTGTAAGAGAGGACAGCGCCGACTATACTTAATTAGAAGACTGGCGTCCAACATCTGCAATAAGATGCTTCAGATGTTCTATCAGACGGTTGTGGCGAGTGCCCTCTTCTACGCGATGGTGTGCTGAGGAGGCAGCATAAAGATGAAAGACGCCTCACGCCTGGACAAACTGGTGAGGAAGGCAGGCTCTATTGTAGGCACCGAGCTGGACAGTTTAACATCTGTGGCAAAGTGACGGGCGCTGAGCAGACTCCTGTCAATCATGGAGAATCCACTGCATCCACTGAACAGGATCATCTCCAGACAGAGGAGCAGCTTCAGCGACAGACTGCTGTCACCATCCTGCTCCACTGACAGACTGAGGAGATCGTTCCTGCCCCACACTATGCGACTCTTCAATTCCACCCAGGGGGGTAAATGTTAACATTATACAAAGTTAATGTCTGTTATACCTGCATTGTTATCACTCTTTAATTTAATATTGGTCTTTATCAGTATGCTGCTGCTGGAGTATGGGAATTTCCCCTTGGGATTAATAAAGTATCTATCTATCTATTATATAGTGCCTTATCTATCTATCTATCTATTATATAGTGCCTTTCATATCTATCTATCTATCTATCTATTATATAGTGCCTTATGTATCTATCTATCTATCTATCTATCTATTATATAGTGCCTTATCTATCTATCTATTATATAGTGCCTTTCATATCTATCTCTCTATCTATTATATAGTGCCTTATCTATCTATCTATCTATCTATTATATAGTGCCTTATCTATCTATCTATCTATCTATCTCTAGCTGATAGTTTTCCACCACTTGTACAAACTACAGATCCTACTGGTAAAGTGACAATTTATATTATATACTTCATACTTAGCTAACATGTATGCTTCTTATTCAAGAAGGGTTAAATGTATTTCTTGCCTGCTCATTAGAAATTATCAGCAATGTACTGTACATTACATTTTTGTGATTCATCATTACATTAACATTTAATACGTTAGGAAAGATACAGAAATTATCTAACTTAGATCAGTTCCTTTAGAAGTGTAAGCTGTTCTCTGACTGATCAGTTTTCTGATACAGCAGCACAAAAATACCACAATGAGTTAGCAGGCATCAATACAACAAAAAACAGAAAGGAGTCTGCTAGGTCTGGACCTCAGCAGCCAGGCTCCAAACTGAAATGGCAGGCTTTTGCCTTGCACAGACCTAAAAGGGGGCTCAGGTTTTTAATGTTCAAAATAAGCAAAAATGTCTTTTATTGAAGAGGATGACCTAAAATCTTGGTCTTAAGGGACAAATGTAAAAATAAGATCTACTATATAATAAAACACTACTGTTTCTGCATGTGTTTGTGTGCACCAGGGCCCTCCAGGCAATCTGATTGGTCAGTTTAGCTTTGGTGAGGTGATCAACAAAGGAGGTGCTGAGCAAAAGAAGATGAGGAACAAAAGGAGGAGTCAAGGCATAGGCGGCACACTGAGAGTCATCTTCAAACATAGGAAATATACCCAAGAATACAAATACATTTTTCACAGTGAGACATGGTGGCCACTTTACCATTTGCGGCAGTCAAAAAGCTGACATACGAGGTGAGACACAAAAATAACCAGGTTGGTAAAAAAAAAATATATATATATTTCTTGATGAATTCCAGCATTTTAAACATTGTCACCTTCCCTATACTCCACCTCCCGATCTCTACATCGCTCCATACACATCTTCCATTGTTTGAAACAGTGCTGGAAGTCTTCTTGCTTGAGGCTCTTCAACAGGCTTGCCGTTTCTGTCTTCACTTCACCCACTGAAGAAAAATATGTTCCCTTCAGGTCACTTTTGATTTTCGGGAACAATTAAAAATCACAGGGAGCTAAATTGGGCAAATAGGGAGGAGGATTGTTTTTGTCAGTCAAAAACTGCTTTATGGAAAAAGCATCGTGCGTGGGAGCGTTGTCTTGGTGAAGCACCGATTCCCCTCTCCACCTGGGCGTTGAAGGCCTTCCACATTTTCTTGCCCTTCCTTGAAACATTTGTGCCACTCAAAAACTTATGTGTGAGACAAACGGTTATCACCATAAACTGTTTTTTTTTCATTCCATAAGTTTCTGTGGCCCTTTGGTTCAATTTTGCAAGAAATTTGATGTTCGATTTTTTCACCCAACATTATCGTGGCAACTCGTGTAGCAATTGTGCAAATACTGAGTGAGCTATTCACAGGATATATCTATCCGGCCGGCGGTTTTAGAGGGTGTGTAAGAGGGGATATAGTTCTATGATTCACGCCGGCCGACCTCCAGATGGTTTTCCAGGAAATCCCCAAGCCCAGTCCAGTTATTTTTGCCTCTCACCTCGTAAGCAAGCAAGGAGTCTGAGAAGTATGTTTAACAGGAGCACGATAATGAGAGGAAGTGCCAGGCAAGAGAGGTTACCAGGAGGTACATGTAAAGAAAGAGATATTAATATGAGATTTTTTCAAATTTATTTTACAACAGCAACAACATTTATTTCTGTCGCACATTTTCATACAAATAGTGTAGCTCAAAAAGCTTTACATGATGAAGAAAGAGAAAAAGGACAAAGTAAGAATTAAAATAACAGAACACTAATTAACATTGGATAAAAGTAAGGTCCGATGGCCAGGGAGGACAGATAAAACAAAAAAAAAATCTCTAGACGGCTGGAGAGAAAAAATAAAATCTGCAGGGGGCCACGAGACCACCCAGCCCCCTCTAGGCATTCTACCTAACATCAGTGACCTCAATCAGTCCTCATTGTGTTCAGGGTTCTCATGGAAGGACTTGATGATGACGGTCATATGGACTTCTGGCTTTTAATCCATCAATGTAGGGACATCACGGTGCTTTGATTAGGTGGTGGTGGCGCAGATCACAGAAAACCAGAAAAAGAACAGAAGAGAGAGTAGGGGTTAGTACGGATTTTGGAGCCACCATGAATAATAATGATAATTAATTGAATATACAGAGCATCAGGATTAAACTAAAATGAAGCTACGAGAAAGCCATGTTAAGGTAATTCATGTTCAGCAGTGTTTCAAAGTGCTCCACCGTATTAGCCTGGCAAATTCCTATTGGCAGGCTATTCCAGAGTTTAGGTGCATAACAGCAGAAGGCCGTCCACCTCACCACTTCTTTTAAGTTTAGCTCTTGGGATTCTAAGCAGACACTCATTTGAGGATCTAAGGTCACGATTTGGAGTGTAAGGTGTCAGAAATTCCAAAATATAAGATGGAGCAGATTATTTATGGCTTTATAAACCATAAGCAGTATTTTAAAGTCAATTCTAAATGACACAGGTAACCAGTGTAGTGACGCTCAGACTGGTGTGATGTGCTCAGATTTTCTTTTCCTAGTTAGTTATTTTATCAGCTGCATTCTGAACTCATTGCAATCGATTGATGTCTTCTTTGGGTGGTCCTGAGAGGAGTGCGTTACAGTAATCCAGTCGACTGATGAACTAATTTCTCAGCATCTTTCGATGATATAAGAGGTCTAACTTTTGCTATGTTTCTTAAGTGGAAAAATGTTGTCCTAGTGATCTGATTAATATGCGATTTAAAATTCAGGTCAGAGTCCATAGTTACCCCTAAATTCTTTACCTCTGTCTTGACTTTTAATCCTAATGCATGAAGCTTACTATATGTCTTCGACAGGTAACATGACTAGTCCTTTAAAAGTAAAGAATTATTTGAAATAAATAAAAAGGAAGCACATGAAAGGAAATGCAGGAAAAAATAGGAAACATAAGACAGAAAGAATTTGCCTAAAATAAAGGAACCCAATGCAAACACAGCTAGTCCAAATTCCAAAGACACGATCCAAAAAAACAAAATCCACAATACTAGAAAACCCAAAAAGTCCTCACACTACAAAACTCAATGGCTCTCTGAGAGATTCAGGCCCTCCAAATGAATGAATTTGCTGAGGGTGATGACTCTTGGAGGTCCACCTTCATAAGACAAAGGAAAAACAAAGAATAGGTATACAATACAATGTTAACAAAAATCTTAAAATTCTAGGAATTAAAAAAAAATCTAAAATAAAATGAAAAAAATATTGAAAATGCAAAAAAAAAAGTTAGAATTAGGGAAAATAAATAGTGCCAATGATCAGACGTTGGCTAAAACATAAAAATATCCGTACACAGTCCCAAAGAATAAGATTCCTGACTTTTGTACTCTATAGATACCTCCCGTCTTAAATCTCTGGCTTCCTGTATTGCGCTGTGCTATCTGCTGGCGTTAAATAAAACTGCTGAACCTTTACTGCTGCGGTTTTCAATCTCAGTTCTATCATAACGTCTAATCAAAGGTTGCTTATTATATCAACATGATTGCATTGGTTAATCTTCTTGTGTGCATCATATCACATTTTGAAAGTGCAGGAAATGAATGTTTATTTGTTCCAACCTGCCTAAAATGTTCAAAGTATAAAACAAATGGCCATAAAATATGTCCACTTCTGGCATAACAGCTGAGCAACCTGCCTGATGGCATTGCTGAATGAGCTAAAATTAGAGCTAGAATGGGAAAACGAGAGAGCAATCAATATGCTGAGCTCTGGCAACACGTTCAAGCAAAAAATCAGAATTGCTTTCTTATAACATAATGAACTTTCAAAACATGACATCAGAGTTAATAAGGCAAAGAAAAGAATATGAACAATTTGAGCATGTAAATTTGGAGACTATGCTAAAGTCAAGTGCAATATCAATGTAGAAAAAACTGCTATGAATGTGCCAGTGTCCATCAATACTTCACCTGGCATGTCAGTTTACCACTCCAATCAGAAATTTAAAGGAAAGCAAACGTCACAGCTGACCAGTTTTGGTATCTGAAAATGTTCACCAGATTTTGTGAATCAGCGTTTTCACATGTGGTGGTTTTGAAATTCAAATACTAGCCAGCCTTAACTGAAGACCTTGTGAAAGTGTGCTCAAGGGGTCGTTGTCACCCATTATTGATTGTCAGGAATCTAAAGTTTCTCGCCTGCCTTTTATGTATTTATTTTTGTGATTTATCACAATTTTAATTGAAATTTTTGTTTTAGGGTTTTTTGTTTTCGATTTTTGAATGATATTGTACACCATATTGGATTCAAGTTGTTGTGAGGTGGATGTAGTGTCACAATTTATGATTTGTGTCCTTTATTTTTAGTTTTGTATTATTATTATTATTTACTTTCCTTGCACTTGTTTATTTTTTATCTAATGATGAAAATCCAGCAGACGTTTTTGTTTATGACAGTAATTGGCCTCTAGTTGTACATCTGAACGTCATGACGTCCTCATGCCTTCCCTGTAAAAGACTGTGGTGTGGTGAGGTGGACAATGCTTTAAGTGCGGCCATCCTCGTCTCCTGTTAGTGAGCAATGACCTTTCCACAAATACACACACATTCATATACATGCTGTCACACACGTGCGATTAGGAGGCAGTCAAAAAGCCTAAAGGTGAGTAAAATATCGCGAGATAAAGGATTGTCACGTGGTTTTTACCAAATCTCTTCTCTCTACAGAAATACCAAGGAAAAATAATTACCTCACCTTCTGTGTTCCAAAATGGCCGCCATGACGTCACTTCCGGCGACTCGATATGACATCACATCTGGCCATCACAACTGACTTCACTTCTAGTTCCATCAAGATGACGCTGTTTCTATCTCCTGCATTCAGCGTCACTTCCTGCCAACCATTTCCTGTTCCCATAATTGATTACTGTATTTAAACGCCATTTTGCACCATAAACTTTGTCAATTGTTACCTCTCAGGACTTTTGATCCTTTATTTTTGCTTTACTTGTCCGCAGAACAATATATGGGGACAACCCCCAAAACTTTATCTTTGTGGAGCATCTTCTTTTTTGGGATATATTTCCACAATACAAACAACAAACAAACAGCATTTATACACTGGACATAAATAAACATTTACATTTAACGTAGTACTGCTACACCTTGACCCCTTATCTATTTCTCTTTGACTTCTAATTAGAATTTGGACTCTGTCAATCGTGTTTATGGGCTTTCAATTTTGAACCACACATCGTTTCTTGAAGTACATTATTTCTCCTAAAAAACGTTTTCATGTCAGTACAGAAAGAAAGTTATGTCTGTTTATTATTTGACTACTCAACCATTTAGTAGGTTATTCAAGTTGGTTCTCTTCTGTATTATGTCTTTAAACCTCTCCTAGTCTCATGAACTTGTTTATGCATTGACTTTGCTCTTATTTAACATTCTTAAATAAATGTCTGCCATTCAAATCGCACAAAAGCTGTGCTGTAAAATACCAAACTCCGTTTAGGAAATATCTAAAAAGGTATGGCACTGACCTAATTAGGGAAATCTGGCTTAATCAGTTCAGTGCAAGTCAACAAATCTCATTTTATAGTACTGTTGTCAGTATTAGTCAGTCAGCATTTTAGGATTAGCATTATTAGTGTTGCTGCAGTTCGTCTAGTTTGTTCAGTAATTATGAGATAAAACAAAAAAGAGTACAAGCAAAACAAGAAGCTCTGTGTAGAAACTGACCGACTTATAGATTTCATTGGCTAATCAAATACAAAAGTACATCTCAGCATTAATTAGGTGGGCGCCTCTGGTCTGTCCAGTCCATATTCATCTGCTTCATACCCATCATTCAGTGGGCACTGCAACCAACCCCAGCCTTTGCCTTATGGGTGGAAAGCCCGCGCAGTAAACTTTACTTGTCAGGGTAGGTAGGCCCTTATTTTGCTATTATATAAAAAATTACTGTTTCCACTTTTATGAAACTTTGTTTACTGCAATATGTAGCTTTATTAAATCTTACCATAGGTGTGTAAGTGTAGGCTGGTTGCACCATGAAGGTGTGAAATAGAACTGCATATGCTAACATGAGAAAAAAAAAATGTTTATTTAGAGTACCTTTCCAAAGTTATTAAAAACCAAACTAGCTTAGAGTCACTGTTCACTGAACAAGTGGTATGGCAACAGGGGTAATGTGTGGAACTCAACCATAATGCATAAAAAGGGGATCAAACCTCCATAAAATCAACACAAAATTCAAACCTGCTCTTCATACAGCCCTAGGCCCATAGGATAGGCCTCACTCTAGGTAGCCTAGCCACAGTCTCACATGACAGGCCTGTGCAGGCCCTCGAGTGAAGCAAAGGCATTTAAAGGAATACGCCGCCTAAACATGATATATTTTATATTATTATGTTATATACCCCATGTAGCTTGAAGTGGTGGATGAGACAAAATTGTAATTACATGTTTTCATGTAGAACTTAGATAACAAAGATGTCTCTAGAGACCAACACTGGATAACAACAAATAATATTAAAAACATCTATTAAATAATCTCACATTATTTGTGTCACATAGCCTACATTTCAGTGTATCCAGTTGTATGCTCACATATTCCAAACACATGCATTTTTACTAAAATATTTAATAAACCACTTTGAAAAAGTACTCTCATGAACAAAAATCGGGAGTGGTCTCCCCTTGACTTTCTCATATACAGGGGGTCCTCGGGTTACGACACAGTTCCGTTCCTACAACAGTGATATAACCCGAATTTTGGTGTAAGTCAAAACACACTCTAGCCGAAGTAACTTACCTATCTTAACACATTTGCAAAATCATAATCTAGAACATAAAAACACAAAAACTAAGCCTCAGATAAAGGAAAAGGACATAAATATACTGTACTGTACACGGTATTGTAGTAACAGAAAAAATTAGCGTAAAAAATCCTTACCTTTATTCCTTCTCATGTCTCAGTTTTTATGGAAGTGAGTGTTGTAAACTTGAAGCATTGTATGTCGAAACGTTGTAATCCAAGGACCCCCTGTACAGAGATATGGGGATGGAATAAACTAAATAATAAATGACTATATATTAATTATATTAAAGAACCATCAACAACAAATCAAATTAATATATTAATATAACAATTATTATAAAAGTAAAGTTGAATAAATCGGACTCTGCTGCTGAATGAATAAAAAAGTCCCACTTCCAGTTAGCAGAAATAGCTCAAAGGTTGATAGAAATCTATGTTTTTTACCTAATACTTGTATGCTATGTTTGTTTGACCTAAGTGAAAATGTACTCAGGTTATATATACATACACATACATACACAGACACTGACAGACACACAGACATAGTTCCAAAAATGGTATTTTCGGACTCCTGGACGTCTAAAATGTCGAGATTCATCAAAATCTCGAAATCAAATTTTTGGAAAATTCCAATACTTTCCCTATACATTGTATACAAGAAAGTAAAAATGGAACCTGCTCAAATGCTAAAACACATTTGAATTGAAGACCTATGCTGCTTGCATGTTGGTTAGACACGCAGGTAAGAATTTCAGTGTACTCTACACATGACAAACCACTTGAAAAAACTATTTGGGCTTACTCAATTCGTTTAGTTTTCCTGTACACTGTGTTGAATCCATCTTCTTTCAGTTTCTGCTTTGGCATCTCCCACTTATTTTCCTTTTGAGCTAAAAGCTCAATTGGATGCACTTTGAATCACACATTTAAGAGTTTTATATACCTTGTAGACGATGGTCCAATGAAAAAGGCTAATGAGGTAAGAAAATGTGACACAGCAGAGGATCAGAGCCCAGCAGTGATGTAGAAAAAAGAAAAGGACTCGTACCAGCGTGAACAATGCAATATGTCGTGCCAGTGCAGGAAGTGGGTACTAGAATAAAATATTTGTTGAAACCTAAACAATGTCCAAAAGCAGCGTTAAATACGTCCCCTGCATCAACTGGTGGCATTAAGCCAATTGATTGGGAAGCCACAGAGTTTTGGATGCTTGTCATTTTGTTGCTGAATTTTTGTATAGGAAGATGGGAAGAGACTTGGAGCTACCAATGGCTGCTTTGGCAGAGCACCTTTCACTTTGCAGTCATTCCTGATAGTGTCCCAGACACAACAGCTGTGTGTGTGAGATACAAAGGCTGCTCCCAGATATTGGCCACGGAGGCTTGGAGTCAGGAATGTGAGTAAGAGTAAAAGCTGGATTGGTAGAAGGAGAGAGGCTATATATTATATGTTATATAGTTTGATTCATTTATTTTTTTCATATGTAAAATATATGGAAAAAGCACAGGGTTCTAGAAACTTTTAAAATAGTCAGGAAAAAAAATTGAAATGTAGAAATGTTAGGTAATTGAAAGGAACGACTCTGGGCGTCTCTCTCCTAGGAGGTTTCGTTTTGCCAACATGCTGACATCGATTGTGTATTAACGGCTAAGCGACTTTCTTTCTTTGGAGGTTTCGTTTTGCACACAGGCTCACCTCGCGGTGTGAGGAAATGTAAAAGGGATACCATTTTGCTGATGAGCTTGCCACGCTTCTGTATAGCTGATAAGCAAGAGACTCTCTCCTTGGAGGTTTCGTTTTGCTGACGTGCTGGCCTCGCTTACATATCCTCAGAGGTGGAGCCCTTAGCCCGACTCCACCTCTCACTTCCGGGCCGGACAGACAGACACACTTCCACGCATAGATGTTTATATGCAAAAAGTATATATTGTATATAAAAATAGAGAAAGGGGGAGAGGGAGGAAGCGAGACAGACAGAGAGAGACAGTTGGGATGTGTGACACCTTTTTGTCACCTTCAGTCAGCCATATCGGCAATCAATACAACCTGAAAGCCAAGAGGTGTCAGAGTTGTAGTGAGGCCCACAGTGGTATGAACAGGCTTATTATTTAAACTTTTGCATGTTACTCTCCGCCATTTTACAAGATGTAGAACTCATTTTGGGGATTTCTTGAGTCTAAGAAACTGAAACTGCCCTTAGTTTTCTGAAATAAAGTTTACTTTTATTTGTGTTATTTAGTTTGGGTCATTTTTGTTTATGTGTGATCCCTGCTATTTTGAAATCCCGTCGTTAGGGCAGCAAGTCTTGTTGTGAGGGGTGTGTTCTCAGAGGTCATGACCTCTTTTTTTTTTTTTTCCCAAAAGGTTAAAAGGTTGTCTGTGGAAGCACTTTGCTTTTCATTTTCTAGATTTAACAACCGATTTTGTGCCTTAAAAATCTATTTGTTTTCTCTTCTTTGGTTTTTGATTTAGCTCGAATGTTTGAGTTTGATTTTTAATTTCAGGATTTGGCCTCGTTTTTTCGGTTTTTTTTAACTTTGCCTTTTCCTTCCAGTTATGACTCAAATAGTTTTCCTAGCTTGCTTAACATAATACTCTCAGTGTTTTTTCTTTAATCCTATTTATTTTGCTTCATTATAACCTCCCTTTGTTCTTCCCTTTCTTGTGTTTATTTTAATATGTTCACTTGCTGGTATTTCTTGTTTTATTCTGATTTGGAAGGAGAAGGTGACCACTAAATAAACTGCCAAGTGTCAGTTAGCATACAGTTTTGCAAAACTGACACTTACATTCATTTTGTTGGTAATATTGTGATTGTGAAATACAAAACCCACTAAAAAGAATTTTGGAGGTTGTTTTAAAAGGGTTTTTGAGGTAGATTAAAAAGAAATATTGTTCTCTAAAGACTATTTCTCTCTCCCGTGTTTACCTGTATTTTTCTACAGCTGCTCATCACCTGCACACCAATAAAATCATCCATCCATCCATTTTCAAACCGGCTGAATCCGAATACAGGGTCACGGGGGTCTGCTGGAGCCAATCCCAGCCAACACAGGGCACAAGGTAGGAACCAATCCTGGGCAGGGTGCCAACCCACTGCAGCATACACACACAATAGGGCCAATTTAGGATCACCAATCCACCTAACCTGCATGTCTTTGGATTGTTGGAGGAAACCCACGCAGACACGGGGAGAACATGCAAACTCCACGCATGGAGGACCTGGGAAGCGAACCTGGGTCTTCTTACTGCCAGGCAGCAGCGCTACCACTGCACCACCGTGCTGCCCCCAATAAAATCAATTCTTTTTATTTCTGCTGTTCACATATTTTTAACATTTTTCTAAAAATGTGATATGCTGCATGTCTATATATATATATATATAGTGGAGGATGGCCGGCCGTTTTTCCCGGCCAATACCTCCAAGCCGCCAGGTGGAGCCCTCCTTGCAGCATGAAGGTCCCCAGAAGACCAGCAGGGCATTATGGACAATATGTTTTTTATGCACAGCCCTGCTGGATGCCATGGGGGCCACAAGAGGGAGCTGCAGGGAGGACCGAGAACTTCTTCGTGCCCTATGACCCGGAAGTTCATCATAGGAAGAGCGATGGGCTTCCGGGTTGAAGAGAAGAGCTTTTACCTGACCCGGAATTGTGATTGAATCACATGGACTGGGGTTTGGGAACACTTCCGGGTCCGGAGATATAAAAGGACTGTGGGAGCTCCCAGACGGCGAGCTGAGCTGGGTGGAAGGGTGGCAACGCGTCTGGGAGCTGGAGGATTGGTTTATTGTGTTTATTATTGTAGTTATTGTTATTATATGAGTATTGTGGTGGAGAGTGTGCTTTGTGCACTGTGGCAACAAAATAAAGTCAACAACTGGACTTTTACCTGGTGTCTGGAGTCGTGAACAGGGGTTCAAGGGAGCGAGCGCCCCCTATCTACTACTATATATATATATATATCTATATATCTATATCTACAGTATATGTGTGTGTGTGTGTGTGTGTGTGTGTGTGTGTGAGTGTGTATATATATATGTGTATATATATATATATATATATATATATATAACATCTGTCTGTCTGCATTTATGTCTGTCCGCTTTTCATGAAAGAACTACTTAACGGATTTAGATTGCTTTTTTTTTTTTAGAATTTGCTTGACTTTGCGACTTCTCTCATCGCGCTAAGTATCATAGTTCACTTTATTCGTGCAAATCCGGGAAGCGGGCAGGGCCCTCCTCACTCACACGCCAGCCTCCGTTTGAGTCGCTCTGATCTGGCATCGGCGATAGAGTTTTAGTCCCTCGCCTTTCCCTCATCATGATGGACATGCCCTTTCAATTCAAGAGATTACAGTTCCCCGTGAAGCTTTGCATTGCAATGTCATTTAACAAGGCCCAGGGACAGACACTCAAGTTGGCAGCAGTTGATCTTAGCTCAATGTGTTTCTCACATGGTCAGCTTTATGACGCTTTCTCCCGGGTTAGTTCCCCAAGAAACCTGTATGTCCTCACTCTGAAGCTAAAACCAAAAATATTGTATATCAAGAGACTCTCGGATAAGAAAGCTAGCAAAGTAAAGTCTTCTCAATACAAATTAGGTTCATTTTTTAAGATTTTTATTGGTTTTTAAACTTTGTCCTGTTTCACTACTACGCGGGCAGAGTCACAGGAGACAGCCAGTTTTCCATAAGAAGACACACCACAAAGTATCATTGTACATATTACTGTGTTTTCTCCACAGAAAAGTCAGTACACAGAATGCCGCTGCCTCCCCTTCTTCACCTCATTACCTAGCAATCGGCCATTCCTATTTCTTGATACCTGTTGTCACACACGTGCGACTAGGAGCGAGCTGAATGGACCAAGTGAAGGTGATTTGGGGGTGGCGGGGCTCTCCAAACCTTTGTCTGTTATTTCTGCAGATCAAATACGGGAAAACCTGCCTGACCTGACGTCACTTCCTGTTCCGGCACCCAGACTGACGTCACTTCCTGTCCCGGCACCCAGACTGACGTCACTTCCGGGTTACAAGATATAAAAGCCTCCGTCTTGGCTAACTCAAGCAGTTCAGTATGGAACTCAGAGAAGCAACATGGCTGTATCAATATAATCCTTTTGCAGCTAGGAACAATATACGGGTGGCTGCCCCAAACCTTTTTAAGAGTGTTGAGACTCGTTCTTTTACACTGTACATGAAGACTTGCATGCCCCATGTGCCCTGAAGTTTTGAGTTTCGATTCTGATGCCAATGCATCTTCAGGATTGTGATTGCCAAGGCTGTAATCATACAGTAATTATCAAAGTGGATGTCCTTTTACCACTACAACCTCGACATGAATGGTTGACTGCACTTGACTGAAAATGAGTCTGGGGGTGTTTTGTTTTATCCCTACAGGTCGTTACTTACATACTAAGTCACAAAAGGACACATGCTGAATGGGTGTATGGAAACGCTTCTTCACCTTTCTCCTTTTCTCAATGGCACTAAGTTTGCAGGAAGCGAAGCACCATATGGTTTATAATTTTTTTTTAAAGTTATACTGTGAGCTTGATTTTGTGCAATCATTTGGCTCCTCGCTAGTCACCACACTACAGTAATAGTCTAAATCTGGTGCCACAAACAAGCTAAGATTCACTTGCATACTCAGCTATAAACACTTTTTTCTCAATAAAGAGATCATTGCTGCTTGTAACAGGCTCAGCAAACACAATCAAAGTAATCAATTAAGACTTCTGAAATCAAAAACAAATATTTTTGGAAGCAGAAATAAAAATGTAAATTGTCAGAAAGCAAACGGTGTCTTCCAAAGTAAGATCCTCATACAGTACCTGGTGCTATATATGGAGTTGGATAGTGCAAGAATTTGGGCCTGCTTTGAAGTATCAGAACCTGGGCAATTTATTATCATTGATGGAACAATTAATTTAGCTTTATATCAAGAAATGCTAGCAGAGGATGATAGGCCATCTGTCAGCATGCTGAAGCAGAGCCAAACGTGGATCATGCAGCAAGACAATGACCCTAATCATTCAACTAAATGTACTTGGTATGTTGGTGATTTGGTAATAAAGGCTCCCAGATGTCAGACAGATCAGGATTGTGTTTTCATTCCTTTGATCTTGGGCCAGATCCGCCACAAACAGAAAATCTGGCTTAACCAGGACAATATCTTTTTATTCTGCTTTCTTTACAAGACCATCCATCAGCTAATCATTCATTCTATTATGAAAACCAGAATAAAGGTATAGTATCGTGTAGAGACTAGCTAAATGAACTGGTGGAGAGAGTCGGTAAAGGTTCTGTATCGGTGACCAGCCACTAGTCTAGCTTTGTGCTACAAACATACACTGTGATCAGTGGCTCGCAGTATAGCTGCATATTATGGCAGACAATAAGATACATTTCATAACATGTTCAATTAACAATAGATGAAAAGAAAGAAGTACAAAGTGGAGAATACATAAAGGCTCTGAAAATGTTAATAAAAAGAAATGAAAAGGGGGAAAGATGTACAAGGTCATAAAATGAATTTGTTTCTTTAGGGCGGCATGGTGGCGCAGTGGGTAGCGCTGCTGCCTCACAGTAAGGAGACCCGGGTTCGCTTCCTGGGTCCTCCCTGCGTGGAGTTTGCATGATCTCCCCGTGTCTGCGTGGGTTTCCTCCCGCAGTCCAAAGACATGCAAGTTGGGTGGATTGGCGATTCTAAATTGTCCCATGTGTGTGTTCTGCCCAGGGTTTGTTTCCTGCCTTGCACCCTGTGTTGGTTGGGACTGGCTCCAGCAGGCCCCCGTGACCCTGTAGTTAGGATGGTTGGATGTCTTTCTTTAATCTGTGATGTTTATTTTATATACAGTAGAGACCACATTATCACAATGTGCTTTACAAAGCAACAAGATATAATTCCAAATCATTCATTCAGTCTTAAAGGTCTCATAGATAACTACAGATGGATGATTAGTCCACAGGAGGAACTGATATCTGAGGATTGCTGTGCTGGATGTGATGCTTCCTGCTTCAGATCAGTCGTCATGTGGTCAAAGTGAAGTCATCTTTCTTATAAGAGCTTCCTTTATCTCAAGCAATTGTTATCAATTGGCTTAATTTTGTATGTTTGCTTTCATGGAATAGTATCACACAAGAAATTCCACAGCCGTCAGACCTCTCTATCTCTCCGTTTCCAGAGCCCTCTTCATTTAGAGTGACGTTTGGTGTGCTGAATCAAAATCATCGCTGGGGTGGCCATAGAGTGATGTGCTAGAAAAAATGGCAGCAGATATGACTAGGAGACTTAATGGCACTGAGACAGTAATGATGGTGAGACCAATCAGTTCATGATTCACAGAGAACACAAAGAAATAAGTAGATTATCGAGCTAGGCGTATGCAATTTGGGATCAGGAGATATGTAGCCTTACAAATAAAAACAAACTGATTTGGTTATGAGTCACTGCTTAATTCTCAAACCCAGTTAATCCAGTGCAGAAATGGCAGGGAGGATTCAAGATTTTTATTCAGTCATATTTACACAGAAAAAAGATAAAATTTGTCTTCTTAGTTACATCCAATAACAGACAGAAGAGAAATAAAACAAACAAATGGGGACAAGAGAGGTTAAAACCTGCACAGAAATTCTAAAATGCTTACATCATTTCAAAAACCGTTCTAGCAAACTTCTAGCAGTTTGATAAAGTGTTTTACCTAAAATGGTTACATGATACATAAGAAAACCTCTATATTTCTGGACATTTCTGATATTCCTTATTAAAAAACATATGGCACTAGAAAGAAAGACATTTCTAATGCGGTTTGTGTGGGTCTTTAAAGTGAGTAACTTCCCTGATTTACTGAGTTTAAGTTCTGTGTGAAATTGGTATCTGTCATCAGTTGAGATCATTTCCAGTTTCTTCAAAATGTCCTCGGACTGACACTTACAAAATCATCTACCTCATCCACAATAACTTTATCTGCTTGTTTAGTAATCTGCTGCAGCCTTTTTAATTGTTGGTCAGACCACTAAACCTGGCAATGAAGCTGAAAATGATGAGAGACTGCGTCAATGACAGGACAACAGGAAGTCCTTGTGCACTTTAAATAGTCTCAGTTTACGCAGGATAAATGAGCGCTAGCTGATATATATACTGCGGTGGGCTGGAGCCCTGCCTGGGGTTTGTTACCTGCCTTGTTGCCTGTGTCAGCTGGGATTGGCTCCAGCAGATCCCCATGACCCTGTAGTTAGGATTTAGTGGGTTCGATAATGGATGGATATATATATATATATATATAAATACAGTACAGGCCAAAAGTTTGGACACACGTCCTCATTCAATGTGTTTTCTTTATTTTCATGACCATTTACATTGGTAGATTCTCACTGAAGGCATCAAAACTATGAATGAACACATGTGGAGTTCTGTACTTAACAAAAAAAGGTGAAATAACTGAAAACATGTTTTATATTCTAGTTTCACCCTTTGCTCCTCTGATTACTGCTTTGCACACTCTTGGCATTCTCTCGATGAGCTTCAACAGGTAGTCACCTGAAATGGTTTTCACTTCACAGGTGTGCCTTATCAGGGTTATTTAGTGGAATTTCTTGCTTTATCAATGGAGTTGGGACCAGCAGTTGTGTTGTGCAGAAGTCAGGTTAGTTGGACGATCATTTATTTTTCAACAGGACAATGACACCAAACACACCTCAAGGCTGTGTAAGGGCTATGTGACGAAGAAGGAGAGTGATGGAGTGCAGTAAATGGTCATGAAAATAAAGAAAACACATTGAATGAGGAGGTGGGTCCAAACTTTTGGCCTGTACTGTATATATGTATATCTTATATATATATATATATACATATCTTATACACCTATTGTGAAAAGGCGCTATATAGCGCCCGACCCGGCACAGACTACGCAGAGGCACGTGTTCACACTCAAGGGTTCTTTATTTTTATTTCTTCAGCCGTGGGCACATGTCTTCCCTGTGTCCCACAAGCCCAACACAGTCCAAGCACTAATAAACCCACACAAACCACTTTCCTGCTCCACCACTCCTCCCAGGCAACCTCGTCCTCTTCCTCCCGATTCTGGCCTCGAGTGGAGGTGGCTGGCCCTTTTTATACCCCACCCGGAAGAGTTCCAGCTGGTTGACCACCTGGTCCTAATTGCCCTTCCGGGTGGGGCTGAGAATTCAAGCAGCCAGGCTACGGAGTCCATACAGCTCCCCCTAGCAGCCACCCGAGCCCCCAACCAGGCTGTGGAGGACTCCATCTCCCATGGAGCCCTGCGGGTGGTTGGGGAATCACCGTCCGCCATGGAGACTGCCACCAAGCGTCCCGGGGGAGGTACTGAAGTGTCCATTCCCCGGAATATATACAACAGGGGCGTCCCGGCCGGGCATGGGACCCAGCTGTCCATCACACTATATATATATATATATATCTTATATATCTATATATACTGTATATCGTATATATAAATATATATACACCCTCCGCTCTGTGCATACCAACACTCTTCAAGTTCCCAGAACTAAACTTAGCAGTATGGGTGATAGAGCCTTTTCTTTGGTGGCGCCAAGGCTGTGGAATTCCCTCCCCGACTACTTGAGAGCCCCACAGTCGATTGATGCCTTCAAACGAAACCTAAAAACTTATCTTTTAGAAAGGCTTTTTGTTAAATTATTTCTATAGATTTTTTGTTTGTTAATTTTATTCTTATTTTGTAGCACTTTGAGATTGTTAAATATAAAGCGCGATATAAATAAAATCTATTATTATTTATTATTATTATATATATATATACATACAGTACAGGGCAAAAGTTTGGACACACGTCCTCATTCAATGTGTTTTCTTTATTTTCATGACCATTCACATTGGTAGATTCTCACTGAAGGCATCAAAACTACTTGGTCAAATAGCCCTTACACAGCCTGGAGGTGTGTTTGGGGTCATTGTCCTGTTGAAAAATAAATGATCGTCCAACTAACCTGACTTCTGCACAACACAACTGCTGGTCCCAACTCCATTGATAAAGCAAGAAATTCCACTAAATAACCCTGATAAGGCACACCTGTGAAGTGAAGACCATTTCAGGTGACTACCTGTTGAAGCTCATCGAGAGAATGCCAAGAGTGTGCAAAGCAGTAATCAGAGCAAAGGGTGGCTATTTTGAAGAAACTAGAATATAAAACATGTTTTCAGTTATTTCACCTTTTTTTGTTAAGTACAGAACTCCACGTGTGTTCATTCATAGTTTTGATGCCTTCAGTGAGAATCTACCAATGTAAATGGTCATGAAAATAAAGAAAACACATTGAATAAGGAGGTGTGTCCAAACTTTTGGCCTGTACTGTATATATATATATATATATATATATATATATATATATATATATAAACGTCTACGCATGGAAGTGTGCATGTCTGTCCGGCCCAGAACTGACAGGTGGAGTCGGGCTAAGGGCTGCACCTCTGAGGATATGCAAGCGAGGCGAACATGTTGGCAAAACAAAACATCTGAAGAAAGAGTCACTTGCTTATTAGCTATTACAGAAGTGTGGCGAGCACAACAGCAAAACATATCCTTCTTGTAGAGAGACACCCAAAGTAGTTCCTTTCAATTATCTGACAGTTCTACATTTCAATTTTTTTTCTGACCATTCCAATGGTTTCTTGGACCCCAGGCTTTTTACAGCACAGGCTTACACAGCTAGTATGATATATACATATATATATATAGTGTATGTTGCATAGATTACTGTCAAATAATGCAAGACACGTGTTTCACCCTTATTTGGGCTCATCAGACGTACACACTCCACTGCTCCCCTTGCGGGAATCGAATCTCGGACGTCAGCATCAGAGACGAAGTCCCTTTACACTGCACCACGGCGTGTAGTTCGTTTTTTTTGACAGCCTGTAGATCAGAGCAATTATATTCATTGCATTCGTAGTCAGACTACGAATACAATGAATACAGTATATATATATATACTGTATATAGTGCTTATATACTTTTGTATTAATATTCCAATTAAGGTTATTATCTATTATCACATTTGTCTCTTGAAGTCAGATAGGTTTTCCTTGGTCTTTTTGACATTCAGAGTAAGATGTTTCTTTTTGTACCAAATTTTAAAACAGCCCACTTGATTTACATAATGGCTTTCATCCTCTCCAGATCTGCGTCCTATCACTATACAGTAGTGTCATTGACATACTTGATAATGGAACAGTGCTCATTGTTCTGTCTCAGGTACTTATATGCAGTGTAAATAGTAGTGCTGATAAAGCACGTCTTTGAGGAGTCCCTGTATTTGAGTGCTGAGTTCTCAAAAAGCATCATGCACTTTGACCGTCTGTGAACAATTTAAAAGAAGGTTCTGAATCCGTAATATAATAAACCGGTTCAAATTCATACTGTTTGATTTCTCGAAAAAGTATGTCAGGCTGGATGGAATTGAACGCTGCAGAAAGATCCAGAAATTGTGCTTTAAGGTATAAACTAGGCGTATCAGAAAGATCTGATGTAGTATAATGAAGAGAGGATCTTCCACACTTCTGTGTACACAGTAAGCACGTTGGTGGTTATCTTGTAGTGACTTTGCCTCTGTCACTAGTAGAACTTGGGGCAAGAGAGTAAACAGCCCCAGACATCACAGGGCATATGCACTGTATGTGCGTTCACCCAGCCACACTTGGGTCAATTAAGAGTTACCAATTAACCTTCATAATTAATTATGAAGACGCCACATGGAAAATAATAATAATTCTTTGCATTTATATAACGCTTTTCTTACTACTCAAAGCGCTCAGCAATTGCAGGTTCAGGGCCGCGCTCAAGGGCCCAACAGAGCAGAGTCCCTATTGGCATTTACGGGATTTGAGCTGGCAACCTCCTGATTGCCAGTGCAGAACCCTATCCTCAGAGCCACCACTCTGCTGGCTGTGGGATCAGTAAGATGGCAGCACTACCCACTGCAATAATGCTTTTTTCCTATAATTTATTAGATTCTTCTTTTATTATAAATTTGAAAAAAAAGTAACTTGAATATATTTGCTATACATTTCTAATTGTGGATATAGTTTATTATGGATCATATTATTGTTGACTATACAAATAAAAGAAAATCACAAGCAAATTTAAATAGCTATTATTGTTGGGTGGCCCAGTGATTGGCACCGGTGCCTCGTGAATCCAACCCCCTGGGTTTCGGTGACTTGCTTGATTGTTAACTGTGTGGGGCTTGTGTGTTCTTTCCATGTCCTCATGGGTTTTCCTCCTACATCCCCATTTTGAGTGGCTTGGCCTTGCAAAGGACCTGCAATCTCTCCAGGGTCATATCCTACCCTGCATCCAGTGCAGCTGGATTAGACTTCCCCACCACAGGTTTAAGTATATTGTTTCCGGAGATTACGTTCCCATGGATTCACTTATCTGTTATTCACAAAACCTGCTGTCTAATCACTCCTAACTGCAGGTAAGGTCCTACCTGCACATTGTGGGATGGAGCAGGGATGGACATCAGGGGGTTGTATTATTGGGCCTGCGCAGCAGAAAAAAAACCAAATCATGTTGAAAATGAATGTTTATGTGTAGTTTATGTAGGTGAATGGGTGCAGGGTGAACATCACCGGGTGTATACGGTCAGTTTAATATTGCACCCTGCAGTGAGCGGCCCATTTCTGAAAGTGCATTATATGCTGTCCTCTATGGATCTCAATAGTGACCACTTGTGGCCATAATAAATAGGCTTCTTATTCTGTATAATTTATAAAAGCAGCATTTGCCTTCTAATGACCCTGCAAAATTATAAGTACCTTCTAAACTCTGACAGTGCCTGCTTATTGAATGGCTCGCTACAGTTCAGTGTTAAGATATGTTTCAGATAACTTTAATGTCACTGCACAGATAGATGAAACAGAGCCACATTTGACGGCAATAAACAGTATGGAGAAAAAAAAAATGAACCTGAAGTCCCAGTTTACATAACCGTCATTCTGAACAACACAGCAAAGAGCAAAGCTGTTAAGGTTAAAGGGTCCCTTAGTGAAAAGAAAGAGACTAAAGGAAGTTGAAGCCTGTTCTTTTGTGTGTCGGCTCTTGATCATTTACATCAAGTTGACATTCGAAGAGTTTACTCTGGGGTCTGTAATTGTATTCTTTCGCCAGTTCTGCATTGCCAACCATGAAAATGGAATCTTATCATCCCTGACCAATTTTTAATGTACAAAATGAATTGGCAGAGGTTCAAAAATGGAGCTACAATTCAAATCAGGTGAATGATACAATGTATTTTTTTTTTTCAAATCCCCTCTTCTGCGCCTTTTTTTTTTTTCTCATCACATTTCAATGGATTTCTTTCTAGACCCTTATAATTTTTTTGTCTTAAAAGCAACAAGGCTAATTGAGTTGATGACCTAAAACAAGGGCAAAGCCTGCAGATTCAATCCAGTCAGTTAAAAGCCGCCATACAAATGATACCTCCTCTCTGTGCACCTTGTGTTAGTATGCAGAAAAAATAAAATCCAGTCATTAGAAAGCTGCTTTCCAATCACCGCGTATTTTTAAAATATAAGGCACTGCAGACAATGCATCGACATGTTAATACTAATAATAAGAAGCAGGGACTATGGTCACATTTTATATGAAGATATTAGAAGTTTCATGGATTAAATTGTCTTTAAATATTCCACTGTTACCCTTTCCTTCTTTTGATACTTCTAAATGATTTTCTTCACAATCTGTGAATCTGCATAAATATAAGTAAAAATCTGAAGAAAATATTTTTAGAAATAAACTTTTTTTTCCTCAATTTACCCAAACCAAGGACTTCACCCCTCTGCTAACATGAAAGAGCCTGCTTATTTCTTTAAATTTACATTGGCCAGCCAACAGGCGTATGAGTCTTTGAATTGCTGTAACTACAGACTTTTGCTTACTTCTCCTCTGCACAGTCCCCCAGGGTATTTTCTGCTAGTTCACAATCTGTGATCAGCATAGCCGCATGACTAGAGCTTGAATGTACAGTATGTAGCTTTCTATAGCTCAAAATGTCATAACATAAATAGTATCTTTTATGAGATTGACATCTTGGGATATCAGGCATCTGTGTCGAAACATGAGGGAACCATGTAGCGAGTGCTCAAGCCATCGTGCAAAATAAGGATTATCAATAGTCCTATTACTGTCTTTTTTATTTGTAATTTATTGATTGTAAGGAAATCCTTAAAATGAATGATATAATATATATTTAATATAGGGGCGGCACGGTGGTAGTGCTGCTGCCTCGCAGTTAGGAGACCAGGGTTCACTTCCCGGGTCCTCACTGCATGGAGTTTGTATGTTCTCCCCATGTCTGCGTGGGCTTCCTCCCACAGTCCAAAGACATGCAGGTTAGGTGCATTGGCGATCCTAAATTGTCCCGTGTGTGTGCGTCCTGCAGGGGGCTGGCACCTGCCTGGGGTTTGTTTCCTGCCTTGTGCCCTGGGATTGGCTCCAACAGACCCCTATGACCCTTTAGTTAGGATATAGTGGGTTGGATGATGGATGAATGGATGGAAATTTAATATAAGATAACATTTTATAACATCTGTGGTGGGCTGGCATCCTGCCCGGTGTTTGTTTCCTGCCTTGTGCCCTGTGTTGGCTGGGATTGGCTCCAGCAGACCCCTGTGACCCTGTAGTTAGGATATAGCGGGTTGCATAATGGATGGATGAATGGATTTTATAACATAAAAGTAAACAAGTCATCCAATGGATAGGATTCTAGGTACAACACTCCCTTTATTAGCCTTGAGATGCTAAAGGTAGCAGATGGAAAAAAAAATGTATGAATTAAAATCTAGGAGCTGGGTCATCTTTAGTTCTGTGCTGTTAGTCCTTCAAATGTCACCCAGTTCCTGTTTCTGTAGGTTCTTATTGCTGGCAGACCACAATGGGGTGGTCCTGGAGACCAGGATTTGTAGTTTTGTAGTTGCTCCTCTTGTCTAAAGATAGACAGGAAGAAGAGTAAGCTACTGTGTTGTACTTACAACCTTTATTGGTGTAACCTAACCTAACCTAGTGTTACCTATAAATGAGAGATGGTGCCAACAGGGGGAATCAAGATGAAATGGAAGGAAGGGGTACCTGATAGAGGGGTAACAGGAGAGAGCACAGATTCCAGCATTCGAGCCAGTGCTCTGGAGAAGAGGTGAGGCAATTGGGAAAGCTCCATGGTGGAGCCAGAAGAATGGCACTCTGGGGCGGATTGCTCATTGCTGAGTTTTGGAAAATGACAGAGGTGATAAAACGAGGGAAAGTGGGCGGGATTTGAGCTGGATGGTTGACCATATTAGGTAGCATCTCTGCCCTGCTGTGATTCCTCGTGGGTGAGCAAGAGAGATGACACAGAGAGAGAGAGAGAGAGAGACGCATTGGGGCTTAGTAAGATGAAAAGGTTAACACTTTAATTTAGGGCTGCATAACAATTATAAAACCTCTGTAATGTGTTTGTTCATCTCTGCAATGTAAAGAACTAGCAAAACTTCACTTTGGAGTGGTCTGAGGGTGATACATTTCTCTTGATATTACAGGGTGGTCCAGATCTAATTATGTAGATCCAGATCGTCTGGATGACTTTGATTTATGCGGGGACAATTCCAGTTCAGCGTGTCTTCATGTCGTCAATTTGCACACTTCTTGATGGTCCGGGATTTTTCAGGTGATTTTCTGTGTAATAGACTTAATAATTTATAGCGTAATGAAAATTGCACAATTAGATCTGGACCACCCTATACATAATTAGTAGAAGATCTGTGAATCCTTCATATTTAGCAAGTCATTTTACCAACATGTCAATACACCACACTGCACAGAGATGAATAACCTGCCTACTGGTGTTTTATTAGTGTTATGAAGACCCAAAGAAGTGTATGTTAAGGGCTTGTTAGATACAAGTAAACAAATAATAGATACATTTTGCCGTACCTAAACTAAAGTGTTTCTGAAGAAAAGCCAGTTCTGATTCTGATTTTATCCTTAGTTTTAACTTATTTAATCGGATCTTTTAATTGCTTTTTTTTATCTCCCATGATGCACTGTGTGTTTTTATGGATTTATTGAAGACTTTATTTGAATATGAGGGACAAATAAACTCCTTGAGCATGAGGTACGAGATAATTCTTACCTCAGTATACAACCAAAACGGATGCAGTCAGTGTGCTGGCAATCTCTGCTGCTGCTTCTCAGTAATCTACTAGCCAACAGCCTGCAGAAAAGAGCGTTATAAAGGGGCAGTCTGTAGCTATGTTGTCGCAAAAAACATTTAAAGTTGCCAATGTCTTGAAACAACTAGGTTTGTTGTTGGAATGATAATGACAGTAATCGGGAAAGTGACAATCAGTCAGATGATATGGAACCTGTAGCCTCCGTCACTGATGTGGATAGCAGACCCAAAGGCATCTGATTTATCTTGACTGCCAGCATTACATGGACATTCTGTCGCTTGCTGAGAGCAAACAGTCACCAAGTACTAAATGTGTTGTGCAACAAGCGTGGCTAGCACAAAAAAATGTGTCATATTTGTGGCACATGTGCTTCTAAGCTGTACTCTGCGTGGTGCCATCGCTTCAGGGGCTCTCATTCAAATGCAGACTTTTAGTCATGGTGCAGGTGAAAATAAACTAAGTAACAGTTTCTTTACATTTTTCATCAGATTTATTTCATTTTCAGAGCTTTGATAGAGTTATTGCTCCTTAATTAATTGCTTTATATTTTTTATGAGTTTTGATAGAGTTCAGAGTTTATCATATATGTGCAGATCTATCATGCAGCATCCTGGAAATTATAATATTTGTTTGCTTGTTTGAATATACATTGTCACAAAAAGACTCCAGACAGTCAGAAAGGTTTGGGGCAGCCACCTGTATATTTTGATCCTGGCTGCAAAAGGTTGAAATTTGATTGAGCCGTTTACAAGACGGAGTCCAAAACAGACCTGAATACTTGAAGGTAAGATGGCAGTTTTAAGGGCTGGTAGAGGAAATGATGTCATCTCTGCCGGAGCCGGAAGTGACGTCATCAAAGGTGCCGGAGGCGGAAGTGACGTCATCAGACCTGGCGAGATTTCCCGGGAATGGTCTGTAAGGAACTGTGAGAGACAGTCAGCACACTCTGCCACCCCCTAGTCTGATGTAACATTACACTTACTCAAGCCCTTTAGCTGTGTCCTAATCGCACGTGTGTGACAACATAATATGCACTTTTGCATTGGTAATCATCGTCACATCCTCATTTGTCCTACTCCATCCTCAGTTATAACTGTCAATGTCCCTGGAGAAGGAAGAGGTCCATAGCTGCGGGCATTACACCTTTGGGTTCTGGCCATGCCCCTGTTGGGCCACTCTTGATTATACATAGTATAAACTTACAAACACACCATATATCCATCCATTAATTACCCATGTGTTATCATACCTGCTTAATCTTGTTTGTGCATGTATATGCATTTAATTCTCATTATCATTCATGGTGGCTCCAAAATCCATACTAACCCCTACTTTCTGTGCCACCACCACCCGATCAAAGTATTGTGATGTCCCTCCATTGATAGACTGAAGGCCATAAGTCCACATGACCGTCATTATTAAGTTCTTCCATGTGAAGCCTGAATATAGGGGGCTGGGTTGTCTCGTGGCCTCAGAACCCCTGCAGATTTTATTTTTTTTCTCCAGCTGTCTGGAGTTTTTTTTTTTTTGTCTTTTCTCTCCTCCTTGGCCATCGGACCTTACTTTTATTCTGTGTTAATTAGTATTGCTTAATTTTATTTTTTTATAATTTGTCTTTTTTCCCCTTTCTTCATTATGTAAAGCACTTTGACATAAATCATTTGCATGAAAATATCCATCCATCCATCCATTGTCTAACCCGCTGAATCCGAATACAGGGTCACGGGGGTCTGCTGGAGCCAATCCCAGCCAACACAGGGCACAAGGCAGGAACCAATCCTGGGCAGGGTGCCAGCCCACCACAGACATGAAAATATGCTATAGAAATAAAGGTTGTTGTTGTTTGGATTTGTAGATGCCAGAGTGTAACATCTTTGGATGGGGCATCCTTGAAAGTCACACACCTACACATGCCCACAGTCATTCACATCAGGTCAATTAACCCAGCTTGTAAATCTTTAGGATGTGGCTGGAGAAAAGCCGACGTGGTCCTGGGGAAACCATGCAATAGTGTACACAGACAGTGGCCATCCAGGATTCAAACACTGTCCCGTAGAGTTGTGCAGCAGCAGCACTAAACACTGGGCCACCATAACAGCCCAGTATATTTAAGTAAATCTGTGTCTTTTACTACTAAATCAACCACACAGATGATACAATTTACCTAAAACCATAATGCCAATCAAGCTCCATTTGCTTAACAACTTCATGCCAATCAAAGGACTGGTTCTCCTAATTAGCATAAAAATAATTACACATTTGGAAATCAAGCAGGTGACATTTTTGAAACTCTCTCCAAAAGCCCCATGAGCCGCAAGATAAAACCACTGAGATGGCTGTAAATAAATCACAGCTGTACATACAAAGTAGACATGTAACATGCAACATTTTAAAGACATGTATAAACAAAATTATAAGCATAATATATTCTTTGAAGCTTTCAAAGCTATATTTCACACTGAGAGACTAATATATAAAACAAAATTTTATTTAGTAGAGCTACAGTAAACGCAGTTAAAACAAGTTTTAAAAAGTAAAAAAATAAAAGTTAAGACAGACAAAATGTTTACGCCATATGGAATTAAAATCAAAAAGTTTAAGGCAATGAGAATGAATTTAATACTTTTTTACTGTCAATGAACAAACATCATTTTCACTTCATTATTTGTGTTGTGATGCTCAAACACGGTAATAAACTATCAGACACATTTGTTCTTTTCTTAAGCATAAACTTTATTTTCCGAGCTGTGTGACATATTCAGTCCATCCAAAACTTCAAGACAGGCCTTGGGAGTCCAGAAGCACCGTATTGGCATCGTCAAGGGCAAGGCAGGAACCAGACCTGCACAGAAGCTGCTCCATTGAAGGATGGCACACCACATTATTGGAAAAGAGATGTTAATTCATGCACTTTGAAAGGCTGGAATACCTGTAAACTTATTAAGCAACACAGGGCACAAGGCAGGAAACAAACCTTGGGCAGGGCACACACACACACACACACCAAGCACACATTAGGGACAATTTAGAATCACCAATGCACCTCACCTGCATGTCTTAGGACTGTGGGAGGAAACCCACGCAGACACGGGGAGAACATGCAAACTCCACGCAGGGAGGACCCGGGAGGCGAACCCAGTATAAAGTCTTGTCCACTGTAGAGTAATGTGACTTTGTTTTTGTGTTTTAAGTGTTAAAAAAGAATTATAAACAATGTTTATGTTATTATAAATGTGTATGTTTAAAAATGTAAGTTCTTTTATTTTTTATTTCACTTGAACTTTTGATCTCAGTAAAAGTAGCTTGTTAAACCACAGGAAGAGGAAGTGTTAGTAGAGGCAGAAGACCGAAGTCTAAACTAACAAAACTGAAACTTATCACTGCAAAAAAAGTGCAGACTAGCAAGATGAAAGGTCAGACTTTTAAATGGTAAGCTGGTCATTTCTGGACTTTAAGAGCTAAGCTGGCGAATAAATGTGTTATCTTTGTGTGCGGGCACACCTTTTCTACACAGGTTTTTATAAGGTCTGTTGAATTGGCATTGAACAGAGAGGAGCTAAGGGTGTTCACTTTGACCCTGATAAGCTTTTAAAAGTCAGCAGCTTAAAGTCAAAGTATTTAATTGACGAGAGAGAGGAGCAGGAAGAACACAACCAGGCAACCATGTAACTTTATGAAACCTCACACTTCGGGGTCTTGAAGGGTCTTTAAATGTCCAGGTTGTATCGTTGATTTTTGCCACACAAATTCATTTTTGTATTTGCTTTCGCTTTTTGACACATTAAGAATATTTAAGAATGTTAAAGACTATAATGAATGAATAAATCTTTATTACCTGCTCTCCTTGCTTGCATTTAGCATTTTCTTTTTCTTTTTCTTTTCTTCCTATATTGATGGATTAAAAGCCAGAAGTCCACATGACCATCATCATCATCAAGTCCTTCCAAGAGAACCCTAAATACAATGAGGACTGTTTCATTTATGTGAGGTAGAATGCCCAGAGCGGCTGGTCAGGTGGTCTCATGGTCTGGACCCCCTGCAGAGTTTATTTTTTCTCTCCAGCCGTCCAGAGTGTTTTTTTGTTTTTTCTGTCCTCACTGGCCATCGGACGTTACTCTTATTCTATGTTAATTAGTGTTGTCTTATTCTAATTCTTACTTTGTCTTTAATTTCTCTTTTCTTCATCATGTAAAGCACTTTGAGCGACATTATTTATATGAAAATGTGCTATAGAAATAAATGTTGCTGTTTCTGTCTGGTACCACTTTGGGTATAAATGAATAAAGATAAGATGTTCTCTAATTGCCTCGCAGTTAGGAGACACATAAGGGTTCGCTTACCGGGTCCTCCCTGCGTGGAGTTTGCATGTTCTCCCCGTGTCTGTGACATGCAGGTTAGGTGTTTGTTTGGTTGGTGTGTGTCTGTGTGCTCTGCGGTGGGCTGGCACCCTGCCCGGGGTTTGTTTCCTGCCTTGCGCCCTGTGTTGGCTGGGATTGGCTCCAGCAGAACCCCGTGACCCTATAGTTGGGATATAGTAGATTGGATAATGGATGGATGTTCTCTAATAGGAAGCACGGTAGCAGTCAGTTCTGGGTTTAGATTAGCTCTGTAGTTCCAGCTGCAAGTGCATTGTGACTGCCGGTCTGTCTCTCATTCCAGGCCAGGAGAGTGCAAGGATAAGAGAATAAATGTTGTAGCAAAAATCGGGGCATGGAAATAAAATACTCCATATTTTTAGATAGGGTGGCCATAAAACTCTGCCATAATAAAACATTCACTAAAGCTGGACACAGTTATTCTATTTTATTATGTTTAATTGCATACATTTTAGGAGATGGAGTGGTTGCAGTGGTTAGCGCTGCACCTCATGATGCAGTGTCATGCGCTTAAAATCCTCAAGTCTGCCCAAGTGGGTTTTCCTCCAAGTACTTACAATTTCCTCCCACAGACAAAGGTATCAGTGCCAGATTAATCTGCGATTTCAAATTGTCCAAGTGTGTGTGAGTGTGAGACTGGGCCCAGCAATAGAATGGTATTACTTGCAGGGTTGTTTCCTGCCTTATGCCTGGTGCTGCCAGGGTAGGCTCTGCCCATCGCAAACAATCAACCCTGAATTAGATTAACATTTCCAAACCCTGGCAGCAACTTGCCCTGAATGTTAAGTCAGGCAATCACAGGGCCACTCAAACTCACATAGGGCAAATTGAGAATTGCCAGTCTTCGGACATATGAAAGGAGCATAAGGGTGTTGGGGGACATACAACAAAGTAGACTCAGAGAGACTCCACCCAGACAACGACCACATGCAGGATTTGAAGCTAGCATGCTAGGACTTGGACACAGCAGTCCTGACTAGTGATGAGTAGACCTTCCTGAATTTGGTTTGGTGAAAATGACAAGATGTTTGGGAATTTTGGTGAACTACGTTTACAGCTTCTGCACCAACCTGCATGAAGAAACATTAGGCTTTTGTTTTGCTTCAACTTGATCAATTGAAAACAAGTTCATAATCTAAACTAAAGTTGCATCATTAATGTGCTGTATAAAACAATACATAAATTCTGCCAAAGTAATTAATAATGATGAGCAAACACCACTGAATTCAATTTGCCTCAAGTTCGGAAGAATCGTGGAATATTTTAGGAATTTTGCTGAGCTTTGCCAATTAAAATCAATGGGGAAGGAGAAACTGAATTTGTTTGGAGCAGATTATAATGGTTTCAATGGTCATTTAACTGTCCCCCGAGGGCTAGGGAAACGTCTGTCAACTATGCTGGACCAATTATTGTGGTCAAAAAAGTGCTGTGAGTCAGCAGTGTTAAACCGCCATGCCTCGTGTTTCCCTAAAATAAAATTGTACTACAAGTCCACAATATCCCATCTCCTGTATCTCTTTGTGCATCTCCTGAGCTCCTTTCACTACAAGTAACTAAAGCTCATAGAGCCTGTAAGGCCGAGGTTCAGCTTTATATAAGCAGGGGCTGTCCCTGTCACTAACCGTTCAGTGCTACATAGCAAGGAGATGCTTAATCCAGCTGTGAAGATAACGAACAATAAATCTGTACAGAACAACAAAGTATTTTCACAATGTTCTCATTATGGTTAGTAAAAGTACCCCTCAAATGAAAATGCTTATTGTATTTATTACATTCAATTTATCAAACAACATTCCATATAAGCAAGTCAAATTTTACAAGACCAGATTCAAATCAAGTCAATCTCCACCCGTGAGAAGGAGAGCTAGGCCAGCGTAGTGAAGCTTAAGTAGTAGAAAAGATTAGTCAGTAAACAGAATAAAAAGGAGAGGAGAATCCACTTACTCAATTTAAATGTTTATTCTAAGATATTATTAATTAGATCCTGCCAGGTTTCCTCTAAGTGAGTATTACATTTTTTCCAATTCAACGTAGTATATAACATTGGATACCCAATTATTATTATTTTTTTTAACACATGTGAGGTACAGATCTGGCTGAGTACTGATGACATAGTGACATCCCACAAATTATTCATCCATACAGGAATCAGGTGGGACAGCACTCTAAAGTGTGTGGTAGGCTTACAGTACGTGTGTGTGAAAGTTGTGTGCAATCCAAATTGGGCAGATAGTGCAGATTGGGTAGTGACATCTCCCATGCAACATCTCACAAGGCGTCATGGGGAGCTGGAAAAACAAAACACCAAAGCTGGCCACACTGTGAATTGTTTGAACAATTCATCAAACAAGGCCCCTGGTGAAACCCAGCAAATTCACTGTGAAAACGAATTTTGCTAGTCAATGCTAGTGCTGACCACCATTCAACCCAGGAAGAACAGTAATTTAAATGTACAGTAAATGAGTATGGCAAGATAGTGCAGTGGCAAGTGATGTCCACTTATTTTCACCTTTGATCTCATGGGGTTTGTCCCACAATCTAAAGAATGATGATTCTAAATCGACTCAGTACAAGTGACTGGATTTCCATCCTGGCCTCGTTCTTGCCTAATGCCCAGTTTTTCCCCAGATAGACTCTATCTCCCAATAATCCTGTTGTAGAAAATATGCATTTAGAAATCAGAATGTTTGATTAGATAAAGTGTGGCGCTCCTTCAGCCTTAGAAGTTACACCACACTATAGTTTCCCTCCATATGAAATGTAATAATGCGTCTTTCTGGAACTTGAAGCCACACAGATAAAAAAAATTATTCTGCTCTGCTCCTCACTGAATGAATTAAGATAAAACAACTTTTGATTAAGATATATTAAATTTTGAAGCTTTTTAATAACAATCTGGTGAGATCAAATCACCATTATGAGACCCAACAATCTAGAGAGGTGTAATGTAACCAAGCCTTTGAGTCAGTTGCCTCATTTGGCGTGTTGTTAGATTAGCCATGCTTAGAAAATTACTGTAGCCTGGTGCTGCAGTCTAATGATAAATGTGCAGAACTAAAGCATGCGTGTACAGTAAATGTTTGGACGTGTGACGTTTAAAATTAATTATGTTAGCAATGAAGCAAGAAAACAAAACACTTGTATTGTAGAGTCAACTCAGGTGACGGATTAAATGGGTTAACTAACTGCAGCTCATAAACATCTTCTTAAGGGACACACATTATTTTATTAATTAAAATAAAAACATTACTGAACTGACATTGGTGCTTTTGATTCATGCCTGAAATAATGAAGTGAATCAAACACTGACTTCCTTGTACACCAGAATTTAAAACTGGAATATGTGCTTTATAATTCTTTTTCCAGCAGGCAATGAACAGAAGTGCTAATTCGTCATTGCAGAAAGTGCTCCTAAGATATCCTTTACTCTGAACTGGGAACTTCTTGTAGTTCCTTGTTATAAGTTTCAAAATGAATGCTCCAAATCCTTGCTCCTTGAACCAGATACAAGGCCTTTGAGAGCTGGAGTTAATCCTGAAGTCACAAAATAGACGCACACACATGCACCTACCCACATCGGCTCGTACTGGGAAATGTGATCTACGCAGTTTTAGGCATCGGGGAGTGGCTGGAATAAACTCTAATGGACATCGAAGAACATACAAATGACACACAGACAATATAATATCTACAAAAAGTATTTGCCCCCTTGGCCACAGCAACATTGTACTGGAATAAGTGAGTTAATACTTTTCAAACAAACAAAACACATTATATAAGCTGCAACATAGTTCCATGAAAACGAAACAAGCCGTAAACATTTTCAGCAACAAACAGGCCTAATTCAATCAGGATGGCCTGAGGGGGTTGTACTAGAAAGGACTGTAGATGTGGCACAAGTCACTCACAAGGCACTTTACAGTTTAGTGTTGCCAATCAATCTGCCACACTCATGTTTTTGACAGGGGAGCAGGACCCATATAGACATTGATAACATGTGCCGGCTCAACAGAGATGGGCTCAGAGCATTGGATCCAGTTCTATTGACGTATATCACTTTTTAGTGCTAATTACTGGGTCACCAGAGTACAATAATGTTAATATTATTAACAATAGATATAGATATATACAGTATTGTCACACCTGTGTGTCTGTGGATCACCTTATCAGCTCAGATCAGGTATCCTTTACCACTCCAAGATTGAGAAGGAGCACCATCATTACAAGTCTTGTGTCTTCCGTCCACAACTCCGAGAAGGCAACCCATGAAGGTGACTGAGCTCGCCCTCATCACTCCAAGATGTCCCAGCGATTCCGGGCCAAACGATATAAAGGAGACCTGAGCCTACTACAGGATGGAGCTCCTAGGACAGACCCTAGCATAGCACCAATAGAGGCAAAAGTTCTTTTATTGGTTTTCCCATGCTTGCACCATCAATCACCTGTTTATTATACAATTAAAGGTCATTTTTGTTGTTCCATTATTAAATGGGATGTTTTCTTTGAACATTGTCTGTCAGTTGTAACCGACTATATGTATATATCCCAGTCCTTTATATAGTCCTTGACCCAGAAGTGCTTCTGTCCTTCCGTACATTTGACTTGTCAGCACTTCCAGGTCAGATGGAGAGTTGTATTGTTCTTCAGCCCGAAAGTACTTCTGTCCTTCTGTCCCCATAACTTGGGAGTACTTCCAGGCTATATGGGAAGCAGCAATCCCCGAGTCTGACTGCAGCATCACCTGGCGGCACCCACGGTACCCAGCAGGGCTGTGAAGCCCAACTCCATATCCCATAGTGCCCTGTGGGAATCTGGGGCACCGCTATGCTGCAGAGAAGTCGCCATCTAACGTCCTGGGTGTGTTGGACGGGTCATATATATATATTGTGAACATTGCCCCGGACACAGACAGGCAGACACGTTTATTTTTCATTTTTCTCAACAGTTCTGCTCACCAATCCCCAATACCCCTCAGTCCAGGCCAATCCAATGCCTTCTCTTTCTTCCTCTCTTCTCTCTTTCTCTTTTCTTCAGACCGCCTCCTGCCTTCTCCAGACCTAGTCTCTCTTCCACCCGACTCTTGTCATTGACTGGAGGGAGGCGGCCCCTTTAAATAAGAAACCGGATGTGCTCCAGGTGTGCTTCCGGCAATCTCCCAAAGCCACGCCCCAGTGTGGCCGAAATGCCGGCTGTCTCTCCAGAAGCACTCCGGTGTCCCTATTTTTTCTTCCCCCCAGCACTTCCTGGTGTGGCGGAAGTGCTGAGGTCTAGGGTCTTCCAGGTATTGGGGTCCCCCTGGCGGTAATCCTGGGTCCCTACAGGTTCGCGCTTCCCAGCTCTTTACCTTAGGCCTCCAGGGTGGTCGCCCCCTCGAGGTCTGGAGGAGGCACCAGCCCTCCTCCTGTCTTCTCAGGCGTCCCATTCTATTATATAAAAAATTCTTGCGTCAAGATGTGATCATCTCGGAGAGACACTTTGAAGTCTCGCAAGACTACTTGCACGTCACACCCTACTTACAAACAATTTCTTGGAGACATATTAACGTCCCGCGAGACAAGGAAGTGACACAAAAGGACAGCTGCTGTACAGGCTTTTAAATGATCGACACGCAGCACAACATGCAGAACACACAGCTCGGGAGCAGCAGCTTCAAACCAGCAGCTGATCCGTCCACATCTCCTTAGTGTGCGATCAGCACCCCCCTCACAATGTGAGCGGCAAAGACACGAAGTGGTGAGTGTGAAGCGCACCCCCGAAGGGGGTTTGGTTGGGGGTGGGCGAGCAAAGGGAGTAGGGGGCAATGCCCCCTAGTGTGTGTATATATATATATATAGACATATAGAGTGACCAATGTCGCCACCATTTAGCTGCCCATAACGGTAGCGAACATCACTCGTAGGCTGTTTAGTACCTCCCTTGCTCTGTTTTCCTACTACAAGCTGTCCCGCTGTTAAGCAGTAAACCTATGCCATAGAAACACAGCTGGCCCTGAGAAAGTCCCTTTTAAACAGAACTTTAAAACAGAAATAAAAAATTTTCCAGCACAAGAAAGGAACACAAAAGCTTCCAGAAATAACTGTTAGCCTTAGGATGCCTCATTCAGTCACTTTGCTAGGTGCTCCGTCCTGCAATGTGCTCTTGTTACAGAGTGATGCCTCCTTCCTGTGGCTACAGGATATACAGTATAGCTAAAGGATGGGCGGAGTCATATACCTTCACTTGGTGTCTTCTCAGCACTGCGGAGGGAATAAAAGAGTGCATGGTTAGTGCCAACGGCTACTCCTAAGCCTGGATGGTAGTACATCCCTTAGATGAGCCCTGACAATGATCCACTGATGATTATGTATAACAATATATATATATATATACTCAGCAAAAAAAGAAACGTCCCTTTTTCAGGACTGTGTATTTCAACAATAATGTTTTAAAAATCCAAATAACTTTACAGATCTTCATTGTAAAGGGTTTAAACAATGTTTTCCATGCATGTTCAATTAACCATAATCAATTAATTAACATGCACCTGTGGAATGGTCGTTAAGACCTTAACAGTTTACAGAAAGTAGGCATTTAAGGTCACAGTTCTAAAAACGCAGGACACTAAAGAGACTTGTCTACCGACTGTGAAAAACACCCAAAGAAAGATGCCCAGGGTCCCTGCTCATCTGCGTGAATGTGCATTAGGCATGCTGCAGGGAGGCATGAGGACTGCTGATGTGGCTAGGGCAATAAATTGCCATGTCCGCACTGTGAGATGCCTAAGACAGCGCTACAGGGAGACAGGAAGGACAGCTGATCATCTTCGCAGTGGAAGAGCCCAGATCTCAATCCCATTGAGCACGTCTGGGACCTATTGGATCGCAGGGTGAGGGCTAGGGCCATTCCCCCCAGAAATGTCCAGGAACTTGCAGGTGCCTTGGTGGAAGAGTGGGGTAACATCTCACATCAAGAACTGACAAATCTGGTCCAGTCCATGAGGAGGAGATGCACTGCAGTACTTCAAGCAGCTGGTGGCCACACCACATACTGACTGGTACTTTTGATTTTGAGCCTCCCTTCATTCAGGGACACATTGTGAAACATTTTTAGTTTATGTCTTATGGTGTTGACTCTTTTAGTGTTCATACAAATATTTACACATTAAGTTTACTGAAAGTAAAAACAGTTGAAAGTCAGAGGACGTTTCTTTTTTTGCTGAGTATATATATATATAGTGATCTATGAGACAGATTCAATAGAATCCTGAAGAAAGAAGAAAAGATGGAAAAGGTGCTATATAAATAAAATGTATTATTATTTCTTATTAATGCAAAAAAGCAAAAACATTCCCCCAAGTCAACAGAAATATATGCTTGAGGAAGCAGCAAAATAAAGGCAATTACCTGGAAAATTGGCCTTGAAATGGCTCCTCTAAAGGTTGGGTCAGGCTTTGGGGGGAGCTCTGCACTGGTTGCAGCTTGGGCCCCAAAAGTGATGCCACCTTTCAGCTACATCTGTTTTTTATACTGTTTGGGTTGGAAAGGGTGACACTCTTCTGTCTCAGTTGCCCTCATTGAACATCTTCTCGACTATGAAGGAAACAAAAAGGAGACATAACGATTGGTAATAGCACCCCCTCTCTTCCTGGTGACATGTAGCTGAGATGAGATTGGTAGATGATCTTCTGATGCGCATGCGTAACAATTTATATTGTCAAATAAGCAGGCAAATGCCACCAAAAAGGTTTGGGGCAGCCACTCTTATACTTGAATCAAGGCTGCTAAGAAGGCAATTAGATGCAGGTTATATACAGATTCGAGTCCAAAACAGAACTGAGTTGGGCAAAACAAAATGGCAGTTTTATGGTCAGGCAGAGGAAGTGAGGTCAGCAGAGTCAGACCCAGAAATTAGGTCTTCGGGGTTGGAAGCGGAAATGATGTCATCGGGATGGGGGCCAAAAGTGACGTTTGTGGCCCCAGGAACCGGAAGTGATGTCATTGGGGGCAGGCGGATTTTCCCATAACTGGTCTGCAGAGGAAAGAGAGAGAGGGTTTAGTACACTCCAACCCCCCCTGGCCTGGCATGGAATTACCCTCAATTTAGCTCTTTAGCTGCCTCCCATGTGCACATGTGTAACAATATATATATATATCCATACTGACCCCTACTCTCTCTTCTGTTTCTTTTTCCGGTTTCTTTGTGGTGCTGGCTACTTAAAGCTTCATGATGCTCCAACAATGATGGATGGATTAAAAGCCAGAAGTCTACGTGACCATCATCATCAAGGCTTTCCATGAGAACCCTAAACCCAAAGAGGACTGTTTCATTTATGTGAGGTAGAATGCCCAGAGGGGACTGGGCAGTCTAATGGTCTGAAATCCCTACAGATTTTATTTTTTTCTCCAGCCGTCTGGAGTTTTTTTTGTTTTTTCTGTCCACCCTGGCCATCGGACCTTACTCTTATTCTATGTCAATTAATGTTGACTTATTTTCTTTTCTTACTGTGCCTTTTATTTTTTTATTCCTCATTATGTAAAGCACTTTGAGCTACTTTTTGTATGAAAATGTGCTATGTAAATAAATGTTGTTGTTGTTGTTATATAGATGTTTGGGATAGCTGCTGAAGTGTAAATTGTACAAGTAGTATTTTGCTGCACTTTGAATTTTACTTTACATCACTACTTGATCAAGGCCAAGTGGGATTCATAATTTAAGGTGCACCTTTAGTATTTACTACTGAACTCACAAAGAAACATTTTCATCTTTAAGGCTACACTTGATTTTTGGTTGTGCTGCATCAATGCCTAAATTGTGTCTGTCTATGTGTGTTCTGACATGGACTTTTGGCTATACTCTGTTACTTTCAATTTCCTTCAAGCTGTGAATTTTAATTTGTTAAATGTGAATTATTAACTTGTAATATAGTCAATTACATTACAACATCTAAAGACATTATATATAATAAGGAGTGATTAGTTTGTTAGCTGAATAAAATGGACTTATCGTCCGGATTGCCTGATAACAGATTAGGATGATTAACTGAAATGTTCTCATTTGGAATCAGAAAAGTGAATGGTGGCCTATTACAGTCTTCTGCCACTTAGATTGTCGAGGCCCAGTGTCCATCCATGTTCCACACTGCTTGCCCTAGGAAAGGGTCAGAGCCAAGTTATAATTAGTACTTTCGCAGTATAACAGGTTACCATACGTAAATACTAACAAATATACTATATATAATGGATTCGGAAAATATCAGACCCCTTCATGTTCTGCACACTTAATTGTGTAGTAGATTTAATCTCTGCCATTTTATGTATATCAATATGCTCTTAATAATCCATAATGACAAAGTGCAAATTTATTTAGACTCAAAATCTCAGATTTCTATATTTACATTCCAAATTGTGCCCAGGTACATCCTGTTTGCTTTAATTCTCCTACAGAAGTGTCCAGAACCTGATTGGAGTCCACCAGTGGCAAACTGAAGTGATTGGACATTATTTCAAAAGGCACACACCTGTGTATATAGGGTCCCACAATTCACACTGCATGTCAGCCCAATAACCAAGCCATCAAGTCCAAGGATCTCTCTTTAGACCTTCACAAGCAAATTGTGGTAAGGCATTGATAAAAGTAAGGGGATAAAACCATTTCTAAAGCTTTGAGTGGTCCCAGTAGCAAAATGGCCTCAATAATAGTGAAACTGAAGATGTTTGGATCCACCAGGACTCTACCTAGAGTTGGCTCTCCGGTCAGATTGACTAACCAGTGTCACGCACGCGCGAATAGGAGACCGCGGACGGACCTTAAACCGCTTCGAAAGACGTTCGCCGGCAGGGAGTGGCGGGGTACTAACCTTTCTCCTTTAATGTCTTCCAGGAAGAGAGACGCTCCACCATCATAAGCCTTCCCGCCCTTCCTCCGCCATCTTTCCTGACGTCAGCAGTCCCATCCTCCCTCACGGTTCCTTCCCAGCATTCCTCCACTTCCGGCTCCTCCCCTATAAAATGGCCGCCGACACCTCAGAATGGCGTCACGCATATGAACCTGTTTTTGTGTTTGTATTTTGACCTGAGTTTTTTGTTGTGGAGCAGTTACAATATACGGGGCCGGAAAACCCCAAACCTTTATTGCATCTTTTACACCAGACAAGAATGGCTTTGGTCAGTAAGGTGGCCAAAAACTCAATGGTCACTCCAATACAGCTTCAGAAGTCCTCTTTTAAGATGGGAGAAGCTGTTAGAAGGACAACTGTCTTAGCAGAACTCCATGTGGCTTGACAGAAGTAAAAGGCACATGGCAGCCCACTTGGAGTTTGCTAGATACGTTTAAATGACTTTGAGGTCAAAATGCTTCTCGGGTCTGATGAGACAAAAATTGAACTCTTTGAGCAGAACTCCAAGTACTATGTCTGGTAAAGACCAGCAATGCTAATCACTGGCCTAATACTATGGTGTAGCATGGTGGTGGCAGCATCATGCTATAGAAGTGTTTCGCAGGGGCAGGGGACTAGTCAGAATTGAGGGAATGATGAATGCAGCCAAATACAGAGGATTTCTTGAAGAAAACCTGCTCCTGATTGCATGTGACCTCAGACTGGGGTGACTCAAAGCATACAGTCAAGAGAATGCTGAGGTGGCTTTGGGACAAGTCCCTCACTGTCCTTGAGTGGCCCAGCCAAAGCCCAGACTTAAAACTGATAGAACGTCTATGGAGAGGACTGAAGATGCCAGTTTATGGACACTTTCATTCAATCTAAGGGGCCTGAGAGGACCTGCTGGAAAGAATGGGACAAACCATCCAAATCCAGGTGGGTAAATCTTGTATAGACTTACCCAAGAAGACCTGAAGCTGTAATTGTTGCCAAAGGGACTTGTACAAAGTACTGAATTAAGGTCTTGTGGAAAGCATACCCCCGGACACAGACAGACAGACAGCAAAATGTCCAAAACACACTTCTTTATTTCTCCTGAGCACCACAATGCCTTCCTCCAACAACTTTCTTCTTCTTCTTCTGACCTCCACTCCCCTCCTTACAAGCTCCGTCTCCTTCCTCCCAACTACTGGAGGGAGGCGGCCCCTTTTATAATGACCCGGATGAGCTCCAGGTGCTCCACCTGACAACACTTCCTGGTGTGGCGGAAGTGTCAGGAGAGCACCTGGAAGCATTCCGGGTGCCCCTGATTTCTTCCGGCAGCACTTCCTGGTGTGGTGGAAGTGCTGCCATCTAGGATTTTATAACCATCCGGCCACCCTCTGGTGGTGGCCACGTCTTCCCGTAGGGGTGAGCGTCCCAGCTCCGTTCCGGTGGCCCACAAGCAGGGTGGCTGCCCTCTCATGTCCCTGAGGAGGTATCGTCCATCTCGGGGACCATCCGGGCGTCCCGGCTGAGTAGGGTCCCCAGTCATCTGGGACAGTCTGTATATTTCTATGAATGAGAAATTTCAGATTTGATTTTTAATAAATTTGCAAAACTTTTTGAAAACATGTTTTCACTTTGTCATTATGTGTTATTGAGTGCAAACTGATGTGCAAAAATGTCACATTTATTCATTTAAAATGAAATCTATAGCATAATAAACTGTGCAGAAACTGAAGGGGTCTGAATACTTTGTGAATCCACTGCATATAAAGTGACCAGTATAGGATACTTTTTATCATTCCAATATCCAAATAAGGAACAGAAGACAACCGGTAAATAAGGATATATTAGTAGTTTAATTAAAAAATACATATATAGGAGCAAATAAACTACCAGAAGCTGAAGAAGTGAAAAACCTTACCCGTCCTACTGGGCCATTCTTGATGGCACTTTTCTCTAAACAACCATAAGGGTGCCTACTGCACTTACCCACCACAAAGTTATACTGTCCCGAGGCAGAGGAAACAGAATTAATAATGAAAACAATCCCAGAAGACAAGATGCTGTTAACGGAAGCCAAAGGTCTCACCCCAAGTTTAGTCTTAATCCTTGATCAAAGCCAAAATCAGTGTGGTAATTCATTGTCGAGATTCAAAATTCGAATTCGTTTAACTGGAGATCACAAATTGAAGAAGTCATATTCCAACACCCAGTGTATTATCTGCAAGGCCTCATAACCAGGAACTGCTCGGGGCGACTGTTATACCAGTATGTTGGTGACATCACGTGCCACGCACTTCCAGACATTCGTACTGGCCAATGCTGTAGTAACTGAGGCCAAATTTTTGCCCCCAAAAAAAGTCAAAAAAGCTGAAAAGCAAATTTAATATTGTTAAAGTTTTGAATAATAAAAATGAAATCTGCACACACTGATAGAAGAAAAAAAGCAGAGAAAGAGGTGTAACATAAGGGGTAAAAAAATACAAAAATACCCCCTCCAGTACCTTCTCTTACCACCTCTGGCCTCTCTTGCTCATCTGCCCTCACAAGTCCAAGACTGGAGGCCCTCTGGTCCAAAGGGCCATTTGAACTTCAGCTGCTTATGATTTTCAGGTTTTCTTTGGGTCCCCTTCTAATTACTTTCAGGTCAAGGCCTAGTCCCCTTTTGAACCAAGTGAGATCTCCACTTAGAAAAAAAAAAAAAATATATTATTTACCATAAATGAAAAAAAAAAAGATCAAATCATTGTGGACAAGAGTGAACCAGCATTAAGATATTATGTACTATGTATTGCTCATTTTATAATTGTCTATTTAATGAGCTTTTTGAAAGTTATCTTCATGCCTTCAAACACCGAAAAACGTTTATGTGTGAAACGTTTTCGCATTATGTAAAAAAGTAAAATTAAAAGACTGAACTGTGCAGCTATTGACAATCTGTTAAGGAAAATGGCAAATAGTTGTAGCTTAAATATGCAAACGCAGATCTGCTATCACTAAATATACCTAGAATTCATTAACTTTCAGCCTTGTGTTATTCCAGCGTATGGATATCTCGAGCAGCAATCAGAAGATTTATAAATACTTTCCTGTATACAAAATGGCCAATAATTTGTTGTTTTTTCTGCATTATATTATATGTGACTTAACCAACAATCTAGGAAAACAATGTGAGTGAGACGAAAGCTTATACATATGTTAAAATCACATCAGTAATAAAGATTAAGTAGGAGTTAATAGCATCCTCAGTCATGCTTGCAGAGGTAATCTCTCTTTTTTAAATCAAAATTAGATTTGGAGGAATGAAACAAACAGGGGGCGAGACCAAGGCATAATATTTTAATCAAATTGTCATGAATGAGTGGATGCAATTAGAAATCCTGTCAGTCACTGATCCGAGGACCCTTTTGTTGCTCAGCTGTCAAAGAAGGACACAGTGGGGTGGGATCAAACTTGACCTTTCCCAGGGTCCACATATGTGACCCCTTTAGCTAGTTGCTGTCTGTCACCAAAGCAGTATTTCTGTTTTTTTAAGGGGGTGGGTGTCAAGGAGCTTTTGATGAAGAATAAAAGAACACATTTTAAAAGGGTGAATGGTGCAGGGATCGAGATGCCAATGCCACTGGCAGATGTACTGTCACTCTGAACTGATCTTTTGAAGCTTTTGTCTTAAAGCTACATGAGTTATCTGATCCTTTTAATTTGTGATTAGATAGATAGATAGATAGATAGATAGATAGAAATGAAGGGCACTAAATAATAGATAGATGGATAGATAGATATTCTAATTGAATAACGCTTATTAATTACTGTACTGAGTTATTTAAGTTATAGCTTTTACTTGTACAACACATACAGTATTCCACAATAAAAATACATTAAAATTTAGGGCAAGAGAGAATACAAATTTTATTGTCCTTTAGACATACAACTATAAACTTTATTTATTAAATTTTAACTACATATCAATAAAGGTTTGTTTATTCTGCCACACTACAATAAGTACAATAAAAAGCAACAAAACTATTAGAGCAGGATATTGGAGTGAGACCGATGTTATCAGGGACTGTCAGGAGTCTAAATCCCAAATGGAAACCAATAAAAAGTCCAAGTAAATGAGTAAGGTCCCAAGTCCCTACAGGGTGGTCCAGCTCTATGCATGAAGGTCCAGATCGTCTGGATGATTTTGATTTATGCGGGGACGATTCCAGTTTGGCACAAAGATGATTCTTCATGTCGTCAGTTTGCATACTTCTCGATGGTCCGGGATTTTTCAGGTGATTTTCTATGTAATAAATGTAATAAGTTATACCGTAATGAAAATTGCATAATTAAATCTGGACCACCCTATACATAGTTCTGAAACAGATAAATGTTCTGCACATATTCACAAATACCTGTAAACGTAGACGTGTGGATAGCTCCCTGCCCATCTTAAATACTGTTGGTGTGATAACATCACTTGTGGAATTATAATGTAGCAGCAATGAAAAGTCGCTGTTAACAACAATATGGTCACTGTCATCATGCAAGATGCATAAAATGGCAGCACCATCAAATCAAACAGCAAATGAAATGTGGTACCGTAATACCACTAAAATTTCAACTAAAAATATTAACATATTCAAAATTGAAATATATATGCAAACTAAATGCAGAAATAGATTCTACATATTCTTAACACTGCTAATGTTTGTAGTGTGGAATGAAGCATCATCTGATCCCCTGACTAATTATTCCATAGAATAACACATCAGCCTCAGTTTATACGCTGACTGTCAGAGTGATTGTATGTTTCATCCGGTCAGTATGCTAAATGAGTGACTTGTCAGCTGTACATGTACAGTATGTAATTTGTGACTTGTCAGTTGTACGAGTACATGTGTCTAAGCTCATATTCCATATGTATCTCTTCTGCCTTCTTATTGTTTTCAACCTGCTCGTTATATTCTTACTTACATCCCACCATTATTCTTTTCTTTGCACCTGTCGCAGTAGGGGGCAGTAGTGCTCCCTTGAACCCTCAGGTACCACGCCAAACACCTGGTAAAATTGCCACAATGATTATATTTATTATAACAATGTGCACTAAGCACCCTCCACTCCACACTATTCATAAACCACAATACAATAATCAATCAATAATCCTCCACTCCCAGACGCGTTGCCCTCCTACCACCCAGCTCAGCTCACTGTCTGGGAGTTCCCAGAGTCCTTTTATTCCCCCTGACCCGGAAGTCTTTCTGCCCAACAGTTCCACAAGTCCTTATTTCTTCCGGGTCAGGGTAAACAGTACTTTTCTTCACCCCGGAAGCCCGTCGCTCTTCCTGTGACGAACTTCCGGGTCATGGTGCCCAAATGAGTCCATTGGTCTCCCGACAGCGACTCCCAGTGGCCCCCAAGGTATCCAGCAGGGCTGTGTATAAAAACTACATAGTCCATGAGGCCCTGCTGGAATTCGGGGCCCGTATATGCTCTCGGGAGAGCTCCTCCTAGCGGCCAGGGGGTGAGGGCCGGAGTAAAATGCCGGCAATCCACCACACACCACATGTTAAATATTGCAACATGCTAGGGTGAGCATGAGATGGAGAAATTAAATTAGCCACTTAATGTCAGACTGGTAGTGATTGGCCCAAAAATGGCCCATTGGCTTCTTCAGTGGCCAATCCACCACTCCACTCAGGTCTTTAGTGGCAGTATGTGCTCTCATCTGCTTTGTTCCCTTTGCCCGCTCCCACATATTTCTCCCGGTTCCACCTCACGCCACTCAATCCGTATACCACACTACTCACCAGCTCCATGAACTAACCCAAGACTAGCGTCCACATCCAAGGTTCACCAGAGCTCACACAACAATGGGCTTTTAGCAGCAGGGACATGAAGTCAAAGTGCTCTCTGCACCCCCTCACATGCTGCCCACAGGGCTGCATTTATAGCCAGCTTCTCTGGCACTCTATGGCCAACTGAAGAGCGTATCCCTCTCAGGTTTGGACCCAGGGGCACTACAGTATTCTTATTTTTTTCCCACCCTGAACTTTATTCATTTTTAATAACGTATGTTATTTTCTCACTCACTACCACTGCTGTCTTCTTACTTGCATCCTACCTAACATCTTCATGTTTGTAGCCTACTTTTCATCTTCATGAGGTACTTCTGAGAATACATTAGTGTATTTGTGTAATTGCTCACTAATTTATTGTTTACCTGAGCAAATTAAGTACAACATCAAACTGACTCATTTTTCCACTTCATCTGGCTTGAAATTGGTATTTTACAACAATAATTGTGCCACGTAACCAGCTCAAGTTTTATATTTCTCATTTATTTCATGCTTGCTTTTGTCTACAAAGTGTGTGTGTGTTTGTCCTTCAATGGACAGCGCTGTCCAGGTGTTGTTCTTGCCTCGTGCCCTGTATTTTGAATAAAGCAGGTTTGGAAAACAAATGAAATGATTGAATGACACAAAAATTACACTACAGTATGTAGATGATTTGAACTATTGATTCCATCCCACTTTCTACCAAATGTCTATCTTGGTTATAATCGTGATCCGCTCTTTGCAATAATTAGTTTCAGGTTTATCAATAGAGCGCACATGAAGAACAAGAATGATAATTAAAAGAAAGGCCAGGCATAAGAAACCAGGAAACCAAGCACCTAAACAAATCAAAATCAGGAATATCAAACAGCAAAAGAGCTCAAGACTGAAGATCATCACATTAAAATCTTCTCAGAAGTGCTTTTTAACTTTTACCAGCATTGAAGAGGAAAGGTACAAGTTTTTTTTTGTAATAAAGAGATCCAATGCAGAATTTCCAGAAGTTCGGTAGCTCCATCTTAATGTACTGAAAACTTGCAAGCCTAAGAGGCAGAATCAATAGGAATGGAAGAAGGTATAAAAAAGAAAATTGTGGTCAAGGACAAGCAAAATTATACTGAGATACCAAAGCCTATATTATTAATTTGAATTACGTACAAATATTGACCACATGTGATGAAATAATATTCACACAAAAACAATGAAGTGTTGGGGAATTGCCCCGTGTATTGCTTGAAAGCAAATTGGTCAAAAAGTTGATAAAAATCAAGACAATCGACCATAATGGTTTGTTGCAAGTCGTTTATATACTGTAGAAAATGGCTGAAGGAAATGAATTTGTGTATAACGGAAGTGACGTCATCAAAGTGGGACCGGAAGTGACATCATCAGAGCTGGGACGGAAGTGATGTTGTCATGGCTGGACGGAGAGTGAACCGGAAGTGGTGTCTGGACAGAAGAGAACCGGAAGTCGCGTCATCAGGGCTGGACGGAAGTGGCCCGGAAGTGACGTCATCAGAACTGGATGGAAGGGTTATTGAAGAGGAGCCATTTTCACTGATGATTTGGTTTGATAGTGCATGGGTCTGTTTATTTTTCTTCTTTATTTCTATAAAGATAGAGAGAGAGGCATCTTTACCACAACTCAACTCCCCATCTGTTACAGTATCGCTCACCTTTGGGCTTGTTGACTGCCTCCTAAGCGTGCGTGTGTGACACCACCTAGAAAGAGTTGTGCTAACTAAACACATTGAGAACATTTGCTTTCAATCCATACTCTTGGAAAGTACCACCATCTTCAATAGGAAATGGCCTGTGATGTCACACCCTTGACCTTTCCAGTCATGTGATAGCAACAGGCCAAGCAACTGCAAACAACATGACTGCAGCTTTGAGAAAACACAAAAAATGACAGCATCTGTTAAATACTTAAAAAACTTTTAAGTTCAAATTGCAAAGAAAATCATAAAGAAAAAATAAACTACAATTTTGTACATATAACAAGTTCAAAATCAAAATACTTATATAGACATGCCATGGTGACACAGTATGTCAGATGACCAGCATGACTGTAAATGGACCATCCTGAAACACAACACAAAATGGTGTCACTAGACTAATAATCAAATAAATCAAAAGGTGCAAAACTGTATGTACACAAAAATGATTAGTGGTGGCTACAGTGCTGGTGCTAGGTTATTTTGAGCCCTAGACCAAGCTAATTAGTACACCAATGGACTGTTAGGTAGCTAACCCATGCGGCTGAGTTTTCCCCACTTTATGATTTGCACCCTAGGCGAATGCCTAATTTGCCTTAATGGTGGCACCGGCCCTGAGTGGCTATTAAAAACAAATAAAAACAGATAAGGCTTTGTGTATTCAACCCATAAAATTCTGTACTTGAAGTAAAATCTTTCAAAATCTCCATTTATCTATTATCTCAACTTATAGGGTGGTCCAGAGCTAATTATGCAATTTTCATTATGCTATAACTTATTAAGTTTATTACATAGAAAATCACCCGAAAAATCCCAGACCATCGAGAAGTGTGCGAACTGACGACATGAAGAATCGTCTTTGTGCCGAACTGGAATCGTCCCTACATAAATCAAAGTCATCCAGACGATCTGGACCACCCTGTAGTTACTCTAATACTGAATCATGGAGAACTGGAGTTTTCCCAAGAGAATTCTGTATAAAGCTGGAATCAGTCCCCAGATCTCATGGATAAAACTTTGTGTGGATTCAAGTATGAAAATCAAGTCAAAAAAAAAAAAATCAGATTCATAAAACCTGGAGTATGCACAATTCTAAACAAATTAAAGTGTATAAATCACAATCACCTTGTAAATATGCGTATGTGAACGCACCTCCAACTTCTCCCTGAAACAATCATATATGGAACATGCTAATCAATTTTATACATATGCAATCACAATATGGAAGAACTTCATTGGCTGGTAGAGCAGCTCCTTTCTGACACACTGAGACCTGGCCACCTGCATTCAAGACTAACTGCTTGTGTTCTGTAACTGAGAGAGTAAGATCATACGTTGCATTATAGCACCTCTCCTCTGTGATCTGGGTGTCTAGGAAGGGCACCATTGCCTGAGCGGGTAGCCACTATCACTTGGCACATGTCACAACATGATTGCTGTTACAATGAATAATACAGGCCATGTGAAAAACTGAGGGTTCAGCAAGTTACCTTACCCACAAGCCAGATGCCATGTACAGTGTATCACATTTGCCAAAGCTACTTTGCTTGAAAATAAGTGAATCACGAGCTGACCCTGAGACTGAGACTCAATGATCACCAGTCACATCTTGGATGACTTGTGCATTAATAGGCTTGAACTGCTTACAGTTAACAAAAGCAGCTGGATACCTTGGGGACCACCAGGAGTCGCTGTGGGGGGACTTGTGGGATCTGTTGTGCCTTATGACCCGGGAGTACGTCACAGTCACGTGACGGGAAGGAATGGCGTGCTCCCGGGGTGAAGTAAAAGACTGATTGCCCTGACCCGGAAGGAATAAGGAACTGTGGACTGCTGGGACAGGAACACCTCCGGGTCAGGGGCTATAAAAGGACGGTGCCTCAGTCCAGACGCTGAGCTGTGCTGGGTGGGAGAGGAGCAAAGTGTCTGGGCGAGGAGGAGAGGTTATTGTGTTTATTATTAGTGGATAGTGATTTATGAGTAGTGTGGAAGGTGCTTGGTGCACTGTGGAAAATAATAAAAAGGTCGTGGACTTTTACCTGGTGTTTGGAGTCATACCTGAGGGTTCAAGGGTGCACTGCTGCCCCCTACTGCCACAATAGATAGATAGATAGATAATGCAAGCTTTTGAGGCAACTCAGGCCCCTTCTTCAGACAAGATATTGTAATCTTTTTAGTTAGCCAATAAAAGGGGTCATTTTGCTTGATTTCTCAGTAAGTTCACACAGACTAAAGTCTCTGCACTTTTTACACACCGCCTGTTACTTCACCAATTGGATGGTTTAGTGAGGTCTTCCGATCGGCCCCACTATGGTTGCCTGAGGCCTCTTGCGAAGTGCCTAAAAGACAGTTAACTTGACTATAGAGGCAGTAAAGGTTATGACAAAGTTTCCATACTTGAACCTGCAGAAGGGTCATACCGGTCCTCGAGGAGTGAGAGCAGAAGTGCCGGCCTGCCATCAAACCAGAACCATCCATTATCCATCCATCCATGATAACAAACTTGACATATCATTTGATGGCTTTCATCCTGTCAAGTCAGGCCCCTCTTATATTTTGCTGATTTTTGATTTTGTAGAATATCATCCAAATGATTTCTGGCCTGGATTAGCAATTCTGAGTGCTTTATGTTTTCCACTTCCGTTTCTCTCCAAATATTCAGTGAAAACAGCTACTTAATGTCGAACAGGCACACGTATACATGGGGCCAAATTAAATGGTGAACCGCTTGTTCTTTTGACACTTTCATCTCAAACAGAAGCAATTCAAAATGGAGAATGCAGCTGTTTAAGACTAAAGGAAGCAAATAAGAGTTGAGGATCTTAACAAATGAGTTAACTGAAATAAGCCGAAAAAGGTTGCTTAAGTAAAAATCCTTCCATCCATCCATTATCCAACCCGCTATATCCTAACTACAGGGTCACGGGGGTCTGCTGGAGCCAATCCCAGCCAACACAGGGCTCAAGGCAGGAAACAAACCCCGGGCAGGGCGCCAGCCCACCGCAGCACACCAGAAAATAACCCCATTTTTCCCTTAGGATCAATTCTTCAGTATCCAGAGTCAACATATAAGCGGGTTTCTTTAGGAATGTAATCCCCGCAGATAACAAGAATTGATTGTTGTTTGTTTTGGGTCACAGTAACTGAAAATGTTTAAAACTCTTTTCATCCAAAACTGAGGGTGGTGTGGGTGTTCTGCTACTCTGGTGAATATTTAAAGAGGCTGATCGGGAGAAAAATGAGGTGAGAACGTAGCGAAAAGTCAAAATCCGGGAGATTCTTTATACAGGTGATAAAGCCAAAACATGAAGCAAACGTCAGGGCCGAAAATGCAGCAAACATACCGTAGTTGTAACCAGAAGCACAAAAAATGATTTTGTATTTTAGCACAAGGGCACATAAGCTTTATCTGTGAACTCGGATAGCAAAGTGCTGCATCACATGACCTTTAAAACTGGCACAAATTACTTTTAAGGTCCTCGGTAACCTCACCCACCAATAACAATGATGTCTCTTGCAACAGGAAGACAAAATGGTAACACTGGTGATATACAACATGGTGGAAACAGTTCGTTAAAAAAAATGAGTAAATCTAAACTCAACACAGTAGCTTAAATCTGCTAAGAAAAATGTATTCCTTGACGTAAACACCTTACAAAACGAGTTTCGTTTGATAAAAATTCACCCGACTAAATCAGCAAAAAATGGTCAGAAGAAGTATCCCATAACATTGGGACAGTTACGTTGAAGAGACAACTGGCCCTTTTTACCTTGTTGTGGCACTAAGCCTGGAAACATCTTGTTATTTATTGAGCCCACATATTTGTCCATCTATCCATGCATCCGCTATGACTCCAGCCGAGGTTAAGCCAGGAGACTTGTAGTGTACATACCCTGGGGTTAATTTGGATTAAAAGGACAGAATGTTTTTGACTGTGGGTATATTTATCCATTAAAACAGTGTGATCATGCAAAATGCACACAGACAGCTCCGCAACCTGGGACTAACCTAAATTTCATCCATATCAATATGATGTCTACCATTAATATAAATGATTACATTTATGAATTCTTTAATGTGAATTCATTTGTAATATTTAATGAAATACTTACTCCTTAAAAAATGACTAACTGTTGTGTCTCCGTCTACGATTACTTATCAGAATGGACTTTATAACAGGTGAATGGAAACAGTCGATTGTTGAGCAGTGCTTGGATTTATTAGGATCTTTTAACCTCTGCCTGCATTCTAAAAGCAAGTACAAAGGAAGTTGCAAGTTACTCTGGGAATTTGTAAATAATTTAATAATAATGGAGCATTTAAAATTCAGATACTATTGGCATGGCAGAGCACATTATGCAGATATGTCAATTAAACCATAGAACACAGATATGTAAATTCAATTTGTCATATTATAGATGACTTAAATGAATCCAGATATGATGACAGGCATTACAGAAATTGGTTTAATCAATAGTGATGCTGAAAAATGTCAAGTGACAGCACCATTAATAAAGGACTGCAATCCGTTTAACGTTATCATTAAGTACATTTTACCAGTGAACTGGATAAAGCATTTCCTATTTGTTTATGAGTCAAATGATCTGTTTACAATTCTTAGTGCAAACTAGTTATTGATTGCCAATATACACTGTGTAGGCCATCGATCTTGCAATAACTCACTAGGAAGTTCAAGTTGTTGCTTCTTTTAACTTATACACCATGTAAAAGAGGTTTTTCATCCTACTCTCTCCATATTATAGTCTTAGAAAGTGTAGTAGGTGTATGTACATATATACAGTACTGTGTTCATGTGTTCTTTCATGCATAGACATTGATGCACCAGAGCAGTTTAACTTCAAAAATAAGACAGCAGAGGGCTCTAAATAATGAAAATTTTAATAAAAAATAAAAAATGTTAAAATAAAAAAAATGCATTTTGGATCGTCCAAAAAAGGCATTTCCATCCTATCACCAGTTAATTTTAGAAGAATATCTCATTTCTTTTTTAAAGTGTTTATTTGCTTTTAAGGAATTCTACAAAAAAGTTTACATATTACAGACGCAATTAATGTTCCTGAAATTAGAGTGACATCAAGCTCTAACTTTAACGTAAGTAGTTCCAATTTACCTACATGGTCGATCTTATTTTTCTCAGGTTTTTTTAGTTCTGCAAACAACATGAAAAATTTGTTTTTACAGGATAGTTATTTGGAGAGGAATAACCCAATATTAGGATGCTGTTCATTGACTGTATCTCTGCCTTTAACACTATTGTGCCCTGGGCTAAGAGACTTTGGTCTGAGCAGCTCCATCTGTGACTGGTTGTTTGACTCCCTGACAAAGAGGCCCCAGTCAGTGATGACTGGCAATAGGAACTCCTTCATGCTGTTCACCAACATTGACGTTCCAGAAGGCTGCTGCCTCAGCCCACTTCTACACAGTCCGTTCACCTATGACTATATCATACTATACTTATCAGAGGCTGCCTACATCAGGGAGGTAAAAGACCTAACTAAATGGTGCCGTAACAATAACCTTTCCCTGAATGTTGAAAAACAAAAGTCACTGTTGACTTCAGAAAGAACAAAAGCAGTCACACTTCATACCAATGGGCCTCTCGTCCAGATTCTTGGGTGTCCAAATCACTGACTATCTTTTGTGGGCTGTCAACACCACCTGCATACTCAAAAAAGGCTGACGAGGTTAAAGAACAGTAGGGTGGGAACCAAAATACTGGTGAACTTCTACTACTATATTATTATATTATTATAAGTATCCTGACCAGATGCATCATGGTGTGGTTTGATAAACTAACTCATCAGGATCGCAAGCTTTTCCTAAGACTGCTTCTAAAATCCTTGGGGCTGACCTTCCACAGCTTCACACTAGATATCTAAGGAGGGCTGGATTCATCATCTCTGATGCCAGCCATCCAGCTTATCCCATAATTTCAATTCTGTCTTCTAGTAAATTCTCTCACCACACACTTTAGGGACAGCTTCACTCCCCAGGCCACTAAGGTCACCTGAACTAAGCTGCCAAGTACTGTCTGTACCTGCTTGTTGGTTTATATGTAATTCTGTTATACGTTATGCTAGCTGTCCCCTGCGGCTCCACCCACGTAGTAGTGAAACAGGACAAACTTTAAAAATCAATTAAAAAAATTTAATTCTGGTCAAGCGGAAGGAAGGTCCGCTCCAACGTCAAACGTTTGCACTGTATTTGATCGTGTTCAGTTCTAATGGGAGAGCATCCCCCATGTGGGGAGAAAAGCAAGTGGTCTTGATATCTCTGGCAATCAGCAGCTACCCTCTAAAACACACGTAGCTGTGATCTCTCTCTCAAAAATGTCAACAATATGTAGATGATAATGTCTGTTGAACAAACAGTTATCACTAGCTAAGTAAAGGCAAGGTACGCTGCAACAAGTGGCAAGAGGTAGACCGTCTTGGCCCACAGACTCTCTCTCGGATTCGTGCAAATAAATTTGTACCGCAAGTGAACTATGATACTTAGTGCGATGAGAGAAGTCACAAAATTAACCAAAATGTTTAAGCAAGTTATAGAAGAAAACTCGATCTAAATCCGTTAAGTAGTTGTCTCTTGAAAAGCGGACAGACAGACAAACAGATGTTGGCACTGCTCTTCACCTTCTTGATATCCTCCCTACAGCAAATTATGGTGGGGCTATAGGGGAGTTTCTCAACTCAGGGACAGGGAGAGGTCCTTAAAGAAAACCTGCTTCAGAGTGCATGCAACTTCAGACTACAGCTATGGGTCAACTGTCATGACAATTTCCTGAAGCATACAACCAAGACAACACTGGATTGGCTTCAGGACATGTCTCTGAATGTCCTTGAGTGGCCGAGCCAAAGTCCAAATAGGACATCTGTGGAGAGAAGTGAAGATGGACGTTTGCAGGTGCCTCCCATCCAATCGAAGGAAGCTTGAGAGGACCTTTGGGATAAACTGCTCAAATCCAGGGGCCTCATGTATAACGCCGTGCGTAGAACTCGCACTATAACATGGCGTAAGCACAAAAGCGAAATGTGCTTACGCACAGAAAAATCCAGATGCAGGAATCTGTGCGTACTCCAACTTCCACGTTCTTCCGCTACATAAATCCCGATCAGCGTGAAAACTAACGCTCGTGCACGCGCATTATGTAACGCCCCAAATCCTCCCAGAATTACGCCTCTTTGAATATGCAAATCAATATAAATCGCCCTTAAGCGCAGCCTTCTGTGAAAAGACAATGGGAAAAGCACGGGGAAAATATAAGAATTTCAGCGAATACCAAGTGGAGGCAAATGAAAAACATACTATTTGTTCAAATAAACCGTGGTATAATCAACAAAAGGAAGTTGATCAAGTGACATAGCGTGTTGGAGAAACATGAAAGCTCACATCCACAAAATCGCACAGTGCCGGAAATAAAAAGAAGTCACATATCAAAGTCGCCGTGGAAAGCCGAGTTGTAAGCCCACTGTCTGAGTGTCATATGAAAGCTTATTAGGGTACAGAGAAAAAAGCCACAGGTGGGGAAAAAGCACGAAATGTCCACTTCAATCTCGACATTTCCACTTTAATCACGTAGTTTATTTTGTCATTAAAGTAGAACATCATAAAATTCATCTTAAAATTGTTTAATTAACCAGTTTCTAAAATCACATTGTAATTAAAGTAGCACGTTAAATGCTTTGTTTTGTATTTGATCTTCTATGTGCTCTATGTGTGTGAATCACTACTTGCTTCTTAAACCGGCTCTCTTCCTCCAACTGGACACAGAGTCCATTACATTAGTGATATTACAGCTCTCTGAATAACTGAAACACTGAGATGTATACATGATGTCATTTTCATTAAGATAGGAGTTAAAGCACGTTATTAAACATGTTTCACTTCGATGAAATAATTTATTGCAGCAGTACTCAGGGCGGCTCTAAGCTTGTGGTGGCACTGGGCAGAGGAAGAATCGGTGGCTGGCTCCTTCGCCCGCCAATGTCAGTAAAGTATCTTATGCACGGTGGATGGCCACGTATGTTGCAGACACTAGCCGCCTCGTGCTCATGACACAAGCATTTAACTTTTGCCGAAATTTGTCGCTGCGTTTTTAGCTGTGTTGTTATTTTATCTTTCTGTTTTATATTCAATATATATTGGCGTAGCCGTCACTGCAGTCAGTGCTTTTCTTTCCCCAAGTAACCGATCGCCACACAATCAGCTCTGTAATAGACGTTAAGCCATCTGTAAGCTTAGCGCCGATTCTTCAAAACGTTTAAAGAACATTGAAATATCTTCGTAGTACATGTTTAATTATTCTATCCTTAAAGACACTCCCAGTGAAGAATATAGATTATTTAAATGAAGTTAAAGTTTTATCTGTATAATTTAACAAACATATTTTGCTGCATTTCACCTTTAAGATGATATCGTCATCATATGTAAATACACGCTTTATAAAGTGGCTCAGGTTGTGTAATATTATAACTGTAGTGCAAGTTTACAGTGGGGTGATTATACTTATAAGTACAAAAAGTTCTACAAGGAGCAATTGATTGAGTGCGTTTAAAGTTCTTGGGATGAAACTGTTTCTGAACCGCGAGGTCCGTACAGGAAAGGCTTTAAAATGTTTTGCCGTGGCAGAGACAGCATGTGCTTAAAGCTGTATACCGATAATTCTCTTTCCGATCAGCTGCTGCTGTGATTCACACTCAGATACAGTGATATAAATACTCTGAGTGGTGCAGTGAGAGTAATATGGAAAAAGATGATCCGCTGTGGCAACTCCTAACGGGAGGAGCTGAAAGAAGAAGAAGAAGAAGAAGAAGAAGAAGTGAGAGTAACAACGCTAAAGCAGTTATGGCATTTGGAATACTATGGCTGTTCCCTGGACCATTATATTGTTACGAGTTAATTACAATCAGATGCATTACACTAATAAACAATATGCGGTTAGTTTCTGTGTATTTATAAAGCCGCGTCATAAAAATAATGAGTAATCACACAAGAACAGTACCATTGCTTTGATGCTGGGTGCCGCCAGTTTGCAAAACCGTGGAAAAGTGCGTGGCTTTACGCCAAGTGTAGGTTTTATACATCGCGATTTGAACGTGGAAAAGTTCTTACGCAACATTTCTGTGCGTACGCACCGTTTATACATGAGGCCCCAGGTGTGTAAAGCTTGTAGGCTGGAGGCTGGAAGTGCTGCCAGAGGGGCTTCTAGAAAGTACCGCATTAAGGGTTTGAATACACTTATGAGATTTCAGTTCTTGATTTTTAATAAGTTTGCAAACCTTTCTGAAAACGTGTTTTCACTTGGGTATTATGGGTTTTTGATTGTAGACTGATGGCGGAAAATGCAAACATATCCATTTAAAATTAAATTACTTCAATTCTGTGCATTCAAAGGATTGTAACTTTTATTGTTTTTAGTATAAAGATACAATATTATGATTTATTTGTTAATATATAAGAATTTGTATTCCAATTATATTTTTTCATAAAATAATTGTTTGACATGTTTAAAGAGGTGGGAGTGGGCCGAAGCACACAGCGACACCCCTCCCTGGTAAATATTCCAGTCATAATGGCTTTCAGCAATTTTGCAACACTTCAATTCTCACCAGTTTCATGGCTCTTACCAAATTTGCTACAGATTGTTACAGTGACACCCACATGCTGCAAACAAAGCTGAAGCGACCCACATTTGTGAAGTACATTCACAATCTCGAAAGTCTTTGTCTCAAGATAATTGCACATTATTTTTCAGTGTAGCACAGATATCATGCTTTTGTTCTCTGTATGGTTCTTATCTTTGCAGTTGGTTGGGAGGTGAATTGCAGGCAGGTTAAGGGAACTTGCATGTCCTGAATGAAGTAGTGTAGGTAATTTACAGCCTGCCATTACACAGAGCTGCTGAAGGTAGGATGGCCCGGCGTGTCCAGCTTAGAGTGTTGCCACCATCTCATAAGAGAAACGAAAGCATCTGCCATTGCTTGCTTCATCCGTTATCCTTGTTGGATCATTTGGTGTTTTCCTCAGGCTCTGTAACATACTAGTAGTGTAAGCCTGGTTCTAAAAATGCCTTTAACAGAAAAAGAATAATAATTTAAAATGATTGCCTCCTGTTGAATAATTTCAGTTATATCACTGGGTGTTATAACAGATTTCTAAGAATGGCTGCCAACAATGTTCAGCCCCTTAGAGGTAATAATAACAGGATGTGTCAAAATCTGCAAGCTCAACAAATTAATGCCATGAAGCAGATACGCTAGCCAGTGATGGTGGCAGTGACCATAAACAGAGCCATTCATACCCATCCACTCACTTCATCCAGTTTAGTGTCATGGGAGCTGTAACCTATCCTGGCAACATTGGGCGAATGGGTCACCAGTCCCTCACATTCCACTGCAGAGAAAAAGGTGTGTTGGGAAGTCAGCTGAAGAAATCTGTATCATTTAAATTGAAAGGGTTCAAAAACAAAGTATAGGAACTCAATGGTGCAAAAGTCACAATACTGGTGAAGTTTCTACAACCTAGCAAAAGGAAGAGTGTCTAAGGTTCAGACTGTTCTCTTGGATCACATGAACCTCTGCTTCTGGGTGGAGGGTCCTTTATATGAGATGGTGTCCAGTTGAAGTGGGGTACGGAGCAGGAAGCAGAGTTTCTGGACTGTGGACCAATAGAAAGACCAAGTTAATGATGTTGCCTTCTCCAGGTTCGGGGTGAAATCACTTACGTTCTCAGAATCCCTACACACTTGTTCCTGACAGCCCCCTTAGCCACACTCACTCATACTGGGCCATCAACCTAACATGTACAATTAAAACTGAAGAACATTCAGATGGCACTCAGATACCTCCTGGGCCAGAATTCAAAGACATTCTAGAATGACCTCCATCTCAAGGCGTATTGTAAATAAATAAACAAATTGACAGTTCAAAGGATTCAACTAATTCATAAATCAGTCTGCACTAGATGTTTAATATTAGTTGACATTTGTGCCGCCTCACCCCTCTCACTTTGGAAAAAAAACTTAAATTACCGCAAGAGCTTCACACACTCCTGTTGTGAATGGTCCGAGATTAAATAAGGTCCATTTCATGAGGACATGCATCTCATTGCTGGGTGCTAAACACTACCACACACATACTTACCCACTCTGGGGCAATTTTATGCTTGCCAGTCAACTCAATCGGCGTTTTCCCAGAACCAACGCATGCACACAGTCTCATATTAAATCTGCTTTGCTATATTTTTTTTTAAATCATTTTTCCACACAATTTCAACCACCAAACCAAAGCTCTTATGTAATTTGTGCAACATGCAAGTTTGGAAAAGCTTTTCTGAATTTAATATAATCTTAATTTTTTAATGGTCTATTTAATTGTGATTCACAATGTTTACATTTATTGAACATTTATAATTTACAAAGCAGAACAGTTCTAATTCAATTATGCACGCCTGGTGGCACCAAGCAGGACCAGTGGTTTTAAATACTGGAGGCAAACTTCTAATGAGTCATAAATAGAGCAAATGGGATCTGACCCAAAAGCACAACATCTTATAAAATCTTAATTAAAAACAAAGACGAACAGCAGGAGATTCCAAGCTTTCACTGAAAGCTACCCTAAGCCTCCTGTACTCTGGTGCTGGACCACTAAGCTTAATCTCTAATCCTATATCCTAGCAAGCTGTCTGTTGCATTTGCTCTACGTAGCTGCAAACTCTCCTGGTGGCTGTTCCTTTTTTTAAGGAAGTGGCAAGTTCTGCACACTGCCTAATTATGCCTCATAACCCATTTGTATTAAATCAGCGTCCCTGATGACATGAGCTCCATTCTGCCGAACCAGTTAAGCACCATTGTCTTAGCAAACCAAAAGAAACCAGAAAAAAATCCAAAACATTTTACTCTGAAACGTTCACTGGGATGAGATGAAAACTGTTACAGCTTTAAAATAACCATTGTTTGAGGGCCCATTTTCATTATTCCTTCTACAGATTTTGGCTCAGATATTGATAGCATAACTGGACACAGCTGAGAGTCCATATTCTTTTGTCCCACCACACCTGAACTGTAATAGCCATATGTTCAGAGAACTAGATTTCAATGTTCAGAAGATGAAAGTATGATCTGTTGGTAGCCATTTAGCTTCAGGGTGGCTGGGAAAGGTCTCACCTGGAGTGTGATCCCACAGCAGCACAAAGGCAGCACTTTCCCACCCTGTAAAACCTCTCTAGGCTAAAAGGCTGACCTCGCTGCCTGGGAATCCTGTAACCTCCTGCCTTCAGCAGCTCCGAATGCTTACATGAACGCGCTGTCTGAAGCCTGAGCAGGGGCTTATTACAGGATCTGAGGGGTGTGACATCTGTTATCTTCTTTTTATTATCTCTTGCTCTCTTTTTGTGTGTCCTAAGTACCTCAAGAAAGGACACAATGTGGGACACAATATTATTTGTTCAGCATATTCCCCATTTTGCACCAGGTTGCACCAATTTAATGGAATACTCCACCTAAAATACATAATTATATGTAATTTACCCCAAGTAATTTGTAGTGATGGCTCAGAAAAAATTTTAATCTGACGTTCTCATGGAAAACTGAGAGAAATAATTACAGTGCATCCGGAAACTATTCACAGCGCATCCACATTTTGTTATGTTACAGCCTTATTCCAAAATGGATTAAATGCATTGTTTTCCTCAGAATTCTACACACAACACCCCATAATGACAACGTGAAAAAAGTTTACTTGCAAATTTATTAAAAATAAAAAAACTGAGATAGCACATGTCCATAAGTATTCACAGCCTTTGCCATGAAGCTCCAAATTGAGCTCAGGTGCATCCTGTTTCCCCTGATCATCCTTGAGATGTTTAATTGGAGTCCACCTGTGGTAAATTCAGTCGATTGCACATGATTTAGAAAGGCACACACCTGTCCATAGAAGGTCCCACAGTTGACAGTTCATGTCAGAGCACAAACCAAGCATGAAGTCAAAGGAATTGTCTGTAGACCTCCGAGACAGGATTGTCTCCAGGCACAAATCTGGGGAAGGTTACAGAAAAATTTCTGCTGCTTTGAAGGTCTCAATGAGCACAGTGGCCTCCATCATCCGTAAGTGGAAGAAGTTCGAAACCACCAGGACTCTTCCTAGAGCTAAACTGAGCGATCGGGTGAGAAGGGCCTTAGTCAGGGAGGTGAACAAGAACCCGATGGTCACTCTGTCAGAGCTCCAGAGGTCCTCTGTGGAGAGAGGAGAACCTTCCAGAAGGACAACCATCTCTGTAGCAATCCACCAATCAGGCCTGTATGGTAGAGTGGCCAGACGGAAGCCACTCCTTAGTAAAAGGCACATGGCAGCCCGCCTGGAGTTTGCCAAAAGGCACCTGAAGGACTCTCAGAACATGAGAAACAAAGTTCTCTGGTCTGATGAGACAAAGATTGAACTCTTTGGTGTGAATGCCAGGCATCACGTTTGGAGGAAACCAGGCACCGCACAACACCAGGCCAATACCATCCCTACAGTGAAGCATGGTGGTGGCAGCATCGTGCTGTGGGGATGGAACTGGGAGACTAGTCAGGATAAAGGGAGCAATGACTGCAGCAATGTACAGAGACATCCTGGATGAAAACCTGCTCCAGAGCGCTCTTGACCTCAGACTGGGGCGACGGTTCATCTTTCAGCAGGACAACGACCCTAAGCACACAGCCAAGATATCAAAGGAGTGGCTTCAGGACAACTCTGTGAATGTCCTTGAGTGGCCCAGCCAGAGCCCAGACTTAAATCTGATTGAACATCTCTGGAGAGATCTTAAAATGGCTGTGCACCGAAATTTCCTATCCAACCTGATGGAGCTTGAGAGGTGCTGCAAAGAGGAATGGGCGAAACTGGCCAAGGATAGGTGTGCCAAGCTTGTGGCATCATATTCAAAAAGACTTGGGGCTGTAATTGCTGCCAAAGGTGCATCGACAAAGTATTGAGCAAAGGCTGTGAATACTTATGGACATGTGCTATCTCAGTTTTTTTATTTTTAATAAATTTGCAAAAACCTCAAGTAAACTTTTTTCACATTGTCATTATGGGGTGTTGTGTGTAGAATTCTGAGGAAAAAAATGAATTTAATCCATTTTGGAATAAGGCTGTAACATAACAAAATGTGGAAAAAGTGATGTGATGTGAATACTTTCCGGATGCACTTTATATAATATAAAACAAACCAATAGTGACCAGTGCTGTACAACGTCAAGTGATGTAAAAAATGTACATGGAAAAATGAAAACTAAACCTCACGCTACCCATGTTGCATAATCCACATGTCAATTATCCAGTTGTATGCACAAAACATGCAAGACACGTGCTTTTTTCCTAAAATATTGTTAAATTAGTAATGTTAGACACTGCTGGCCCTCAAAGAAGAAACTCTCACAAAAAACAGCACCCCAGGTCACTCCACCCAAGTTGCTGCAATTACCTTCACAGGCAGCTGATGTAGTCATGGCTGTATTATTTGGCAACTACAGTATGTCATGTGGCCACACTAAGTGCCCAAAGCGCAGTAATGTGGTGGAAGAAGCCCACACTTCCAATTCTTTGGCAATATATGACTTTCCATTGCAGTCAGAGTGAATGATAATGTGTTATACTGTGAGCAGAGGTTACCACAGCAATGCAACATGCCTGTGTAGCTTTGCTTTGCTGTTTTAGCCACAGAACGCGACACAAGATCCGCAACCCAGCGTTTCATAAGGACGATGTAGCCTGCTCCTCCAAGGATCAAGGTTCAAGGTCCACTTGTTCGTGAGTTTTTGCATGACTGACAGACAACAACTTTGCATTCTATAGATAGATAGATAGATAGATACTTCCAGAATAAACAATAAACTCAAGGGACTCAAGGGATTGGCTTTCTGAATTAAAGACCCATCTCTTTCCTTATTCGTTGGTCAAGAACCATGTCATTACTTCAAAAAGCCAATCCCATGAGGCTTTAGTTTCCTGTTTATGATGCTACCAGATTATTCTAAAAGTAACTATTTAACATAATTTTAGCAAGAAAAGCAGATGTTTGCAGCACATTTTGAGCATATGACTAAACTGGAAAGCTGATATGTCCATTATACGATTATATTATATTTCTGTCTCGTACAATATGAGGAGCGTGAGACTGTTTGCTGTTGTATAGCATTTTTTTATAGGGCCTAGAGTGACAGTATGGAGGAACCCCAATGCAATATGAAAAGGAGAGCAATGCAACCTTGGCAGTACCATGCCATATTCCAGCATAATGTTCTAACGTGCATGTCCCAGAAGGTGACAGGAAGAGATGGTAGGTTCCAAGATAGACAGCAGCATGTGGGTGTGGCCTGTTGGGGGTGCTATTGAGGTGGTCTGAGACCCAAAAATGCTAGGTTAGTAAAGAAGTGTATTCATAATAGAGAAGGAAGGTCCAAATCAAGAAGAGACCATCAGTGTAAAGAATAACATCACCTTGGTTTATAATTAGACTTTCACACCATCTCCTCTTCACCTTTAGGGGTACTTTCTCTTTTTAATGAGTAAGTACAATTTTATGTTGCTCTAACAACTCCAAACTCCCCAAAGGCATGTCCTGAGGTACTTTTAAGCCAGGATATGTGAGTACTTGCAGGAACACCTCCATTCCTCATTGAAGCACTAATGGTTATGGTGTGACCCTACAAAAGATCTTCTGCCAAATTCCAAGAGCTCTCCTCAGTGGATTAAGTGTTTGCTAGGATGGCCAGTATGCTAACATTCTTGGGAAAGAATATATTTATTGTGGCTGTGTTTCAAGCTGCTTTTAAGATGGAGTGCTGCCATCTACCATCTGGGCCGAGCAAACACCTATTAGATTGATTCATCCGAGAACCATCCATTTTAAGTAAATTCTTTCCCAAGAAAGTTAGCATACTGGACTTATATACCAGTAAGGATATAAACTACCCCAGAATTGCCAATCTTTACCATAACTTCCTTTGCACGGTGAAAGATGGGCCAAGCTGCTCAGTCAAAGGTGAGGAGGTCCCACAGACTTCTTTAGTTTGTTATACACTTTGTAGAACTGTTCACTCAGATGGTAACGTTTCACAAATCATTTACAAATTGTTCTTTTGCGATGCCATATTTATTAAATGATTCCTACACTACTTTGGAATGTCATCCCCACATGGGGTGGTTGCTGGTGGCTCCGACTCTCACTGACCCTGTCATTGAGAAAGAGAGTTAGAAAAACGAAACAGATGGACTTAAAGGTTTCCAGCCGGTGCCCATTTTCAAAGCGCACACCTTATGTATTTCACTCGAAAGTATACCGTGCTTGGCTTTCAAATAATGGAGGGGGAAAAATAAAAACAATAATGATCATATCCAACAGTTTACTAGATAGGAGCTTAAAGAGATTTAATGCTTTTGTGATGATTTCAATGCTATTTGACCCATTAGCAGTTGACCCTCATGCTGAACATTCTTTTAAGAATGCCTGCAGGCACAAGCCTTTTATATGAGGAGTATTCACATTCACTGTCTTGAATAAATGACTGAATATAATTAAACAAATTCATTTATGTTGCCTCCTAATATTTTTCAAATCTTTGTGTGCTTTCATTTTAATTGGTATATCAAATACAATGTGCATCTTAGATGCATTTTCCTTTCCACAAAGTAGAGGTCATTAATTTAATTACTGTTTGGTTCTCTCATAAACTGGCCAGTGCCTTGACTTTTCCTGTCATAAAAATATTTACATACATAATTTAACGTGGTTTCTGTGTTAACTTGAATGTACTGCCAGCTGCACAGCTACTGTAGTGACTTACAGATTCTTTCATTTTTACTTCTGTCGTGAGGTTATTTATTTATTTTATTTTTTGCAATTTCATTAGCTTGCGCTACATCACTTGGATGCCCTGTAGTTTCTTTATTTTAAAATGACAGTTCAGTAGCAAATCTTTGGTCGAAAAGAAAAGATCTTTTATTCATAAATCTGAATTTTCTGTGTTGGCCTGTTGATGTGTCCCTCTTTTGTTTGTTACATCCATTTGGGTTGGTTTGTAGTAAATAGTATAGAATTTAAGTGTGATTTTCAGTGTTTTTTCAGATATTTATACATTATATCTCTTTACATGTTTTATTAAAACCTGTGCGCCTCTATAGACTAATAATAATATAGGGTTGTCCAGATCTAATTATGCAATTTTCATTACGCTATTACGTTTATTACATAGAAAATCACCCGAAATATCCCGGACCATCGAGAAGTGTGCGATCTGACGATATGAAGAATCGTCTTCACGCCGAACTGGAATCATCCCCACATAAATCAAAATCATCCAGACGATCTGGACCTGCATAATTAGATCTGGACCACCCTGTACTCTATAGAGTAATGAAGCAAGGGATGGCACACTATAGCTATGGACTGCAGTTGCTGGACATCCATTTCATTTTCAACGTTTTTCTCCTTCTTATTACAAGAAAATGAAAAGATTTTGCAAAATCACAGATGTGTATTTTTGTAAAACTTTCTTACATAGTCCATGTTATTTTATATGAGAGGTTTTCATTCAAATATTAATTTGTTTAAAACTGCTCATGGAATTACACTGAAATAAACTTTAGGTGTGGACCCTGTGATATCAGCGAAAATGTATAAAGGAGAATAGGATAATCGCATGGTATGGTGTTCATGGGGGGGAAAATGTTTAGATCGCAAAAACAGCTTCAACAGGCAATTCTGACAAATGTCATTCATGTTCCCACAATTTCCTGGCCTGTATTATGTACCGTCTTTGAAATCTTATTGTGAGGTTTGTTCTTCCATTATCCATTATCGAACACAATCCAGTTCAGGGCTGGTGCCGGCTTCGCTGTTGATGCGAACAGGGTACTGTAGGTCCTGTCTTCCTCACAAATCATTTTAACGGTGACACTTTAACTCCTCATCAGGTCTTCTTAAGTTCAATGAAACTGTGTACATTTTTTATAGCTTTGCAGACAATGTTCTATTTTATATAAAATGAATCACATTATATGTTCAGCTAATGTGTTTGTTCGCTATAAAATATGGCAGTATTCTGTGTCAGGCAAGATAGTCTACTCTTATTTGGTCTCCCGTTCCTGTCTTGACCAGAAGAAAATATGATGATTTCCTATCAGGTTACATAGGGCTGCGGATCTTCCTTAGTGTTTGTTACCAGTAAAAAGCCTATCAATTCCCCAAAGTGCTATCTCTGCCATGCCACAGCATAAAACGGCATACGCATCGAGTCAAGAAGGCTATGGCACAGAGAGCCATTGGGGTTACGCCACAATCATCGCCTGCTGCCTTTGCTTGCTGCTATGATGATCTCAACCTAGAAGAACCCATTTGGTCCTGTTAGGTGTTGATAACTTTTGTTCTTTTTTATGACTTAAATATATTTTGATTACATCTCTTTTTACTTGTATAGGTTTTTTTTTTTTTTACTTCATTTGGAATTATTGCTTCCTTTTTATTTTTTGATCTGGCCATTTTCAAAGTTTGGTAGCATTTCATTTTGTCAATATTTGTAACGCAATTGCCATTTTGTTCACCTTTGCTGCGACATTGCACGCTTTTGACTTTGGGTTTTTTTTTTTTTTACTTTGATTTCTGGTTAATGACACCCAAGTACTTTTTGACTCTTGGCCCTATAGAGTGTTGTTTTTATATTGTTTTGTAACATTATAACAGATCATTTCAGTCTTCCAGTAAGTGCATCACTTCCAGTCTCCAGAGTTTTCCAAAATGGTGACACCAGCAAGGGATGGACGCATGTCTGTGTAAATAAAGTTAGAGCTTTTCTTTTCTGTTTTTTGACATTAAATAATGTAATCCAAGATGGAACACTTTTACATGTCTGTGTTTGATCTTTTCCTATAATTAGTAGTATTTGCCCCATAAGTTCTCTTTTTAAGAGCATAAGTAAGTTATGAGTATGTATTGTACTCTTATTTGTTTATCAATTATTGTGTTATTTATTTGTCTTATTTGTTTTCTTCTTTTTAAAGCTATTTTAATAATCATAACCTTTTGCCCACCTCTCTCTCTGCCTCTCTCTCTCTCTCTATATATATATATATGAATCCAGAACTCCCACCCCACCTAGCACTCACTCCCTTATCACCACAAGGTGTCTGAAGGTGCAGCACGCATCCTGGCCAAGTCAGGCGTCAGAATAGCACACAAACACACAAACAATCTGCGCACGGTCCTCTTTAATGCTAAAAACAAGAAATCAACAGCAGAAACACGAAACGCGGTTTATAGCACTCCATGCAGTTCTTGCTCAGCGGCATACATAGGACAAACAACAAAAAGAATCGCAACAAGTATACGTGAACATCTCAACGCCATCAGAAGAAAGGACTCACGATCACTGATCTATACGCATACTAAATCAACAGGACATACATTTAACTAGGACAATATACAAGTAAGACTTAAGGCCAGTACGAAAAGTGCCAGAGAGCTGGCCGAATCTTGGCTATCAAACGAGAACGCCATCAACAGACTTTTGGACATAAATCCAGAATATGCAAACTTAAGAAGAACATGTCCATAATAAATAAAACTTTACAACCAATCCCCCACCAGCCGATCACACTGACTTAGCCCCTCCATCCCACAAAATTTTTGCTATATATTGCCTTTGATTCTTGTAAGTCTAAGCATTATTCTCTGATGAAGACCCCTGGCAGGGGTTGAAGGCTCAGGAATAAAAACTACTTTATGATACGTGATTCATTTTCTCCCTTTGTGGATCTCCAGCTGCTAATATATATATTATACCAGGCAGCACCGGGACCAGAGTTAGGTAGGGTGTTTGTGGGGAGTGTGAATGGGTGTCTGGCGTACATCCTTGTAAGTCTTGGGTTGTATGTGTATGTGAGAGCATGAGGGAGGGAGGGAGTGTATGACTGTGTTTGTGTGTGACTGTATATGTCAGGTGGGGTTTTGGACTCCTCCCCTCTCCTGGGACATCTGGCAATACTACAACATCTTTGCCTACCCTCCCCCTGCCTTACGCATCTGTCTGGTTGCTCCCGGTGGCTGCCTGGTGGGATCTGGTTCCCTGGGCTCTGTTGGGTCCTCGGCGGGGTGGATCGCCCTTGGGTCCCGGGCTGCTGGGTTCCGGGCCCGGCCGTCTCGGGGGTGAGCGGCTGCGGGCGGGCCTGAGGGCTTGCCATTGATATCTCCCGGGACTCTGCCGGCTGCTGGTTGTGACCCCCGGGGTGATCCTCTGCGCCTCTCGAGTGGGGGTTGGGGCTTCTCTGGTGACGGCCTCCCTAGGGTCTCCGCGCTCTGGGGTGACCTCTGGATCTCTGGGCTTGGAACTCCCTCCATCTTCCGCACGTTTTTGGGGGCAGGTCTGTGGCCCTTCACACTCACTATTGGATGCTCCTATAGAGAAACCTTACACATACAAGCGTGCGTACACACACAGGTGCTCACATGGTGATTTCATAAGTATGACTTGGACATCTTCAGCACACGATCTAAGGTCGTGGTGGCCCTAAATGCCTTAGTAATAATTACTGTATGATTGTCAGCAAACATTTTTACTTTTATATATCTTCATGTAGCTGATGCAGCAATGTTTTTGTCTTGTGGTTTGTTTTTTTTTTTTTTTCCCCTCTCTTTCTGCAGGTCTAGAAGTGAACCCCTCCCCCTCCCCCTTTACCTCCATCTCTTCCATCTCTCTCTTCTTTTTCTTTCACTTTTGTCTCCGTGTCCGGTTCGAATCTTAAAAACATCTGAAAATATTTCTAATAAAGTTTTGGTATCAGGCGTGACGTCAGCAGAAGCTGTAACGCTCCACGTGAGAGAAAAACTGTAAGGCTAGTCGCCAGCATTCAGACATCAATTCTGATTGCTTCACAGCCGAACAGGACACGGGGGGGAAAAAAAAAAAGACATTTTTGTCTCATTTGTTTAACTGGTTTCTCTTTATCTACTTTTAGGACTTGAGTGAAAATCTGATGATGTTTTAGGTCATATTTATGCAGAAATCTAGAAAATTCTAAAGTGTTCACAAACTTTGAAGCACAACTGTACATTAAACGTGAGCTGCTAAGGAATACGAATACAAATGTGCAGTTATTCACTCACTTTACTGACAACAATGAGTTATGAAGCTTTTTAAGTTCATCATTGCGCACAGAAAGCCCAATTCTGCAGTTGCTTTCTCCTGTGTAAGATAACTGTGTGCCACACCAAACCAAATCTTAAAACACACAAGGCATGACAACACGTCTTTGTATCCTGTACAATTCGAGGTGGTGGTACGTCTGCCTCTCTGCAGAAAAATAATGACAGGCCTATATTGCAGTCATGAAGGGATAAGGCGGAGATCTGGGGAACTCCTGGACACTAAAGATTTCATTCATGGCCTGTGTTTTAGAAGAGAAGAAGACGGAGCTAAGCCACGGCAATTGGGATGTTCTTTTAGTGGGCTATATTAAGTGATAATGGCGTACACGAAGACGTCTAGTCTAACTATGTTTTCTTGTCAATTGCTCATGCAGTTTTCATTTTGCTAGCTGACAAGTTTTTGTTAAAAACTCACCAAAGCCTTTTAACTGAATTGAGACCAAACATTTGCTCACCCTTAAAAAGTAAAACACATTTTTATGAAGTTGCATTATCTTATTATCAGTATGCTACATTAATATAAGCTATAATTTTACTGAGAAAGGCTTAGCATTTTTATTGTATTTTTCTTGGTGATGACTTGCAGCATTTGAATTTTCACTTCTTTTAGCTTGCTGGCATTCTACTGAGCCTGTGTGGTCCAGTAATTAAAGAATAAGGCTTAAAATCAGGAGGCTCCAGCTTTAAATCCTAGCTCAGTCACTGACTCCCTACTATACATGACTCCTAATCTCTTTGTGCTTTACTGTTGAGATGAGACAAGAAAGCTGAGGGTTTGTTGTACGAGAGCGTATTTCACATGTCATTTAAACAGTTTGTACCCAGGGAGCTGTGTTGTAGTGTTGGTCCTTTGAAAGGTGAAACCATTGTGCCTATATCCATTCATCCATCCATTATCCAACCCGCTATATCCTAACTACAGGGTCACAAGGGCCTGCTGGTGCCAATCCCAGCCAACACAGGGCGCAAGGCAGGAAACAAACCCCGGGCACTCACACACACACACACACCAATCTCACACAAGGACAATTTAGGATCGCCAATACGCCTAACCTGCATGTCTTTGGACTGTGGGAGGAAACCAACGCAGGCACGGGGAGAACATGCAAACTCCACGCAGGGAGGACCTGGGAAGTGAACCCTTAAGGGTCTCCTTACTGCGAGGCAGCAGCGCTACCCACTGCGCCACCGTGCCACCCTTGTGCCTATGTTATAATTTGCATATATTTTGGTGTCTACTGTGCACTTGAAATGAGGAATACACAGAGAGACAGGCATTTATTTATTTATTTTTCTTAAAGTTGTGTTCTTTACGTGTATCTGTCTATAATGTAGTGCAGGGAACAAAGGGGGAAATTAAAAATTAAAAAGAGAGAACCATTGCGTCTGTACTATAGTTTGCATACTGTATTTGTTCTGGCATATACTCTGGGCTTGAAAAGACATAAAAAGAGTGAGAAAAGCATTTATTTACCCTACGGTACTGCATATATTTACTAAAGTTGTGTTCTTTATGTATCCAATATAGTGAACAGAAAAAATGTAAAGGATGTTCCCACATTAAAAATTAAAAAGATGGTTAAAGTGAAAACATTGTGTCTCTAAACTTCCTTTGTTTTTTTCAGCACAGGAATATTTTTTATCTTTATCCTTTAATATGCTTATGCTG